>NC_089494.1:235322778-235647528 GCF_036850765.1 Saccopteryx bilineata | reverse complement strand
TCAAGCCATGGCTCCAGCAGGAGAAGAGAAAGAGAGAGATGAGAGGCGGAGGGGTGGAGAAGCAGATGGGTGCTTCTCCTGTGTGCCCTGACTGGGAATCGAACCTGAGACATCCACACTCTGGCCAATGCTCTACCACTGATCCAGTTTCCTAAGAGCCAAAACTTTTCTCTTGAAAGCCACTAAGGATTTAAATAAACTCTACTATTCTTATCTTTAAAAGAATGCTTCTTCATATATATGATAGAGTTTTCACAATTTCTTTCTGTGTTAGTTACCTGTTATTGCAATTAAATTGTGTAATAAACTGTCACAAAACTGCAGGTGGGTAAAATGTTTATTTCTCATGCATCTGTGATGGTCAGCTTGATGGTTCTGCTGAGGTTGGTGAGGCCCTCTGGAAAATCAAGAGGGTTGCCTGACCTGTTGTGGTGCAGTGGATCATGCATCGACCTGGAATGCTGAGGTTGCTGGTTCAAAACCCTGGGCTTGCACATATGGGAGTTGATGCTTCCTGCTCCTCCTCCCTTTTCTCTCTCTCTCTCTTCTCTCTCTCTCTCTCTCTCTCTCTGTCTTCTCTAAAATGAATAAATAAAAATATTAAAAAAAAAAAAAGAAAATCAAGAGGGTGACCTAGCTGTCAGCCAAGGTGACAGGGAGGCGATTGGGTGCTGTCACTTGCCTTTCTTGTGCAAATCGACTGTCCCAGGCATGTTGTCATGTCATCCAATTCCTCCCATTATTCCCTCTGAGATTGAGTTCCTGGAGTGCTGACCATTAGTCAGGATTTCCCTTAAAATGTGTTCATAGACCTGGGTAACTCTCTTCCAGGTGTGGTTTGACCAGTTAAAGATGCAAGGGAACTGTTATTTCTTATCCTCTGGACACATGGCTTCTGTTAATGGTTAATTTGGGCTCAGATGGCGTTAGCTTATTTAGCAAATTCATGGCACAGTGGCCCTCCTCTCATGCTTGGGGAAAACAACACCCCTCAGGTCTTTCTTCATATATATTGCTGCCACATCTCATCCATCCTGTTAAACAAAATTTTTGTCTTTAATTTCTAGTCCTTGAACTGTGTCAGTTGGGTTTCCTAAAGGATCTTTAAAACATGTATTAAATTAACAAAGTTCATTTATTCATTCAGGATGTATTTATTGTTTGCCTATTAGGTGCCAGGCACCGGTGAAGGAAACAAGATATTGACATAGTCCTTGGTCATGTGGAATTTATGATGTAATTGCAGCAGGGTAGGGCAGATGCAAAAGACATATAGCAGTGAGGATTAAAAGGCATCATCAACTTTGTAGCATCTTCTTGCTATGGAAGACTCTCCATTCTATATGAGAACTGCTGTAGTTGATTAAAATTCCAGTCATTGCTCTTTGATTGATATTTTGGTGAGATGTTGACACATCTACTCGAACAAGGCATGAATAGTTAGCGGATGTGGAAACTGTTCACAAATTTCAAAAAAGCAGGTTTCTGTTGAATGTTGTGAACTCGGTTGACATCACGCTGATGGTAATGTTGATTTAGCAAGAGTTTCCTACTGTTTCCATGGGAAGCTCAGACATCTTTCCCCTGTGCAGCTTGAGGGGCATAATGTGTGAGGAATTCCAGGCAAGGGAGCATGTTGTGAATACTTAAGCCTACCTCCGGGAAGTTTTCTGTCGCTTGACTGCCCAGCGTGTCTGTGTGAGCCAGTTAGAGGCCTCCCTCGGGTCCGGGTGCCCAGTGAGCAGTGCCCTCAGACTCGCCCTCACTCTAACCTTAAGTGAGTATGTGAGGAACCACTGCTCCTCTGGGACTGACCCAACATTCAAACGCAAAACAAAACTAAGCAAAATTCTTTCATTCTTTTAACAAATATCAAGAATCCACTAAATGCTGGAAATGCATCAAGAGGCAAAACAGACAAAACTCCTGCCTTTGATGGGTTTAAATTCTAATAGAAAAACAGATGATGATGATAATACCAACCACTAACAATAATAATAATAAATGGGAAAGTTATAGAGTATGTTAGGTGACCCTAAAATGTTGAGAGGAATGCTGTAGGTTGTCCTGTAAAATAAAATGAGTGAATGGTCAGTGCAGGCCTCTTTGAGAAGGTAATATTTGAGCAAAGATATGAAAATAGTCAGTAGTTAATTATGTGGCTATTGGGATAATATCATAAGGTGCAGAGATAACAGCCAGTATCAAAATTCCTGGTTCCACTTTTATTTTGTAGGTAACTCTGCTGTTGGTCGCCAGTAATATTAGCAACTACCTCATCAGTGCCCATGCTCTGCCAGGCATTGGGCACTTTATATGTATTGTTTGGAATCTGGCTAGGAGTAGGTTATAGTCTCAATCCCCATTTATGGCGAAGGAAACTGAAACTCAAGATAAATTAAGTAGAGCCCCATATCTTAAGTATCAGCTCAGAGGAGATTAGAATCCATTTGACTTTGAATTTCCTAAGCCTGAGCATTTCCCCTTTGCCCTGTGGTTTCCCTCATGTATATAACATAACCTTGGTGGGAACAGACTGGGGAACTACCCATTGAGTCAAACAATTTCGGGAATTTCCTTGAAAATAAGAGATGAGGAGATAAAATTATATCATCCGCACATTCTGCAAAATGTGCCTTGGGGGCCACTTTTTCCGGGAACCCCCCCTTGAATAAGGCAAAGTGCTGTACTGTATTTGTTTTGATCATCCGGCAGGGTTGATAGAGCTCTTTGTATAACCTGTCTACTCTAAAGAAAGCCATCCTGGAGGGCAGTGGTCCCCAACCTTTTTTGGGCCACGGACCGGTTTAATGTCAGCAAATATTTTCATGGACCGGCCTTTAGGTTGGGACAGATAAATGTATCACATGACCGAGACAAGCATCAAGAGTGAGTCTTAGACGGATGTAACAGAGGGAATCTGGTCATTTTAAAAAAATAAAACATTGTTCAGACTTAAATATAAATAAAACGGAAATAATGTAAGTTATTTATTCTTTCTCTGCAGGCCGGTACCAAATCGCTCATGGACCGGTACCGGTCCGCGGCCCGGGAATTGGGGACCACTGCTGTAGGGGATTCTGTTTCACTGTCCTTAATGACCACTGTTGGCATAGATTTCTGATTAGGGATTGCTTGACAGTCTGGACACATAATAAACACAGAACTTCCTTGTGCTCTAACTGTGCAGACTGTCTCATCGTGTGGGCTGCTGTAAAGTGGAGCTCATTTTTTCCCTAGCAACAAGAGGAGGGTGGGAGAGCCGTCTACATTTACAAGGACTAGGCATCAAGTTGTCATCAGGACCACCAATGTCATGAAGGCAAAAGATAAATATAAAGTTATATTCCAAGCCCTATAAAAAGGGCTTACTAGTATGTATAAAATATAATAGTACATGTGAGTTCTATGTACTATTTAGTTTACTTTTAACACATTGCAAAAATACAGCTCCACTCTCTCATCCGTTTAGAATTTATAAGAGCCTGGGAGGGATGATCTGGAAAAAACCAGGTCTCTTTTTAAAAGATATCCCAGGAAATTTAAACTGATGCTTTTGGTTTCAGTAAGTAGCCCTAAATCAAGCCAAGATGTTAAATATGTAAAAATCTAAAAATTTATAGCTGCTCTGTGTGTATACACATGCATGCAAAATGGTGGTCAGAATCCTTAATAAGGTGTGATCTGCTGGGCAGAACCAATGCAGTGTTAGTCACCAAGGTGCTAAAATACCACGGGCAATTTCAAATAATGAGGAAGCCTTGATTTAGTGGAATTTTCTCCAGGCACTGCATGCTTGGAAGTAATCCATAGATAAGCCCCACTGGGAGAAGATGGAGTGGCAGATGGAAACCCCCAAGAGAGAATGGAAACTACACTCCCGTGAAGGGGAGTCAATTAGTGTGAGGCTTTGTGGGGCCACCACTGTGAGCTCAGGAGTTGCATAGGAATACTGGAGAGCCGAACTTGGCACCAACACACACGCCCCTTTCAGACTCTGTCCATACTGAAATCAACCTTCCCTAAAAATTGATGTTCATCAGATAGGTTTAAGGGTTGCAGATTCTTGGCCTGATTGTGGGGCCCGCAGGTGCCAGCCTGCAGGTTTGAGTTCCGCAAGGACTCCTCCCAAGTTTATTTAGGGTTGCTACATACACAGTGACCAAATAAAAGCCCACCCCACCCCCCACCGCCATGCAGATGTGCTTCTAGGGCACTCACTGACACTTGGGTGATAATCTCAGACCTTTCCACTTTTCTCTAAAGAGTCATAGGCTCCATTGGAGCAGAGTTGGCCCGGGCGCTGAGGATGGCTCTATGGCCTCTGCCTCATGCGCTAGAATGGCTCTGGTCACAGCAGAGTGATGCCCCAGATGGGCAGAGCTTCGCTCCCTGGTGGGTGTCCCGGGTGGATCCCGGTCGGGCACATGCGGGAGTCTGTTTGACTGCCTCCCCGTTTCCAACTTCAGAAAAAAAAAATAGCATCATTAAAAAAAATAAAAGAACTCTGAAAACCATCTTTCAGAATCATAAAGGCAGGAATGGGACAAATAGTCTTGTCTTAAATCTTGTGGGAAGTCTCCACAGAAAGGAGGGGAAGGTGCTGAGGAGAGTATCAGTTAAACCAAACTGGGCAGTGATTTCAGGCCATGCTCCTTCCCAGTTCAAATTCTTCTGTTGGTTCCATTCCCGAGCTGGATACAATGTATATTTTTTTCCAGTACCGTTAACCCAATGTGTCCCACCCACCTTCAGAGAGCAGGCTAACCTAAGTCAACCTAAGACCCTGCTCAGATCACTTCCAAGTGGGCTCCCAGCACCCGTTCACAGTTCCCTGTGATTGTGTCAACTACCTTCTATATATAAATATTTAGGAAAGGTGTTTGTGTTTCTTCTCCTTGAGACATTACATTCTCTGGAATTTAAGGACCATTTTCTATCGGCCCCTTCAGTGTGGCAAAATCCTAGCTCGTGAATAACTGAATTCATGTTATACACGCTGTAAAGAGGAGGCTTCCTGTATATAGTCTCAATGCAAGTGGCGTTTCTCTATTAAAATTACTGAGTTTGTTCAAATTTTGACACCCATTTCAACAAAACATGTCTTTACCATCTAAAATGATGATAAACTTTGATTTGCTAAGTCAGAAATGGAAAGTTGTGAAACACACACAGATTCTGTTGGCAGGGTTTTTTTGTATCACCCTCCCAAAAAATCATCTTTCTCGAGGAAGAAGAGTCAGTCTTCTGTTGAGTTTGACTAATTTTGCAGGGGGTTGTGTGGAGGGTGTGAGGGATTATGACAGTGTATGCTGGATTATAGGGTTTTTCATTTATCTTTTGAATATAGTCCTCTAAGAATAGTAGACTTTTTAAATAAAAATTAAAAAAACTTGCCGTCATTGCCACTAAAACAAACATAAATCGTAAGTCCAGATTGAAGTCTTCTTACAGAAGCACCTGCAATTTCCTTCCTCCTTCAGCTGTTCCTTGGAGCCTGTGTCTGTTCTTCCTCCAGCCCTATCTCGATGCTACTTTCTTCCAGAATCTTCCTGAGCTCAGCTGCACTATTGTAGCCCATCCCTCTCGCATTTCCCTGACGTCGCCACCAGCTTCTTCCCTTCAGTTAGAAACTGACTCAGGCCTCTTACTCTTAACTCCCCTCTTCCTGAACCTGGCTGTACCTTCAGCTTCTACCTTCTCCTTCCTCTTCTTCAGGGACAGACTTGTTGCAAAAGTTTTCTACAGTTACAGTGTCTGTTTCGCACCGTATCCTAACGGCTGAATCCTTTACCGACTCCCACCTGCACCTCTGCCTTCTCTTTGAGTCACTAGGGGTCACCAGCTAGCTACCTTCCACATGACTGAAACCGTTGATCCGTCCCTGCTTGACATTACCTTTCCTCTTGAGGTTGCCACTCTACTGCTTCTAGTATGTCTCCTGCCCTCATCCAAGGTAGGCATTGCCTCGCCTCTGTTCTTTGTGCACCTCTCTCTGCCTACTTTCCCTTAGCAACCCTGTTTCCTCTCTTGATTTCTGAGAACCCTGGTCCATATGCCGAGGACTCCCAACTACGTACAGTCTATATATTTGCAGTCCAAACCTCCCTCTAGGGCTCTCTGTCCTCATTTCCTATGTTCCTGACAGTGCCTCCATTTCATGTTGTTGAAAATGTAACTGGTCTCACAACCTGTTCCTACATCAGCGTATCTATTTCCTTTAATAACTTATTTCCCTAATGGCAACACTATCATTTCAGCCATTGTGCCAAAGGCCTTCCCAACATTCACCCTGACATCCAGTCATTCGACGTCTTATCAATTCTACCTAAATCCTCTCTCTCGCCTCCGACTCTTCCTTTCTGTTTCTTCTGGCCTTTGACAAGGCTCCTGTCACTCAGTGGGGGTTGTGTTACTCCCTGCCCCATCAGTACAGCATGAAAGACTTCGAGTGCCTAAACAAGGCTTTCAAGATCACACAGGTCTGACTAGAATTTACCTTTTATATTTAGGAGGACACAATGGAAGGCGACACCCTGTTAATGATGAAAGCCCAGGCTTCTGAGGCGTATGAACAAGAACAAAAACTGTGGCCTCCCCTCCCTCAGATCTAGTAGCTTCATCCTCATGTCCTCCCCTCTCTGCTGTCAGTCCTGGGTTTGAGCCCCAAACCATCCCGACTCTTTCCTACCCTGGGATATTTCAGATTCCCGAGAAGACCGACCCAGGTGGCGAGTTGGATCTGTAGAAGTGGCCAGACCCTTCCTGACCCAGCCAACCTGCATATGAAGGGAAAAGAAATGGTGCAGCCAGACACACTGAAACCCTTTGTGAATGGCTCTCCCTTCCCGTCTCCCTCACGGCTTTAGAGCTGCCACGCTTCAATTTAGTCTTGCTTCCTTGCTGTGTTTTTCTTTCTCAGAACTGTGTGGATTTTTCTGTAGGTGTCAGAAAATCTAGATTGCAATTAACTTCACCACTGATTGTTTTGTAAATCTTGGTGAGTCGGAGCTTGTTTGTGGATGAGGATGAAAAATTTAAAGTCCTCCGAGCATGGCAAGGCATGAGCAGAATACAGATAAAGTCATTAGAATGTGCAGTCGGTGCGCTTGTGCGTGTGGTTTGGAGAAGGAGGCTGTAAATGAGTGTGGGCCTTTCAAGTCTTGTTTATGGGTGTCAAGGGAAAGTGTGTGCGCTTTATCCTGTGTGACACGCTGGACCATAAAGTTCTCTAAATCTCTCTCACACTTACGTTCGTATTCTTGGGCATTAAAATATGGAACAAGTATCATTAAAAGAGAGAGAAAAATGAATATTCTTCAAATTTTACTGACATTGACTAACCGAACTCCCACCAGGAATTTGTTCAACCAGAGACCAGAGGCCCAGCACGATGGGAAAAGTACCCAACAATCCCGTTCTTTCTGCCTCCTAATTACACAGTGAAGAAACAGAAGGATGTCATAAGAACACACACATCAATACACATTGGCTTGAAATGGTATTTATGAATCCTCAGAAATTTCCCCAAAGGCCTCTAAAAAGCCTTCTGTCTGGAGAGAATTTTGATTATAAAACATTTTTTTTTTTTTTGCTTGTCTCATGCTCTTTTATGGGTAGAATCGTTATTGCTTCTGGGTTTGGGGTTGTGCTTTGCTTCTGTTGGGAGCCGCCGGGGCAGCACTGAGAAGTAGCGGTGTGCCCTTTCCCAGGAGCCCTTGCAGCAGGGCCGGGCCGGGCCCCAGAAAGGCAGAATGTGGTCTCACTCCTTTTGAAGAAGAGGCTCTGAAACCTCCCCTCCACTTTGCATGGTGGGTAATAAAACACTTCCTTACTCTTTGGTCAGAACTTACCAAAAACTCTTGGCTTCCCTTTAAACTTTTTCCTACCTTACCACAGGGTGAACGACGGGGACGCCTGGGAAGCTTTCCCCCTCCGCCTGTGGGGAGGGTGAGTCAGGCCTCAGAGCTGTTATCTCAGCGGCTGGACTCGGCCCCCAGTCACGTTCACAGAGGTCGGAGAGAATGTCCATTAGCGGAGTTTCTATTCAGAGGTGAAAAAAACCAACAAACAGAAAACCCTATTAAAAACACAAAATAAAAACAAAACTGACAGGAAAGGCGAAAATGTCAAATCAGCATGGGTCCAATCAACCAGTCCTAAAATAAAGTAATTTAGACTTTAAATAATTTTTGCCATCAGAAATCAAAATCTGTAGCAGAGTTTAAGATGATGACCCTGAGTATCTAGATTGCTCCATATTCTACTATAACCATGATTATTGGTGTGGAAACCTTTAAAATGGGAAAATTCAGGCTAGAATCTGGAAGTAAGTATTGTTCTCTGTGGTAGCGCTAAGAAGGGTTTGACAAGGATTCCCTTCTAATTAGATAGAAAAGGAATACCTGTACCAGGGAGAAAGTATCACTCTCTCTGAGCCACTGGGGGGTTTTCTTGTTTTCCCGCTTACCAGAACTGACAGACATTTGATGGAAAAAATCTTCAAAATGACATGGGCAGTGATATTACTCTACTAGAGTTTTATGAGAGAGTATAATTTCTTAATTCCTGCATTCCTAACCAGATTAAATTGAACAGCACCAATTCTCATGAGGATGGATTCTTTTCCCCCTCTATAAGTGGAACACTGGGAAGGATTGTCTTATAAACTTCAAACAGTATGTTTAAGTTTGGAAGGCTCATCTTCTACCTTTAGTAATTGAAAGTTTGTAGCATAAACTTATAGACATTGAATCAAATCTCAGTGCCGTCACCTGTGACACACTAGTATATACAAGTCAGGTAGCTTGCCAACACTCAGTGTCCTTGATCTGTGAAATGTAGTGGTAGTACATTCAAGAGATTTTTTTTTCTTTTTTCCCAAGTGAGAGGAGGGGAGATAGAGAGATAGACTCCTGCATGTGCCCCAATCAGGATCCACCTGGTAACCTTTGTCTGGGGCCAATGCTCTGCCCAGCTGGGGCCATGCTCACAACTGAGCTATTTTTAGTGCCAGAGACAGAGGCTTCATGGAGCCATCCTCAGTGCCCAGGGCCGATGCACTCGAACCAATTGAATTATGGCTGTGGGCAAGGAAGAGAAAAAGGGAGAGAGGGGGAGGAGGGGAAGGGTAGAGAAGCAGATGGTTGCTTCTCCTGTGTGCCCTGACTGGGCATTGAACCTGGGACATCCACATGCCAAGCTGACTCTCTACCACTGAGCCAACCAGCCAGATCCTTCAAGGGACTATTGTATAGATAAAAGATGATGTACACAGAGTAGCCAGCACTGTGTGGGCATATATAGTAAGTACTCACTATCCTGATATCCGTACTCCATGTATGTTCTTCCTTTCCAAAGATATGTCTGGAGCTTAGAGAATCATAGCCCACAAACAGCTTGTAAAGTGAAGGGAGTATCTCCCAAATTCAAGTCACCAGCCCAGATGTCTGCAGATGGGTTCTATTGTTTTTCCTATATACAAGAGGGCAGGGCAGCTTTGGTGGTAGAGTGGTGAGCATAGCCGCCTTCCTGTACAAAAGGGCAGAATTAAATTATTGTGGTTGATAATTTAAAAGAGAGATAATTTCTTTTCTCCACTGTCCTGAATCAGTATAGTTTACTGAGAAATTCTGGGAAACTCAATAGACCAGTGGCTTGAGAAGCTGCACTGCTTCGGAGAATTGCGCCTCCCTCTCGCCCATCCAGCAAGCATGCGCACACGTAGCAGGGCAGTGCCTTGCTCAGCAGCCTCTGCATTGCTGCCCTGTGCCCCGCCCACCGCCGTCAGGCTTACTGCGTACCAGCTTTCCTCCTACCAGCCAGGTATCATCAGATTTTATCACGTAAGTCCTAGGATATCTGTATTAGAGATGAAAACAGAAGACCATTACATCCTGCCAGTTTCCTCATTCTTGTACCAACAATTGGAAACATTTCTACCAGGGCCCTCTGGCCGAGGCCCTCTGAATGGGCAGGGAACAGTGGGATTCGCCCCAGGCCCTGCGACCCGCGCTAGTAAAGCAATAACTAACATCCTGAGTGCCCTTTCCAGGCCCAAAGCTCTCCTTCTACTTCTTACATGATCTCAATTACTTCTCAGGACAAGCCCAAGAGGTATAGGCCATGTTATTAGCCCCATTTTGCAGATGAGGAAAGGCGCACGTGGAGTGGAGGTGACCAGCCCAGATGAAGGCGCTGGAGTTAGACTGCAGACACTCCCCTCCCCTTTTCTCTCTGCCGCCGGCACTGGGAGAACTCAGCTCGAGGCTGCTTCCAACTTTCTGCGGAGAGGACTCCTGGTTCCTACATGAGCCTTAGTGCTTGATCCATCCAAGTCGTGATAATGAGAAAAAAAAAAAAAAAAAAAAAGGCCTGCGTTTCTGCAATTCAGGAACATTTCTTCAGGAAATAGTACATAACGCGGTTAAGGGTCTGTTAGGTTCTGTGTATGTGGGGGTGAGGGGGGGAATCCAAAGATAGAGATGATCTTCACTTTGTCTTCAAAGAAATGAAAGTGCTGTCTTCCTGAAGCGTCACAGTGACTTCGGGATTCATTAGAGTCAGCTCAGCTTGTATCCGTTTTCACTCTAAGCCGTCGAGTCTTAGGGATGCTGAAGTACATAAAGGGTAAATTGTTCCTATTAACAAATAAGAGAATCATATATGAATAGTGAATGTCCCCAACTTAGATCCCCAGTCAGTGACGAAGTGACTGGACAGTGAGCGCTGTGCCGCCTTGAGCCTGTTGGCAATGACTTTGCTTCGGCGCTGTCACTGTTTGGTGCAAAGTGGACACCCACCACCTGAGCCAAGGTTTCCCTGGTTTCTGCATTGTGGTTTGATTACTCTCCGTCGTGGGTTGCCATCTTAGGAAAGAAGGTTAGAAGTGATTAACCCCCAGGAGGAATGTAGTTATTTTGTCACCCCCCCCCCCCAAGCTGGTATTTGTCTGGTGTCTGTTTTAGTTGTTCCAAACGGAGTCATGGTTTTCAGAACTTCACTTGTCTCATAGTAAAAAATATTACTTAGTTTTTACATCTTTCACTAAAAAAGATTTTCACGGTGCTTTACCAGGTCCACATATCTGTTACCACTCGTGTGCTTGGAGGGGTAAACACTGAGCTTCCCAGATAAGTAACGTTGAGAGAGGGAGAAGCAGGCACTTTGGTCCTCACTTCTGGGACTGGAGTTACGAGATGCGTGGTGGGAGCTTGAGACTCAGAGCCTTTCCACCTCTGCGTACGCTGTGCAGACTCTGGGCTAGAGTGCATGTCACATTGCCACTCGTGTCCCCACCTCTCACAACATCCAAGATGAGGATGCCAAGAACCACATGCAACCAACATTTGAAGAACGTATATAGCAGGCACACTAAATTCTTGGGAATTTCTTGTTTAATCCTCACAGCTTATTGTATAGATACTCTCACTCCTGTTTCACAGATAAGGAAACTTGTCTAAGGCAACAGAATTGGTAAGACAGAGCCAGCATTCAAACCAGTACCTTTCCCACGCCATCCCTGACTTCTGACTACTCCAGTAGGGCTCCCTGGTGGAGAGGACACCGAGAGCCTGTCATGTGGAGGGAAGTGATGGCAAGGCCTTGGGTGTGGGGAAGAAAGGGCCGAGGGGAGACACGAGGAGCTAGCACAACCCTGAAAGACATGGTGTGGCAGACCGCCTGAGCAGGAAGTAGGCAGTTTCATGGAGGCAGGATGAGAGCCAACGAGGAGAAATCATTAGGAACACCCATGTTGAGACGATATAAGAGAAGAGTTTCCTATCACATGCAGAGTTATCCAGAAACGGGCTGCATGTGGTGCATCAGAAATCCCTCTCTCCCTCATCACCGAAGCCCTTCAGCTCGCGCTGGACAGCTCCCTGGTGGGGACTCAACCGTTGTCAATCTTACAACTCTGGTTCCAACCAGTAATGCTCTTATCAGTGCCCATCAGAATACTTGCACAAACTTTTCTACCTACTCAGACTTCTCTGTTCTGAAACCTGTTCTTTCTTTCACCAAGTTCAGGCAATTGCCAAACTGTCTGCCAAATGGTTTGTCATGGCACAGTGCAAGAGTATGGTTATGCAGGGAGGCCGAGGAGAGAACGCCAAAAGGGAGAGTGAGACCTGCCTGGGTTTGGACCATGGCTTAGCCACATGCTGTGTGTGCATGGTTACCAAACCTCTCTGTGCTTTGCTTTCCTCATATATTGTGCTATAAATAAGATAATATTAAAATGGAGGCATTTTCAAAATTGAGTGACTACATTTAAAGCCCTCTAGCACCTGGCATGTGTTGGGTGCTGTTAGCTTTATAGACATGCTATGCTTTTGACTTGCTCTCAGCCAGATAAGTGAAGCGTTGGTTCAGTAATAATTATGACAAGCTCAACAGTAGTGGCAACACTGTTGCCACTTATAAAACACTGTATTTATAAGTTACAGGTATGAGCCAGAATTAAATTCCAGAGCCCATACTTTTAACTCTCTATTTGGTGTTGGGTACTAAATTAAGTGCCGTACCTGCATTATTTCATTTATTCCTCAGGAAAACCTGGTAGGTACATTTTATTGTATTTTACAGGAACCCGGGACTTAGAGAAATTATTGCCCAGTGTTACCAGTGAGCAAGAAAGGAATGATTAGAACCCAGGTCTTTTTATGTCTGTCTTTGGACATAGTTCTACTTCTGTGAAGTAGTGAGACATAGCCCTTTTTAAAAACTGCATAATTAAGTGGCATCAGAAATGTTTCACTTCATAGGTAACATTCTTAAAATGTTCAGGTCCGCCATCTACTTAAAGTAGGTGGTAGAACGACATTGAAAATGATGGTCAGTAAGATCCAGTATTATAACAAAATGATAGTGAAATTATAGTCAGCACAAAGCAAGCTTTCCTACCACTTTAAAATAAATCATGAAATCTGAAAATAATTTTTAAAAAAGATTATTAAGACCCAGCCAGGGGCCTGCTAAGGTTATACACTATTTGAGACATCAGAATGACAGGACAAGAAAAATGTCACAGTCCCTTGAAATGGGGTGACATGGAATTTGACCCATACGAACACTGAGTTTGTGGATTCAAAACTGTGGTAACATAATGTTCTACTTTATTTTTGGATCTAAATTTCTTCAAACACCAATGCTAGAAAAAGACTCTAAAATGGATTATTTCTCCTGGCTTTCCTTCAGAAAGACTGAGTAAGGAAAATATGCCGCGAAAATGGGCCAAAAACGTTGATGAAATGTCTATGGATGTTGTAAGACATAACCAAATGTAAATTATCTTCTTTGTCAGAAAAATAGAGCCAGGCTACAAGTCTAGGTGTTGGCATTTCCTATGAATAGTAATGAATTGTTGAAAGAAGATGCTTGACTTTGAAACTGATTGCAAGGATAAACATTTTAAAAGCATTTCCCCACATTCTGGGTCTTTGAGACATGTTATTTACTTCCCTACTCGGGTTACCTTGCCTGTCTTCGCTCATTGGCAACCTCACTAAATTTTTCTTCTCTTTCTGTCTATTTGTGTTTTATAGTTCCAGTTTTCCATCCTGCTGCTCTTCCAGATATGGTGTAATGAAAATACACACCGAATGTAATAGAGAAATGTTCTGAGTAATTAAAAAAACAATTTTGTGCTTCTTAACATGGGATGCAATAAGGAATTATACATCAGGGAAACTAGAGAAGAAGAGACTACTACGTAAATGTCTGAACCCAAACCCGCATCGGTATAGTTTAGTCGCTGGTGTTATTTCTCATGATTCACAACGCCCTGTCGCTTATTAGCCCATTTGATACGAGGATTAGACGGATACATATCAAAATGCTTACTTCTTACCGATAAGAACGAGGTTGAAGACCGTGACTGTGGTCTGGCAGTGCGCTGGCTACTGTTTTAGCCCCGATGGAGCAAGACCTGCCCAGCCAGCCCTGGGGAGAGCTCTCAATGCCGGCCTCCCTGTAGGAGCTGTGCCTGTGAGACGTACAGTGTGGGGTTGGAGAGAAAGCCTTTTCTTGCCAGCAGCTGCAGGAAGAGGCTTGGCTGGAAAGTGCTAAATCTCTTCTGTACTCAGCACTCAGATAGCTTATGAGCAGGGTGGCAGGAAAAATGCCCGGGAGCATTGCTCTAATGCAGCGGTTCTCAACCTGTGGGTTGCGACCCCGGCGGGGGTCAACCAACCAAAACACAGGGGTCGCCTAAAGCCATCGGAAATACATATTTTATTTAAAAATGTATTGTATAATAAATATGTATTTTCCGATGTGTTTTGGTGGTTCAACCCCCTGTGTTTTGGTCGTTGGACCTCCGCCGGGGTCGCGACCCACAGGTTGAGAACCGCTGCTCTAATGGAAACTCCCTCTACCTGGAAATATGAAGCAAAGGAATAAGAGGTTCTGCCCTCAGAGATAAATTATGAAATAAGATGCAGCTGAAATCTAAGATGTTTTTTAAAACTCTGGCCGAACACATTAACTGCAGTACATCGTGCATACTGAGAACTATAATGAATAGATCATACACACCCAGGTTACTGGGGAGAGGTTGTCAAAATAGCAAAGTCCAGAGCCATAGTCAATGCCGGGAACAGTTTCAGAGATAATGGTCCACAATAAGGACTCCAGTTCTGACTGCGCCCCTCTGAAAATGAACCAGTTAGAGCAAGGTCGTGTTCTTTCTCATCATCAGGAAAGGGTTTATACACAAAAGTCCCTGCACTTTTTCAACTGTTTAGCATTTCTCTCACTGTTGTGACAGAATTTCTCTTTGATGAGGAAAGAAGACTAAAACCAGTCACCCCAGCCTGGCATCATGGGTGACAGCACAGTCGAAGGTCACAGCATTGATGATATGTTTGCAGAGTGGTAGAACGGCATCGTGTCCCAGAGTGGGACGTTAGGTACCGGTGTCATGGTGTGTCTCAGGAACACACAGCAATACCCTTGACAACATACTCTGTGACCCCCAAAACACATGAGATGTGCTGCCCCGGCTTGAATGCTGAAAGACGGCACCTGCCTGGCACTCACAATCTGCACCGTTCTGTGCTATAAGCAGTAGTCCTAAAGCAGAACTCTTACCTGAGGCATTCTGGTTATAACTCTAACAAAACTTTGTCTCCCAAGAGGTTTAGTAAATGATCTCAAAACACATGCCCTCACCTCTGCTTAATGCTGCAGAGAGTCTATGCTTTCAGCAGGAGCTGTTGAAGCTGAAGTTTGAGGCTACTTTTGTTCCATTCAGACTTCTTTTTCTTAAGTGCTTTGGTTTGCATTACTGTTACAGTGGAGTAGATATAAACCCAAGTTTATTATAGTGTGTGACTTTACAGTTAGAGGTGTTAATTTTGGAGATAGACTGAATCACAGTTTTGGAACTGAGCACCAAGGCAAGGAAGACATTGTCTTTCAGTACCATTGATCACAGTGGCCATTCTCTGGTTATTTTATGGTATAAAAGTGTCCCGCAGGTGGTTCTGGACAGTCCAGAAGAATTCAAGAGGCATCAATGTTTAGTCAAAAGATAAAACCACAGGATGAGTGTCATTACCTATTAGAACAGGCATCCCCAAACTATGGCCCGTGAGCCACATGCGGCCCCCTGAGGCTATTTATCCGGCCCTGCTGCACTTCTGGAAGGGGCACCTCTTTCATTGGTGGTCAGTGAGAGGAGCACTGTATGTGGCGGCCCTCCAACGGTCTGAGGGACAGTGAACTGGCCCCCTGTGTAAAAAAGTTTGGGGACCCCTGCATTAGAAGAATGGACTGGGAAGAGTAATCAGCCATGGGGTGTGTCTTGGGGAAACTGGAACTCAAGAAATAGGGGAGAGTGAGGAACTCAGTAAGAAAGAACATTGAGAAAAGCAGGCAAAGGAATATCGAGAAGGGGAACATTATAGCATCAACAGGAAGCAGAATGTCTCACGGAAGACAAGTAGTGACTGTGTCAAATTAAGGTAAAAAGCAAGCCCATTGTAAGAACGGAAAAGTCAGAACATTTGTACCTGATGGTGAGAATTGGAGGCAAATTGTGAAGGGGAGTGAACAGGAGGAGAGAAATAAAGACAGTGATTGGGGACAACTCAGGTAACAAATGGGTGTTAACCTGAAGGAGACACATGGTCCTTGGAGGACTTTTCTGTAGGATGAGAATTTTTTGTTGTTGTTGTATTTTTGTATTTTTTCTAAAGTGAGAAGCAGGGAGGCAGAGAGACAGATTCCCGCATGTACCTGACCAGGATCCACCTGGCATGCCCACCAGGGGGCGATGCTCTGCCCATCTGGGGTGTTGCTCTGCTGTAACCGGAGCCATTCTTGCGCCTGAGGCAGAGGCCATGAAGCCATCCTCAGCACCCGGGACAACTATGCTCCAATGGAGCCTTGGCTGCGGGAGGGGAAGAGAGAGATGGAGAGGAAGGAGAGGGGGAGGGGTGGAGAAGCAGATGGGCGCTTCTCCTGTGTGCCCTGGCCGGGAATCGAACCCGGGACTTCCACACTCTGGGCTGATGCTCAACCACTGAGCCAGCCAGCCAGGGCTGGGTGGGAACGTTTTTTATTTTGTTTATGGGACAAGAAGAAGACTGGTGAGAAAAAGAAAATGAAGAGATAAGAGAGATGATAAAATAGGTAGAGTGATGTCTTGGGAGAGAGGAATGGATGGCCTTGACAAAGGAGGAGACTTGTGGCCCAGGGGAAAGGAGGGGAACAGGGGTGTATAGATGAGGACTAGAGTGCAGGCCGTGTCATTCATGAAGGCCCCACCTTTCTCAGCGTGGCAGCAGGCAAAGGCGTCTGAAAGCATGTGAGAGCAGTGTGCAGAGAAAGTCTGGGGACAGCAGTGGGAGGTTGGATTAGTTGCTGTAGGGCACAGAAAACGGCTCTGGTCTCAATGGGAGCTCAGCTGTTGGGAGCCAACACGTTCCAATTATCAGGGGGTTAGAAGTTTGTTATGAGGTCCAAGATCTAGTGTATTTTGAGGGCAAGAGCTAGCTGGATGGACAATGTGTCTGACCATGAAATATGGTGCCGGGTTTTCTAAGATACTAGTACAGATAATGACAAGGTTTACAGTGAGTGGGTCTCTGAAGTGGAGCAAGCTTTATAGGTAGGTGAGTTAGATGGCTCTTGTGTGGCTTGATGTCAAGGATATTGAAAGCTGTATCACCTCAAAAATTTACCTCTATCCCAAGTAGGTATTTACAGAAGCCTGAGGAGATATAGGGGTGCTTTATATAAGGTCTACTGGAAAGTTCTATCCGTTTCTATCACAAGTTTCGACATGTAAGCACATGTTTATTTGGTGCATGTGTGCCTCTCTATTTTTATCACTTAATGTATACATACTGACGTAGCAAATTAACTAAAACAAAGTTGATTCACGTTAGTCTTATGTGTGAAGCGTTAGTGTACCCATGACTACTGATAAAGTTCATTTACGCCACTGTAATTTTTACGAATTTCAACAAGGAAGAAATGCTACAGAAGCATGTCTGTCGCATCCACCGTAATCCCCGGACTTAGCACCCTCCGACTATCACTTGTTTTTGCCCTTACAAAATTTTTTGAAGGGCAAAAAATTCAAAAATGAAGAAGATATCAAACAAAGACTGGTTCAATTTTTCACATCAAAAGATAAAACATTTTTCAAAAATGGGATATACAAATTGCCCTCACGCTGGCAAGAAATCATTAATAATAATGGCAATTATATTATTTAACAAAGTTTATTGATGGTAAGAAAATTTTTTATTTTGTTTTATTCCAAAAACGGACAGAACTTTCCAGTAGACCTTATACCTACCTTCATAGTGCACTAGAGTAGAACCGAGACTGATAATATTTTACTCTATAATGATTTCTACCTAAGCATGAATGAAAGATGAAAGGGACAGTTCTTAGATAGAGTGATTGGCTGATGGGGAAGAGCAAGTAGGGAGCTTTGACCAGGGAAAAACTTCAGCTGCTGAACGGAAGCCAACTTTGTTAAACTTTTCCAATTGCAGCTCCACTTGCAAATGTAACATAATTAACAACTCCTTCACAGGTGCAAGAAAATGATCTTGCAAATGCCCCACTCAAATTATTATAAATTGTTAAGAGAGATACATCACAGTTTTGAGTTTCAGAATCAATGAGAAACAAATATTTGAGAATTAACAATACATTGGATTTAAGTAGATTATCATTGGAGCTGGTTTTGTAGTACTTCTTCTCTCAATGCCCCAGATTGCATATTCCATAACGTTTTACAATTCTAGTTTTTTACTTAAGGAAACAAAACATGAGACATTGTAACTCCTGGAAGAAATGTAAGAGTAGAGGTGAATGATATGGAGGTCTGACAAAAGAAAACAAGGCTTTTTAAATGATCATGGTTAAGAAAAATGACATGAAACAGATTCTTTTAGAAGCAAGAAAAAGAAAACAGAGAAAGGAATAATGCAAGATCAAACTGGAATTAGAGTTTGTGAAGGTATAATTAGAATATGGCCACACGAATTTTATGCTTTGATCTCAGAATTTTGACAGTTAGGACTTTGGCTGAGAGGTGGAGATGGATCTAATTAGTGAATCTGAGGTTGGTTAAGGACTTTCTAGTTAGAAGGCATCAAGAGTGAGAAAACTGAAGAAAGAGACAGAGAAAAACATTTACACTGCAGAAGGCAGGCATTTCCCAGGGCTGTTGTCATTCAGTGACATCATGGAAAGTTTTAGTTTAAAGGTTCTTATTCCCTCAGACCAAGATATGGTCGTCTACCATAATGGAACAAATTCTACATGGGAGGTTATTTAGATAAAAGGAAATCTCTAAGTAACTTGAGCCAGTGTGGGATTTCCAAATCTCCAAACAGATATGTGATCATCAGTCTCTCCTACCAAAAGGATGGCTTTGACTTTCACTATCACATTCCCTGTTTCTACAGCAGTGGTGATACCAAGAAGCAGTGAATGGGTCAGAATGCAGAAGGCAAGAAAGAAATAGATCATGTCTAATTGGCTTGGCTGTAACTGGAGAAGGCCCAAAGCTGAGAAAATCAACAGTATCAACAATCAATTTAAAGAAAAAAAAATTTTTTTTTAAATATACTGTTTGTTATCTTTTTCTGAGTTTAACTATAATATACCATCACTGCATGAATATTGGCATAAAAATATATGAAGGAGAAAATAGAATCATGCAAACAGTCCACCCAGAGACTCAATGTTCTGAGGTACAGTCTCCTAGTGTTTTCTTTGGATGTGCACCTGTATACAGATGACATGGTTGGGGTGACACTCCACATCAGTTTTCTACCTTTCATTTCCCTTGTCCTTGAGCATGAGCATGCCCCTGTGTTGTAAGTATTCTTTGGAAACACCATTATGGTAGCTGTGTAATCTTTTCCCCACATGGATATACAATAAATTTTTTAAGTATACTACTGTTGTGGGCATTTGGGCTATCATCATTTTTTAAGCTATTAAAAATAAACTGTGATAAACAGTAGCATACACAAATCTTTTTTTCTGACCATGTTTGTATTTTAATTTTTTATTGCTTCTTAGAGAGAGAGGGAGAGAGAGAGAGAAATGTCAAATTGTTCCACTTATTCATGCTGTTATCAGTTGATTGTTGTATGTGCTCTGACTGGATATCGAACTTGCAGCTTCAGCATGTTGGCAGAATGCTGTAACCAACTGAGCTACCAAGCCAGGGCCTCTTCTGACCGTTTTAAAAGAAAAATTCCCGTGGTAAAATTACTGGGTTGAAGAAACTCCACATTTTTAAAGTTTTTGAGACCCATTGTCAAGTCTCCCTCAAAAGTGTCATACATACTTTTCATGTATAAAATAGTATGAACACCTGAGGTGGGATATTTGATTACAATGGCTAATAGCTAGTAAGTCATTAGCTCTAAGAACTAGTTAAAAATTTTTGAGTCCTGGACCTTTGCTATAAGCATCCATCTATAATATTTATACTATTAAAAAGATAAATCTCTCATATGCCATCTGTGAGAGGATTTGTACCAAATTATCCAAACAGACCTCTTTTCATAAAGAAGCCCAGGAGCCGGGAATTTCCAAGGATTTCACTGAACTAGCTTTATTCCTTAAGTACAATACACAGATTTTAAGTACCGCATCAGGTAGGATCTAGCAAGGATCATTGAGTTAAAATTTAAAACAGCAAAATGTGTTTAGGGTGTGTGGGAGGATCCTCCTGGGTTTCACTATTGTTTGTGAGGGTCTACCTTTATATTTCAGGGTCCAGACCCGCCGCTGGGAGACTAGTCCGGGCCCGAAGACTATCTGCTTACCCATTGCTACTCGCGTTTTCATTGGCTGAATTTAAGCTAGCAAGACTTCCACCGAGGCTGGAGTTTTCTATTATGCTATTTGTTTGGGGCTTTTCTGGGAAGACATCTGTGAGGCTGTGTCAAGATAGCATAGCGGGCAGGGCACTGGGGATTAGCCTTGAACCTCCGCTCTGCCACTTACTGGCTGAATGACCGTGGGGAAATCATTTCATCGCTCGGAGCCTTAGGTTTAATTTTCTTGTCGGGGCCCACCTGGTAGGGGCTGTTGTGAGAATGAAAAGAATTTCTTTGAAATAGCACAATTTAACTTCTAAATTATTTTTATCCTACACATGGACTCCCACTTGTGTGAAGTCTCTCTCTCTCTCTCTCTCTTTCTCACACACACACACACACACACACACACACACACGATTGGAACATATTTTGAAGTAGCAAGATTGGAAACAGCCTAAATTTCCATCAGTAGAAGACTAATGTAGTTATGTCAGAGCTAGTAGCCGTTGTTAGTACTTTAGGTGTGAAGACACTGATTTTTAAAGGCATTGCAACTGAGAAAGTGCGGTCTTGCCTCTTAGCTCCAGATAACGTCATCAGGTATGGTTTTAATAGGTGTCTGTCTCACCCCAAATTTAATCCTTCAGGAAGTCTTTATTATGTGCTAGCATTATGCTATAGTTTCAAATACTCATTACAAGCTCAAAACGTAAAGATTATATCCATTTTGGCATGCAGTCTTTTGGAAATAATTTTCAAATGCCTTTTCATCACGTGGATACGAAATTCTTACAGAAGAACTCAAAGGCACCCTCCCGCATACGTTTGAGAATACTCTGTACTTGGTCTCATAACTTCTTGGCATACGACTTTATATGATAAATATAAAGCTCATATTAGGAATGTCTTGTGAGCAGTAGGAAGATGTTTAAGGTTAAGGCCTGAATATATGAGATCATTAAAACATATTTTGGCAAGTGTGGATTTCATTTTATAGGTGAAGGAGCCTGTGGCTTTCCCTCAGAGCTCATATACACGAAGCTCGAGGAAGTCTGTCTCGAAGGCAGAGAGCTTCTTGCCGGGTTGAGACGGCACAGTTTTAGCAGCCGCATCCAGCTGCTGGCCCTCCCAAGAGATTTCCCTACCACGTGGGGCTTCAGATCCAGCAGCTGTAAGGGATACGGTAGGTACTACAATAGTTGCCCTTCAGTAGTAAAACCGCCTTTTTGGAACTGTTCCTTCTCTGAGAAGAAAAAAGGCAGGCTTCTGTCTGCCATTTGTTGTCACTTACTGACTTCAAATGAAAAGAAACTTGCCTAGTTGGACAAAAAGAAGAATGTGTAAGCTCCCAACATCAAAGGAGGGCGAGAGATGCACAGTGACACTAATAAGCACTATATTTGCTGAGAGCTTTTTAGTTCACCCTCTGACTGCATAACCTATTCATTTGCAACATTTCTTGTGGGGTTTATGTTTGTTTTTGAAACTTCTATATAGTCTAAATACACTCAACTCTAATTACTCCCAGTCTTGTGTTGCTATATGTGTTTATGATTAAGAATGCTTTAAACTTTCTGAATCTACATTTTTCACATTTTTAATTTTAAAAGTAACATTGTTTCATCTTATTGTGAAAGCAATACTACTCGCTTATTTCAGAAAACAAGGGAAGGACAATCTTTTTGGATGGCAATCTGGAAATATCTATCAAGTAAAAACCATGCAGATATCCTTCAAGTATTATGTCCTACAGATGCACTTCTACTTTAGTGAAACAACACAGACGTAAAGATTTTGACTGCATCATTCTTTGTTCTAGCACATGATTAGAAATAATCTAAGTTCCATCAAAGGGGGACTGGTAAACAGTTGTGGTGATTTATGGGTAGGACGATCCTAAGTCCAGGTTTGTCTGGGACAGTCCTGGTTTATGCCTACCGCCCCACTATAACTAGCAATAACACCCTCTTCCCTCTTTCACTGTCTTTACTTGGACACTAAATTGTATGTTTACCCTAATTTTGGCTCACTCATCTCAGGGGAGATCATATAGTCATAAAAAAAGAATGATGACACTCTTTATCTATCGATTAATAATAATTTTTTAAAAGCAAGGTGGGTTAGAAAAGGTGCACAAGGATGTAGAATATATGTACATAGATTTGTGTACACACAATGCTTCTGGAAAAATACGCAGGAGCCTGACCAGGCGGTGGCGCAGTGGATAGAGCGTCGGACTGGACTGGGATGCGGAGGACCCAGGTTTGAGACCCCGTGGTCGCCAGCTTGAGTGCTGGCTCATGGGCTTTGAGTAAAGCTCACCAGCTTGGATCTGAGGTTGCTAGCTTGAGCCAGGGGTTACTCAGTTGGCTGTACACACACCCCCTGCCTGGTCAAGGCACATACGAGAAAGCAATCAATGAACAACTAAGGTGTCGCAAAGAAAAACTGATGATTGATGCTTCTCATCTCTCTCCATTCCTGTCTGTCCCTATCTATCCCTCTCTCTGACTTTCTCTCTGTCTCTGTAAAAAAAAAAATGAAAAAAAAAAGAAAAATACACAGGACACTGGCACTATTAGTTGACTAGAGGACAGAAGTAGGAGGAAACATCAGAGAGTAACCTTCTGCATATTTTGTAACCACGTGAATTAAGTGAGCTATCTAAAACACCCAAAATAATTTTAGAAAGGGAGGAAAAATTATATATCTACACAGAAAAATCACTTAAAAATTATATATCCTAATTCTAACAGTGCTTATTCTGAGTAGTCAATGGCAAGTCATTTTTTATAGTTATCTTTTAAAATATCTGTATAATTTGGACTTTAGGATTAAACTATATATGTTCTTAAAATCATTTTAATGCCCAACATAAGTAAATACCAACAGGCATACATACCATGTTAGTTTTCAGCGTAAGTATATGCAACAATTTTATTTAAGCAATCCCCTGTTGTTCAACATTTGTGTTGTTGCCAGTGTTTCGTGTTAAACAATACTGCAGTGGATATTCTTTTACAAAAATCTTTGTAATGATCCATGTTTATGTGTTTAGAACATATTTACAAGGCCCTGGCCAGGTAACTCCGTTGGTCAGAATGTCATCCTCATATGCCATGTTTGTGAGTTCAATCCCCAGTCAGGGCACATAAAAAAATCAATCAAATAATGCTTTAAAAAGTGGAACAACTGGCCCTGGCCGGTTGGCTCAGCGGTAGAGCGTCGGCCTGGCATGTGGGGGACCCAGGTTTGATTCCTGGCCAGGGCACATAGGAGAAGCGCCCATTTGCTTCTCCACCCCCCACCCCCTCCTTCCTCTCTGTCTCTCTCTTCCCCTCCTGCAGCCAAGGCTCCATTGGAGCAAAGATGGCCCGGGCGCTCGGAATGGCTCCTTGGCCTCTGCCCCAGGCGCAAGAGTGGCTCTGGTCCCGGCATAGTGACGCCCTGGAGGGGCAGAGCATCGCCCCCTGGTGGGCAGAGCGTCGCCCCCCTGGTGGGCGTGCCGGGTGGAACCCGGTCGGGCGCATGCGGGAGTCTGTCTGTCTCTCCCCGTTTCCAGCTTCAGAAAAATACAAAAAAAAAAAAAAAAAAAAGTGGAACAACAAATCAGTGTTTCTCTCCCTTCCTCTCTCTCGAAAATCAGTAAGTTTGTTTTTTTTAAAGGTGAATTGCTGAATCTAAGAAATGCAAAATCCTAAGGCTTTTGTCTCTTATTTCTAAACCGTCTGCTGAAAGATAATGTAGAATCAGATCATGATCTCATAGCTGAATATGAGACCGGTGACTTTTTCACGCCTTCCCAGCACTGCATGTTGTTACCCGTCCTGGCCAATCTGATGCTAAAACTGTTTGTATGCTCTTGTTTTGATTTGAATTTAGAAACTTTTTTTATAGGTTAAAATGTCCCCCACTTGTATTCCTTGTGAATAAAAGTTAACAAAAGACAAATAATTTTTGTTTAGTGGCACAAAAGCCATAAAAGAATGTTCTGGGAAGATGACCCTGTGCTTATTTATTTGTTTATTTATTTTCTGCATGTCAAGATAGTCAGATTAAAAGCTACTTTTAGGGATATCATATCTAAAATGATTGCTGTGTGCCGTCTCGGTGTTAGGTCATTCACCCCATCCTAGTGCGGTCCTAGAAGAGTCTTCCCGCCACAGAAAGTGACTCGACATGATTCTGTCACCATTCTGACACTTCCACAGGGGTATTACACAGGCAGGAGAGGTCCTAGAAACGAATTGTAATCTGCTGAATCGTTTTAACTAACAATGGAATGCTCTACCTTGTAAACATGGGGTGGTTTTTCCTTAATCTGCTTTTCTAATGGCTCTAAGTCAGATGTCTCGACAGAGTCACTGGGTCCATCTGGTGTACAGACGGTCATCCTTAATCCAGCCGTTATCAGCATCATGTATATAGGTCCAAACATCAAACAAATCAAACCCTTTTGATGTTCTTCTCAATCAGTCTTTAGTTTCAAAAATATTCTCCCTAGTGCTGAGTATAACAGCAAAATTGCTTTAAGTCCTCCTTCTCCTCCCCCCACCGCACACTCACACCAGCGGTGTAAAGGAATTACAACATCTGACTGCTTCAGAGGACACTTGGTCTGGGATGACCATCTTTCTTTAGGATGCTCTGGGGCGTGTGTGACATACAAGAGCGTGCATGCAGCAGTGGGTCCGTTTCTCCACACTGTGTGGTCCAAGGTGCCCTACAAGCCACTGTCTGCACTTGAAGACATTTCTGTTGCCTCCCAGGCTGCAGAGAGCTGCTTCCTAAGAACCGTGCAGTATTTCAGCAGTTACCTGGAACTTTTGGGGCAGCGGTACGTGGAAAGGGAGGGCACTCTAGACTCAGTTTTCTCACTAATAACATGGTGAGGCAGGTGAGTGGGACTTGCATGCTACAGGTCAGGTAACTAAGATGAGACCCACGCCTCTGAAGAGAGGAGACAAGATTTTTAAATTCCAATTCTCATGCTTCTTTTCACTATATCATATGAGGTGTCCTGTAGAGCAGTTGTTAAGTGAACACATTTCATGTCAATTTTCAAAGATTATAGTGGATAAAAATAGACAGGTAGATGTTCATGGAACATTTAATGCCATTCGCCTTCCCCCACGTCATGTACTTGACCACATACAAACCTTCCAAAGCTCAGAGGGAGGGAGGACATTTAGCATGGCACGCTCTAACTAGGATGCAATGAGAACAGAAAGAGATAGCAAGAAGGGAATTTAAGAAAACCTTATCTACTTCCCAATTATGCAACACACCCATTGATAACCTGAAAAGAAGTTAACATTTTTGGGAAAGAAATAGAAAAAAGAACATTTCCTTATTAAAACGTCCAAGCACAGTAAAAGTTGTGCTCATAAGGAATGTTTTATTCTTTTTTAAAAAATAAAGAAAAATAGGGCAACTTATTACTCAATTTAAGAAATAAAGAGGAACAAAATAAACCTAAACAATTAGTAAGAGGGAATTCATAAAGATAAAAGCTGAAATTAAAAGGATTAAGAGCATGGATAAATAAATCCAAGGCTCATTCTTTGGAAAGACCAGTAAAATAAATAATCCCCTGCAAGCCCAATTAAGTAAAAAAAAAAACAACAACAACACAAGATTGCAAAAAAATATATATAAAACAAAGAAAAAGAAGAAAGCTGGCAAAACAGAAACTACAAAATATATTAAAATCATTTTGAGATTTGTGTAAATAAACCTGTAGAAGAGGCTTGAAAACCAATAGGAAAAGATGATTTCTTAGCAAAACATAAATGATCAAGACTGACCCCAGAAGCAGTGGGAACTCTGAAGATACCAATTACTTATTACAGATAGACTAACAAGGCGATTAAAGAGTCACCTCTGAAAAGGACTCCAGGACCCGACATTTTAAGAGCAAACCTTAAAAGAGCCGATAATAACGATATTGTTTGCACTATTCCATGGGAGTTAAGAGAAACGTACTGAAGACAGGTTGTGTACTAGCTATTACCCTACAGTAGAGGCACACGCAGGATTACAAATTCCTGCATGAGAACTCATGGGATAATAGGCAAGTTAAGTCATGGACTCTACCCTTTGAAGAGCACTGAGTATGGGTGTCTGCCACCGTGGTTCAGGCAGCGCTGAGGAGCGTGGCCCAGAGGTGCATGGGAGACTTTATGGGAGGAAATATTAAGCTGTGTTTAGAATATTCTCAGAGGCTAGGTAGGAACTAACATTCATTAACTCACCTAAACATTACTTATAACCTATGAAGATATTTGGTCAGCGTGTCACGCTGAACTAATGAGGTTTATGCCTTTATATGCTGTGTACATAAACTTGTAGACCAGGAGGCAAAGCCAGGAGGCAGTAAAGAGCGGGGTCCCTGGGATCAACCCGCCCAGTTTGATTCCTAGTTCGACTGTTTATGGGCTGTGTGCCCTTGAGGAAGCTGCATGGCCCTCCTGTGCTTCACTTTCTCCTCTGGAAAGTGGGGACAATAAAAGTACCTCCCTAATAGGGTTGTTGTGAGGAGTAAGTACGTAAATACACATAAGCATCTGAAAATAGAGTCTGGCACAAATTAATACTGATGATGATGCTATTTACAATTTTCACCATCATCGATTTTTTAATTGAATTTATTGGGGTGACACTGGTTAATGAAATTATACAGGTTTTAGGTGCCCAATTCTACAGCACATCTCTGTTCTTCGTATTGTGTGTTCGCTGCCCCAAGTCAGGTTTTCATCCATCACCGTTTATTCCTCTATACCCTCCTCCTCCAACCCCCCGCCCCCTGCCAATCACCACACTGTTGCACTGTTGTCTGTCATCTTTATCATTATTTTTGAGAGAGTCAAGAAGGACTATGGACTTTGAGTCAGACTGCCATGCCTCCTAGCTTCGTCATGGACACACCGTGCAACCTTGGGGAGTTACTGCACTTATTTTTCTATTGTGGTAAAATACACATAACATAACATTTACCATTTTAACCGTATTTAGGTGTACAAGTCAGTAGCATTAAGTAGTTCTCTTCAGATATTGTGCAACCACATCCCCACCATCCAGCTCCAGAATTTTGTCATCCCAAACTGAAACTCTGTACCCATTAAACAATACTTTGATTTAACTGAGTCCAAACATAATTTTTTCTCCACATCTGTTAAGGTAGGCATCCTTAGAGATAGGTTGCTTGAATTAAATGCGGTAGAAATGGCAAAGCCCCGAACACTGTCCAGGGTCTCAGTACTTTTCATCCATTGGTTCCACCCCCATGGATACACCTTCAAACCCCTGAGTGCACAGGAGAGGGTCCTTTGCAGCCACATTGGTGGCCTTGTCCATTCCTATGCTCACCCCCTTCTCTGGTGACTTATTTTTTTCAGATACCTGGTTTTGTGAATGTGAACAGCATATGCAACGTGTTAACTCTTTTCAGATGCCAAGAATGTGCTAGGTGTTATTTGTGAGAGATACCTTGCCCATTAGATTTATCATATAAGTTATGCCAAACACTAACTTGGAAAGAGGAAGCCAATATCCATGGAAAATTTATTATTATTTTGAATATACTTTTTAAAAAATGTCCCTTGAAGATGAAATGTGGTTTTCACTTACGCGTGATGACGAAGGAGAGGTTTCTAGAGTTATTTGAAAGCAGTCTTTTCCCCACACCTTTTTTGAGTTACATAGAAAAAAAATGAGAACTAGTAAAGGCAGCCCCAACTTGGGGTAAGAACCTGATAAGCTTGAAAGAGTGATAGAAGCAGCCGCGATGTTTTTACCAGACATCTTTTATTTTTGCGCTTTGAATTCCTCCTCTGCGTACCACTTCTTCCTTTTCACATACGTTTTAATATCAGCAGAACCTTTTCAGTAAACCTTTCTCCAGCCCCAAATTTCAAATACTGAAATTACTCCAGGCCACGGTACATGTTGGTGAGGGCAAAGGTTGCTTTGGGTTTTCTCCTTTGTGGTATTTCCTTTCTTTCTGGCTTTTCCCCCCTCTCAGTAGGGAGGTTGTGACCTCTCAATATGATAAGGGTAATGGTATTTAGATCTATCAATATGGCTCCTGCTTTGCACACTCGTTTGCCCTTTAAAAGCCTGTTGCTTTTTCTAATGTCATCCACATGTCTGACCTAGACTATGAAGTGCTTTGTTCCTGGGGTCAACCCTAACTAGTAAATCGTTGTCTTAACTTGCAGCCCTGTAAAGCCAAGTGTGAAATGTATTCTTACTGCGAAGCTTGAGAGTTACAGAGATGAACCAAACCCTGGCTGTTTGATTCCTAATAGCCTCGCTTGCCTTGGGGGTTGGCATTGCCAACGTAGGAACTGATCCAAGGATCTCACCAGAGGATGTCTTTGTTAGATAATAGGCCACAACTTATGTGTGACAACTCTTTCACTTATTTGTGTATGGCATGAAATGATAAACCATAGTTTAGTTGTTCATCTGACTCAGCCTTTTTTAAACGAAGTTTTGTGAGATATTAGATTGTATGTGATGCAAAAAGTGTCCTGAAGTCCAATAAATTTAGAAAATGCTGAATTAAAATGAAAAGAGTTTCTTAGTAAGGAGTTTCTCAGAATTGTTAGTCTAAGCATTATGAACTCCAAGAGGGGGATATTTCAGCAGCATTTTCCAAATTTCATTCGATCTGGATGCCCAGGGACTTATACTCCAGGACAACGATTCCCAAATCATTGTCACAAAGAACAACTTTTCTTGTGGTAGAATACACATAACATAAAATTTACCATTTTAACTTTTAGATCTACAATTCAGTGGCATTAGTACAGTAACAATGTTGTTGCAATCATCACTGCTGTCCATTTTCAGAACTTTATCATCCTAATCTAAATTGCCATTCTACTGGATATAAATAATATCTCATTGTGGTTTGAGTTTTCATTTTGTTGTTGTTGTAGTCTGTTTAATTTCTAATCCAATTTGGACTGGTATGTGATCTCATTGCCATTAACTACACAGTTCAAATGATATGCAGTTTGGTCAACATCCAAGACTGTATACTCTATTCAATGAGATGTATCCATTGATCACACATTTGGATGTGGTTAGAATGCAAATTGTTATAAAAGTTTCTAAGTACTCATTTTCAATTCTGTTTTTATTTCATCATGGACCAATAGCAAACCCACAGCAGTCCACGGAACACAGTTTGACTATCACTGCTGTGAGCAAAGCTGAAATCATACTTTACATGTCAAATATGTATTGTGTAATGAGGTATGATAGATGATTTAAGCAGTTTTATTCTAACACGACTGAAAGTAATTCTTCATTCAATTCCCAAAATGCAATTAGTGAATTATGCTTGAAAACAATCTGGCAATATAGCATAACAAAGCTTATGATGAGTTTTGGGGTTAGCCTGAGTCACTGGGGGAATGGTTCAGTAATTTTTTGGAAGAATAAAGGCTTTGGAATCTAGACAGTTTTCTGATAGGCTCAGATCCCAGTTCTTCTGCGACAGCATTGTGCTAGTGGCCCTCAACTGGGCTTCAATGTCAAGTCTCTGAGAGGAGAAGCAGCTGCTGTGTGTGTGGTCATGAGTCTGGAATCCAGAAAGAGATGAAAACCAAGGTGCTGGAGCCTTTAGGATTGGACACGCCGTTTCCCTGAATGTCCTGAGGGAAGAAGACCTCCAACTGCTTACTGACGAGGGTTGCGCTTGAGAAAGCTCTTCCAATAGAGTTAATTAAGGCACTTGTGTCTCCTTCATTGGTTGGTCCTTTGGCACCAGGCCTGTTAACTTCAGGGAATCGAGGCAGCATTGCAGCTTAGTGCATCGACTCAGAAGAAAGTCTTTAAAGGAAAACTGAATCTGACCAGTTGTGTTTAGAATGCTAACAACGGTGGTAGCCATTCCTGTATTCTCCTGGGTAAAAACTTTAAGAGGCAGATGCACATCTGGTCCACTTCAGTGAAGGTAGCTGGTCAGGGTTGCTGGTTTTGTCCACCCTGGGCCGCCTTCCTAGGGATCTGCATTCTTATTCTTCCGGAAACTCGTCCACGCCCCCGCTCCTCCCACACCATTGACTAAAGTGATTCATGGTCTCTTATCCCATCCTGTTAGTCAGTGTGGGAGGGAACCAGACCCTCGGCAGGCCAATAAGCATCTTGCATTTTCCTGGGATTTTTTTCAAACTGCTAGTAAAATGAGACTGAGTCAGAGGCGGATTAAGGTCGTTTGAGGCCCTGGGCGCAGAAGAAAATATTGGGCCCCTTAAAAAAAAAGAGAGAGAGAGAGACGGAAAATAAAAATACATGTTAACCATATCTGTAGATAAATAAAAAATATTATGTATTGTTAATGTTAAAAGTGCACATGTGAAACCAAACTTGGCGTCATTAGAAAAAAGTGTCAAGTTGGGGTGTTGCGGTGCCCTTCAGAAGTCGGGGCCCAGGGCGCACGCCCAGTGCGCCCGCCCTTAAGTCGGCCTCTGGACTTAGTCCTCGGAGAACAGCCAGCCTGTGGGTGTGAACTGTGGGAAGGGGGGATCTGTGTGCAAGGAACCTGTGTGCAAGGAGAGCAAGTAAGCCAAACGCAGAGCGAGCAGACACGAGGTGCGGCAGTGGCAGGTTCCACACACATAAGGCCACGGTCCCAGCTGTTTCAAAGGGTCGGTTGGGTCCCTACCCTCCCTATGGCTGGGACCTACTGAGCTCTATAATCCAAGATAGGCCTCTTTCCATCTGGGCTTCTCTCACTTGCAAATAAGAGTCCCGGCTCTTTCCATGACCCCTTCCTGTCCAAAGCACGTGGCACATTGCCTTTCCTACAGTAACTATGCGAGAAATAGCTTTGAAAAAATTTGAAAAAGTTAAACCAAAGTTAATATAGCATAACTGCTGGCTGTTTGATCTTTAACAGAGTCACATTTTGCTCCCATGAAAAAAAATGTTAACAGATTGTTTTCAAAGGTCCTAAAATATCTGACTTTAAAAACTTTTTTTTTTAAGTAATTAGACACAGAACTTGGGGTGGATGAAGTGAAAGGAGTTCAGTCTTGGGGGCTCGTGGCCTCTGTCTGTTGATGGAGAGAAGGTGAGAGCGTGGCAGAGAGGTAGAGAGCGCGGACGGGCGGGGCTTGTGTGGACCTGGGCGAGGACTGGGAGGCGGCTGCCCGCCTCCAGGAGGATGACCGGCGGATCCCCGGGGCCCGCTGAGGTGGCAGCTCATGAATCTGTAGCAGCTCCAGACCGCACCGCAGCACCATTATTTCCAGTAGCACCAGGGGCAGAAAACCAGGGATTTAGGGTGATCAGTAACGAATACTCCTCTCTTCCTCTCTCAGTTGAGACATAAACACACGACTCAGATAGAGATCAACATGTCGGCTTTACATCTCATGAAAGAAAAAGGACAGCATGGGTTTAAAGCTGCAGCCAAGTGGGTTTGCTAATCCTCAATCCTATATTAAACTAATTTATCCACCCATTCCTAGCACAGCTGGTCAACCACAGGCCTCCCCCACAGAGAGAGGCCCCTTACCACATGGCAAAGACGGGACACGTGTCCTACAGACCTTGTTTCCACAGAGAGGAAATCAAAATCGCTGAGCTGAGCATGTCCCCTTCCTTGTCCCACAGCCACCTTGTGGGGGGAACAGTCAGGGGCCAGCACTGTTCCCCTCCATGGAGAAACATGAGGAATGAGCATAACTGGTTGGCTGAGTAAGCCACCAGGCTCATTTCCAAGGCTGACCATTCCACCTGTGCTATTTCCTTGTCCTAGTCTTTGTTCCCTCATAGAAAGACAGAGAGGTGAGGACATTGAAGGTGTAGGCAGTGAGCAGTTGAATAGTCACACTGGCCTGCTCTGGGTCATGGAGGAGAGTAGGCAACGAGGGGAAAGGGAATGGTCTGAGGGAAAAGGGCCAAGTCTGGAATACAAGAGCAGGTGTCATGGAGGAGGAGTACTGGGAACCCTGGACGGAGAGGGGCTGAGTCCAATGAGCAGGATGTCAGAGTTCAAGGTCTCCAGGGCAGGTCTGGGTGAAGATTACGGTCCTGAAACAGAGTAAGTAAAACCTTTGGAAGTGAGGAAGGCAAAGAACTGCAAAGCCAGGTGGTTGAATAGGTGGGCCATGGAGAATTTAAAGCCACCTAGAATGCTGACTACATTAAGTGGTGACCCTGATGCCAGAACCCTTTGTGGATTGTGACAGAAATAATGAGTAGGACAGAAGGTTATTATGTGAGGAACTGATGGCTCAAACTTCAAATGCAAGGGAGCCCTTTGACATGCAGGGCCTCACCCACAGCTTCCCTGAAGGGGACAATCAGCCAACCTCCTTGGACCTGCTATTCCTTGTCTCGACTTTCTTCTCTGCTAAATCCTCCAGAGTGTCTCTATGTGTTTTCTCCATCATCTTTATTCTACACTGACTTCTTAGTTTCCTGAAATCTGGTATTTACCGTCATTCCACTAAAATTCTTCCAAAAGCCAGTAATATCTTTCTAATCGGAAAGCCCATTTATTGATGACTTAACAGTTTTCATCCTAATAGACTCAAGCATCACAGTGGAGAACACTGTTCTACTCTAAGCACTTTACATATGTGTGTGTGTTTGTGTCTGTGTGTGTTTTAAATAAAAGTAAGGGAGATAAAGAGACAGATTCCTGCATGCACCCTGACCGGGATCCACCTGGCAACCCCCATCTGGGGCCAATGCTCTGCCCATCTGGGGCTGCTGGCAACCAAGCTGTTTTTAGTGCCTGAGGCAGAGGCTCCATAGAGCTATCCTCAGCACCCAGGGCCAATGCAGCTCCAATCAGTCGAGCCATGGAGAGGAGAGGAGAGGAAAAGAAAGGAGGGGAGGGGAGGGGAAGGGAGGGGAGGGGAGGAGAAGAAGCAGATGGTCACCTTTCCTGTGTGCCTTGAACCCGGGACTTTTACATGCCAATTCAATGCTCTATGCGAGCCAGCTAGCCAGCAGTTAAGTAAGTTTTCATATTTAACTCTATATAACAGCCCTATGATATTATGAATATTCCCATTTTTAAAATCATTCATTTATTCCATGCATATTGATTGTTTTCTTATTATATGAGAGATTGTTCTAAGTACATATATGTAAAGAAAAAAAAAAGAGCAGTGCACAGGCCCTGTCACGTTCCTGCCTGGCTGTGAGAGGGTCACGAGGAGCTGTATGTGGCTGCGTGGAGAGAGGGAGTCACGGAGATGCGGTTGGAGAGGCAGTGGGCAGCACATCTCATAGGGCCTCGTAGGCATTGTAAGGACTTGGGCTTTTAGAAGAGAAAACTGAGGCAGAAGCCAGGTAGGCAACTTGTCCACGGTTGTTCAGCCAGCCAGCGGGAGACCTGGGGTCCCAGATGTGATGCTGTGGCATCTGGCACTGCACACGTGGTGCTCCCTGCACGGGGCTCTCACCTGGCTTGCCTGGCGGGCTTGCATGGTTTTTCTCTTGCACTCATTCGCTTCAGGCACAAGGGGCTCCCCCTCCACTAACCACCCTTAAATGTCAGTGTTCTGCATGGTCCTGGTTTAGTCTCTCCTGTTCTGTGCGAACTCTCCTGGCAACGTCGTGCTCTCCCCTAGGTCTGCTGTGTGCAGGAACTTTCATATTCCATTGGGGCCTAACTTCCGAGCTCCAGACCCCGATATAGGCACCCAATAAGCTATGGCTCTTTAAATATGGATCGTTTCAAATTTATTATCTCCATTTCTCAAAAATCTCTACTTCCTCCATTCCTTTAAATAGGTCTCAATGGCTAAAAAAAACCTCAGCATCACCCCAAACCCCCTCCTTCCCCTCGTCCTCTACTCCCAAACCCACTCAACTGCCAAGACAAGAGGGACCCACACTCCCTCTCCCTTCTCTCTGCTTTGCTGCTCCGGGGGAAATTCAGGCTTTCCACGGCTCTCCCTGGGCTCTTGTAATCATCTCTTGAACAAATCCTCTCCGCCTTTTTGGGTCTCTTACAAACACCTGACACATTCCCCTAAAATAACAGTCAGATTCCAGGACTCTTTTCATCCTCATCAACGGGTTCTGATTCTCCGCTGCCTAGAGAACGGCCCAAATCCTCGGCAGGGCCCTCACAACCCTCCTCAAGCCATCCTCTCGTGGTTTTCTTCACCTCCCCAGCCTTCCGTTCCCTCCCTGCAATGGCTATGCTTCTGTTCAGTTCCCATCCATAAAAATTCTTCTTCTGCAAGCAGCCACCCAGCTGCCACCCTCTGGGTGCAAATCCCCCCCCCCCCCGGAATTCCTCCAGCCAGCACCGGCTGCCCTCGCCTCTCTGCCTCTCGGTGGAAGGCCTGGTATCCTCATTAAGGGCTCCCAGCGAAGACAAATGCGCTGAAGGTCTGGCAAGTGCTGACTTGCTGGGCGTCAGCCAAGCTTTGCTGGAACCCGCGCGGGCTGGGCGTGCAACCGTGAGCCAACGGCAGGCACAGGAAATCCCCAAATTCTATTAATTGTGGGGGGAGTTTCTGGAGATATTTTGGTAATATATTTCTTCAGTTCTGAATTTCATAATTGCATTTCTGTTAAAGGGAGTTTGTTTGCTTCAAATGTAGAGAACCTAAAAAACCATGTTTGTTTTTTTTTTAAAACCCTTATGGTTCAAGCAGAAAAGTAACATTAGGATTAGTTATTGATTTTCTAAAAAGAGCTGGTCTTCTCTGATATACTTGCAAATCTTTCTGAGAGATCCTAATTCTTATTCAAGTTTTTAAAGCAAATGTTTATTATAGAAAAACGTATTAAATGAATAAATTCATCCGATGTCATTATAACCCGTTACATTTTAATATTTTTCTTAGTCTTTTCATTTATAGAAATTATATAGATTGTATTTTATTTTATTTTTTAGCAAGAGAGATAGAGACAGAGAGAGAGACAGAGAGACGGACATTTGGGACAGATAGGGAGGGAGAGATGACAAGCATCAATTCTTCACTGCCGCACCTTAGTTGTTCATTGATTGCTTTCTCATATGTGCCTTGACTGGGGTTCTCCAGCTGAGCCAATGACCCCTTGCTTAAGCCAGTGACCTTAGACTCAAGCCAGCAACTTTGGGATTCAAGCCTGCGAAACTCTGGGCTCAAGCCAGCGACCATGGGGTCATATCTGTGATCCCACGCTCAAGTTGGATAAGCCTGTGCTCAAGCCAGTGACCTCGTGGTTTCAAATCTGGGTCCTCAGCATCCCAGGCCGACACTCTATGCACTGTGCCACCACCTGGTCAGACTATATAGATTGTATTTTCAATACCTGGTAGTATAGTCATCTGGAGTCATTTGAAATGCAAATGAGCATTACCTTTATTTTTCTGTGAATTCCACATCCACCATCATGTTGACCTGCCCCTACTGGTCATAAAGGTAATAAAACCAAAGAGATGAGGCAGAGAAGGGGGCTTCTGACCAACCTGTCTGGTTTCCCTAGAGAACCACTAAGGGTGGTACCTTCCTCAGAGCCAGAAAGCGGCTCGCTGCTCCGCAGTGGATTGAGGAAAGAGAACCCCCTTTCCAGGTGGAAATGGTCAGCGAGAGAAAAGGAAAGGTAGCGTGCAGACCCTCGCTTGCCTGCCGACGACAAGAGGGAGACAGGCTTGGATGAGGCAGGGATGTGTCTCGGGATGGGGGGTGCTGGAATGAATTGTGCCCCCCCCCACTTACCTCTCACTCTTGCCCCTTCCTCCCATGGTCCTGTCTTGGGCCAAGGAAGCCTTTTCACTGGTCTCTCCAATCCTCCATCCAACTACAGCCACAGCCAAGAGGGATGTGTGGTTGGCATTTCTGAATACAATTTCCCAGTGAAATGTTGTTCTGCTCAGCGGTTAGGTTCTATAATGTAATTATTACTCCCCTCCAGGGACATTTTGGATTAAGTAGGCTTTTCTGGCCTAAACTGGGAACCACTATGTGAAGATTATTTCTCTGGGGTAATTACAAATGATGACTTACAAGCAGCTATGTTACAGATGGACTTTTGGTTCATAGCCTGCGCCTAAGTTTGAAGCTGCTTGTAGAAAGGAGCCAGGTTGGCAGTTAGTAACAGTAACTAAACAACAATCTCCCATGTAACTGGCCAGGGCTATAAATATACACTGTGTCTGTTTTTCATGAGTGGATAAACTGTTCATCTCACCTCCCCTGGTTCCTTCTTGACCAAAGTTGACAAGAATGTTATAACCTCTATATAATGAGTGTCCCAGAAGGTACCAGACCCTAGGCTGTGTTCTTAATATACATTTTCAGTAATTCTGATGTCCCTCTGCAGTTGATGGTATCCCCCGCCCTTCAGATTAGAAGTCTGAGGGTCAGAAAGGTTAGGGACTATGCCCAAGGTCACATAGCTAATAAATAGATGAGGCTGGGATTCTAAGTTGAGTCTTTCTGACTCCAAAGATGTTATGTTGTGTTCCTTGGCATATTTATTGTTCTCTCATTTCCTCTGTCTAATGTGAAGTCACACACCTCTATTTATGTGTACCTTGAACAATTACAGCTATTTGATGTATCAGGAAAATTAATTTTGAAGATCCTTTTTAAAAAATAAACTTATTATTTTATCTACTAGAATGTCAGCTCCACGAGGATAAGGAATTTTGTTTTTTATTCTTATGAGTACCTAAACCTTTGTACTTTCTTTATTTTCAATCTTTAGTAAGTTCCTACTCTATGCTAAGGATACTGCTATACAGAGAGTTTCCCATTAATGGAATGGGAAACCATGGGGCTGAGAACAAGAAGGAACTAATGCATGGTAGTTACATAAACAGCAGTATAAAGCCAGATATTACTATCAGTCTAGCACAAAACAGACTCTGTTGGGAACTTTGTTGCGTGTCTGCGTTGGATGGAGACTCATGTTACAGTACTTTCCACTCAGCCAGAAGTGTGAACTTCCCATCAGTAGTACTGGCACATCTGCCTTAGTGACCTAGCAGTCCTTGTCTCTGAGGTGACCGAGTATTTTCCTTGAATTTTATAAAATTGGTTTTGCCAGTGAAGTCGTAACTCTATGTAGTAGAATACATTTCTACAAATTTAAAAACCATATTTTTTCCAAAAAAAATTTAAAAACTAATTTTAAATATGCAGAAAAGTCAGAAGAATGACATGGTATGCATAACCACTTACCTCTAACAGGGCCTGCGGACTGTGGCCCCCGGAGCTGACGAGCCCATGCCCACTTCTGTAGGTAAAGCACATAGGAATACAGACAGTCCCATCTACTTATGTGTTGTCTGTCTACACAACAGAGCGCAGTCATTTTGATCAGAAATCACCATAAGCTCACAAAACCATACTTACTGTCTGACCCTTTCCAGAAAACGTTTGTCAATCCCTGGCACCAATTGTTGATATTTTGCCAGGCTGACACATTCTCAATCTCTCTTTCTCAAATGCATACACACACATTTTTTGACTCTGAAACCATTTGAAATTATGTTATAGATATTATGATGACTCATCCTTAATAATTCATATATTTGCTTAAAAATAAAAGCATTTTCTCATATAACCACCATCTCCTCATCATGTCTGAGTAAATTAACATTCATTCAATAATATCATCCAACACATAGTCCATATTTAAATTGGACTTTTGTAGCCTTATTCAACTTTCCTTTTTGGATCAAGGATCCAATCAAAAGGTCATAAATCATATTTGGTCATCGTGTCTCTTTAATCTCAGTTTTGCTTTTTCATAACATTGACTTTTTTTTTTTTGAAGAGTCCTCAAGACCTTTTGTTGAAGGCTTGCAGAAATCCTAATAGGTCTGTGATACTTCATTACTAAGAGCTGAATGTGGTGGTGATCGTTGCGGTAAATCGGTGTTTTCCGCTTCCCCTTTGGAAGTGAGATGCTGTTGTACCTCACTGCTGTAGTGCTTAGCTTCAGGAGCTAAAACACTAATGTGAGTTTTGCTTGGAGTTATAAATGTGGAAAAATCTCTGTGTGAAGAGCACAGCAGATGGGAATTTGCAAGTTGCATTTTATATAATTAAAGGCACAGACTTCCCTGTCTGCTCCGGTGGCTGCCCCTGTTAGCTCTTGGCTGGAGGGTTCCTCCTTCTGGCTTTTCTCCTGACTGGGGTCTGGCTCCCCTCCAGCATCATTAGGTTGCAGCAAGGAGCTGGAAAGAGACCTGCAGTTATTTAAATCTCCCAGCTCACATCGTTCAGCCTGGATGGTAACACAGCGCCTTTGTGCTTGCAGTCTGTGTGCGGAGGCAGCACGGCGCGCAGACGCGCCTCTGGACACCTGGGCGTGCGCGAGAAAGCCTGCCTCCTCGCCCTTCTGCAGCCCCCGAGGTGCTCTCATCATGTGCGTTATACCGGACTACATGGTAGTTACAGGTCTGGGCCTCTTATTGTGGTTCCAAATGATTCCTAGAGAGTACCAGGGCACGTCCTTTGCTTTCCTCCGGGCGGGGTGCCCGCAGAGCTCACAGGCCAACTAGGAATACAGTTGCATGCCCTAGAATAAATTTACCTGCACATCTGTAAATCTCTGGAAATGGGAGGGAACGTAGGAAAACTTCAAGGAGAAATCTGATCATTTTAAAACGTGCCACGTAATTGAAGGAGAGACTGGCCAGGATATGGATAACTTCAGACGATGACCAGCTCATTGTCAGTCCACAAGAGGCCTTGTGAATGACACAGGTCTTGTGAATGATGGCACATCTTGCCTGCTGAAAAAATCCAGGGACACTGGAAAGAACACATTTCGGGAAGGGCCGTGGGGGGCAAATGAGATTGTAGTACATCCTCACTGTTTCCTGTCTTGTTCCTCGGAAGTCCATGTTTCACCCTGCCTGCCTTCCCGTAGGCCCACCCCCAACCATCTTCTGCTGCAGATCTGGGCATTCATTTTTCCGATTACAGCCCCTGTGACGTTAGCCTGCCTCCCATGGCCAGCGGGGCTCTCTGCAATCAGCCCCTGACTCCATAGCATCACCTTCCTTTGGTGCCAACCTCGAGTTCCTCCTAGATACCCTGTTGTTTGCATCTCCATCCTTTGCTGGCTGTGTGACCTTGGGCAAGGTGCTTAATTGTTCTGTGCCTCAGACTGCTTGTCTGTAAAGCAGGATGAAAGTAGTACCTACATCCCGTGGTTATGCAGGGGTTAAATGAGTTAAAAGATGTAGAGTTCTTGGAAGAATGCTTAGCATATAAAGAGAGCTAAGTAAATGTTAAATGTTAGCAATTTATCGCTATTGCTCTTGTTTTGAGCCTGGGTGTATTAATATTTTTTATTGCTGCATAAAAAATTATGATAAACTTAGCACCCATTTAAATCGACACCATTTATTATCTTAGTTTCCAAAGTCAGAAATATGAACATGGCATGACTGGATTCTTTGCTCAGGATCTCACAGGGCTGAAATCATGGTATCAGCAGGGACTGAGATCTTATTTGAGGTTCATCGAAGCCTCTTCCAGGCTCATGTGATGTTGACAGAATGCGGCTCCTTACAGCTTTAGAACTCATGGCCACCAGGAGCTCTGGCTCTCCCTTCTTTTAAAAGCTCCCCTGATTATGTCAGACCCAATCAGATAATCTTTCTTTTGATTAACTCAAAGCCAACTGGTCGGTAACATAATCACACGGTGATACTGTGTCACATTCACGGTTCTACTGGCACTCAAGGGGAGGGGATTATACAGTGTGTACACTAGTTGGTGGTATTCTTGGGGGTCCTCTTAGAATCCTGCCTACGTACTGGATAATTAGGTAAACTCTGCTTTCTGATTGCTTTCTTGAATTGGACTTGGGTGAATACATGATTCAGTAATCACCACTACCATTTCGGATTTTTGTAGCATCTGGAAGTATTCAGATGGATTCATACTGATCTGGCTTCTGGAACCAACCTATATCATTCCTGTCCTGTAATTTTTACTAACTGATGGGGCCAGCTAGCTTGTCAGAGCCTTTTAGGAGAGGACCAGGACTTGTAACTGTTGAACCTGCTGCTAGAACCCTGGAGTTCCAAAAGGATGGCCCACAGCTGCAACCCCTTCCAGAGCCATTTGTTTATTTCTAATGACTCCCAACTAACAAAGACCAGATCCCCCTTCAGCTGTCACTGGTGCCTGCTGCTGTGCCGGTTCAAAGTATCTCTGTACCTGCTAGAGAATATGTCCACTTTAAGGAGAGGCTTTAGCATTATTTTCCAAAGCTTTCCTTGACCCTTTTCCCCTTCCCCAATTAAGTCTGGGTTTGTTTCCATTTAATTCAGTTTATTGTCCACGAAAAGGTATTATCAGTGAAATCAAAATGATAAAGAATGTATTTTAGAAGATTTTTAAAACTTGTTGACAATAACACTCAGGGAGTAAACCCAATTATTTTTAAATAAAAATTGTAACCAGATTTCTAAGCAATAAGACATGGACAAAACTTTACAATAGGAAATATCTGGTTTTGGAGCATAGATTCCCCCCGAAGATGCTAAGTTCTGCTTCTCAATGTTATTTTCTTTACTGTTTTACAAAAATACATTAAGGTAAACGGAAAAAAATGAATTCAGCAATGCTGTGGGTTTAGAATTTTGAAGTGTCTGGTTACTTTAGCATAGCCTAACAAAGGATGATCTTTTTAATCCAACAAGCCATGGTTTGCACCTGACTCTCAGTGCCTTAATAACTGGCATCCCTCCAGTAATTTGGACAATTAAAGAGAAAGGGCTCGTTCATAAAGATAATATGAGATAATTCAGACTTTGATTTCTGCTTTTTTTTTTCTTCCTCCCAGGACAATATCATCTTATTCTTGAGAGGTTGTAAAGAGCTCGGCCTTAAAGAATCTCAACTTTTTGACCCTAGTGACCTACAGGATACATCCAACAGAGTAACAGTCAAGTAAGTAACACACAATTTACGTTTAAGAGAAACCCATTGATGGTTTGAATCGCAGTTTTGTGATGATGTTTTACGATCTCAGAGGGAAAGAATTGAGTGCGCCTAATAAAATGAAAATGTGAAGGTAAAAATCAAGCTTTCAAAACAAGACACATTGATCTTCCCTCTGTGTGCAGCTTTCATTCTGATCAAGTAGGATTTTTTTTTGAAATGCAAATGATCACTCCTATAGAGTTAGAATGTTAAAAGAAAAGAAAAAAAATGGTAGGTGAAACATAAAGAAGTGGGAGGCAAGAAAGCAATATGCACAGAATCTGTGTGTGTTAGACAAAAAGCTTTTATTGGCTCTATTTGGGCATTTGAATAGGCTCTTGGAAGACTGCAAACTTGGTAAACAGATCTGAACTCTGTTTATTATGCAAGGAGAGCAATAGATTACAGAGAAATCTCTTCTTCATTTACATTTGTAACTGTTTTCTCATATGTGTCAATGATCAAGTTCTTTAAAGATGGATCATTGGCCATTTGGCTATTGTTGACTGTATCTACTCAATAAGCTATGTTTGGGACCAAAGAATTTTTGGGAAAGAGTGTCAAAGTAAAAGAAAAGGCAATGTGATTCTCTGTAAAGAAATACATCATGACCAGAATAATAAGAAAAAGAGTTCTTGTGAGAGAGGGTAGAGAGAACTTTCCTGTGGTTTAGAAGTTCTTTAGACTCTACAAATGTCATATAAAACATTTTTCACTCTAGTCAAACACTATTTGGCATGAGTATATCTTAGTAATAAGCTTCATTACATGGAAAGGATCTGTGGATTGGCTACACTTCCCCTTTTGATTACTTTGGGGTTGTTTTATCATAGAAGAACAGAAAAGGGGAGAGAAGCCAAATTCAGAGCTATTAATTTTATAGCATTTGACAATATTGATTATTTTAAAATGATGGGGGAAAATGGAAACTACTGAATGAAATCAAGTTAGGAGTTTATATTGGATTTTATGATTTGTGACTGGAAATAAGGGGGAGGCAGCCATGACTGATTACATGAAATTGCTTTTCTGTTGTTAATGTGCCATTCTTTAATATTTCTCATGGAGAAATGTTGATTAAGGGCACAAACAACAGAATAAAAATTATGACATTTAAATATGGAAACCACCATAAACCTCATGTTAGTCATCACATGCTCCATTTATTACTGTACCTAGCCTCTATAAATCATTGCTTATTTTAGGAAATTGTTTCAAGTTCTGCCTCATCTCACATTTGTAGTTTCACCTGATAGCCAGTGACCAGAAACAATTGTAACTGTGCAACATCATAATCATCAGTCACACACACATATTGCTTAGAAGGGGAGGGAGAGTTCACTTTGATATATTTATTGATTTACATTACTAAACCAGGAGTATTCTGAGATTGCTTTTAGAAATTCAGAATTCTTAGCACCTTTCTCGCTTATCTAAGAAAAGCTGGGCATCAGGAAGTTGGGGTCTAAACCTCTACCTGTGTCTTTCTAGGGCTGTAATCCTCGGCAGGTTCCCTTGTTTTAGTAGGCTTTTGTGTCTTCATCTGTAAAATGGACCCGCAGAGAAGGTTCTGTCTGGTATGATTCTCGCTAAAATTTGCCCAGTGAAAATCTGAGAAGATGGTTCAACCAGCTTCTGAAAAAAGGAGACTTTGATTCAAAGGCACAGAAATCAATCTAAAGGAGCAAATGTCCCCTCGACCGGTGGCCACAGACATCGTCACTTCTCAGTTCCTGTACCATCTTCCGCTCCTCCTGTTCTTTTCTCTTTTCTCTTTACCTTTCTTGCTGCTTCTTCTTCCCATCTCCTCTTCCCTGTGCTTCCCTTCCCTTCTTTATCTTGTCTTTCTGTCTATCTTCCCCTTTTCATTTCTTCTCCTTATTTTCTCCCCCTTATTATTTTTTCCTGCACTTGAGCATTAATGTTTTCTTTAGACAATACTTTTCCGTCATGTTCCTAGATGACACTATCATTTTTCATTCATTCATTCATTCAGCTTATATTTACTGAACAGCTACTATATGTCAGATACTTTCTAATCACCACAGAACTGGAATGGCCAGTGCTTCCTGTTCACATGGCATTTGTTGTCAGAGTCAAGAAATGAGAAATAACTAACTAAATAAAAAAGACAATTGCAAGAAGCGATGAGTGCTGAGAAGAAAAAATGGGTGATATAAATGACAGTGACTATCACACTAGTACATATAACAACTCATTATGTTGTATACTTTAAACTTATACAATGTTATATGTCAATTATATCTCAATAAAACTGAAAAAAAAAAAGAACAACAAAAAAGATAGTGATCAGTCCAGAGATAGTCAAGAGTAGGCTCTCTGTAAAGCTGGTATTTTAGCTGAGGGCTGAGATATGAATGGGAAGTGAGAACCGCCAGAGTGTGGAGGAAGAGCATACAGAAAGTCTGGGGAAGAGAGACCAACTTGATTATAAAGAAAAGTAGCCAGTGTCATAGAATGGTAATGAACAAGGATGCGTGTGGAAGGAGGTATAGTCAACAACCATGGTAGGAGGTTGAAGTTGAAATGATTATGGAGAAAACTTTTTATTTCACCATCTGAATATTTAGAACACAATTCTATATTAAAAGTATGCCATAAATTCATTGACAGTACTTAGAAAATCGTTTCCAGTTTTAGCAAAGAGTAGGCCACAGATGAGCTTTCTGCTGATAACATTTCTGTCGATGGTGCTGGTTTAATTTGGCACGGTATACACGAGACATTTGTTCTATAGCTCTCGTAGACCAAAGTAGAACTGCTGTATTTTTCTGCTTTTTCCCTGAGAGTCGAGCAGAACATTAGCAGAGGTGGAGAACACCCCACTGACAGCAATTAATTCCGTAGCAGTAAGTTATAGGGGTAGATCCCACAGAAGAAATGTTGATGCTTTTCTGAGATTGTTTTTTTAAAAACACACTTTAGGTTAGCTTTCATTGTAGGTAACTTCTCTTACATTTTTTTTTTTTTTTTGAGAAGTAACTTGAGTGGACTAAAAAGAAAAAAAAAAAGGAAAAACCTGCAAATGATTACTGCATGTGTAATTTAGTGAACTCTACCTGTAATGGATGCCAGACGACCTTGACGGGTGTGAGAGCCCAGTCCAGGGGGCGGGCAGCAAGCCTCGTTCCAGGGGCGAGGAGCAATCAGATGGACACAGGGCGGGGCCTTGCTTTACTCCTGAACATTTCTCTAAGAATTTTGGAAGCATTTTCACACCATTGCTGTGTGGAAGTCATTCAATGGATATTTTGTGAGCTCTTACTATGTGCCAATCATGATTTTATTTTTTTTAGAATTGGTCACAGTCTTAATGAACTTTTATGATCAATGTAGAAAAAGTTTTGTGTTCCCTGTTCTTAATTTGTTTTTCATAAAAAATTTAAAATTTTTGATAGTTTCTGGTTGTTGTTTTTTTTTTTTTGTTGTTAAATTAAAAAAATAAAATCCTAGCAAGTATCTAATGATATACCATTTTTTCTGTTATAAGGAGGAAACATGAAAACATTTTCTTAATCCAATCCAAATTGGACCATTGCTAAGAAACCCAGGTCCCTGTTAATGGGTTTATCTTAGTATATAATATATTGTTTTCTATTACCTCATACTTTAGTTGACTTAACATTGTGCGCCTGCGGGTTCATCAGCTTGAGCCCAAGGTCACTGGCTCGAGCAAGGGGTCACTCGGTCTGCTGTAGCCCCCTGGTCAAGGCACATATGAGAAAGCAATCAATGAACAACTAAGGTGCTGCAATAATGAGTTGATGCTTCTCATCTTTCCCCCTTCCTGTCTGTCTGTCCATCCCTGTCTGTCCCTCTCAACCCCCTCTTACCTCTCACAAAATAAATAAATAATAAATAAATAAGTAAAATTGTGCACCTGGTCATTAATATGTACTTTGGGTCAAAATACACAGCAATAAAGTAGTTGGGGGTCTAAAAACTTGAAGTTCTTGACTGGCTTAAATAATAGCATTACATTCTCCCTCCTCTGCCCCCACCTGAAGTTACCATGGGAAAGAAACAGTATTCATTTTTCCTGGTATTTATTTGTTGACAAGTTAAAGGAATTTTGGAATAATTTTGGAGACTTTTTATATTTCACTGTACGAATGTTTAGAAAACTACCAGCAACTAACTTATCTGTTTATAGCTTGAAACTAAATATTTATGCATATTTAAGAATGCACGTGTGTATATTTTCTTGCTTGTGGCTAATTCCCAACTCTAATTTATGTCGATAGCAGAAAAGGACATATATTTGGAGAGTATTGCCTCTTGTACATACCTTTTCAGGTCTATTTAATCAAGGTTATAGACCTTTGATAAAAGTATTGTGTGAAAAAGATTTGAAAATGCAGTCAGATTTCCATTTGACAGTGGTTTATAATTAAGGCACAATTTCGCTTTAACAGTTAAACTTTGAGAATAGAAATATAAGCAGTCTTGGCTTTAAATGGAATTCTTTATTTTTTCAGATACTACAAAGCATTCATCTTTTCATGGTGCACTGTGAGACTTTTAGCCCACCTTGTGTTTTCTAAATAATTTTACTTAGTACCTGAAATAATAATTATAGGTCTTAAAAAAACACTCTATTTTCCTGGTTCCATTATATTAGTTAACTTCAAGGACATCTTAGAAGTAAGTGCTTAAGTAAAGATCACAGTGAAGAAACTGTGGTTCTCATCATATTTTCTTTTCTTCTTCCTTAATTAGGAACCTTGATTATAGCAGGAAGCTGAAAAATGTAAGTGTTTTAACTTTACTCTCCAAACTTACTCCTTCTGACTTTGATGGCTCAAGTGTAAAATTTAGTTCCTATGTTTACCGCTTATATGCCTTGCTACAAAGAGTCCCAGAAAACTAGTATAGGTGTCTCTGATAGAAGAATGATGACTATAGCAGAAAAATAAAAGGTAGATGGGGGGGGTGTTCTCTTTGATTAAATAGTGCTCAATCCAGGAATAAACTAGTGAAGCCTGGGCCCTGTGACTCCGGTTCTTAAATACAAAATGACGCCTTGGCACTGACGTCCGTTCCTTTCTGTTGGGAGCCCATGTGGGATTAGAAATTAAACAGTTGGGCACATTGTTTTAGGGAAAGAGAAACACAATATGAATAGTGTTGAATGTCATAGGCCTGTATTTTTTTTTCTATTAATATCTTATGTTTGTATTAGTATTTCCCCAAATCACCTTTTTTGTAGTTAGATCTTATTTTCAAAAGGCAGGTATGTTACTGCTCTTTTAAGGTTAAAGCAAGAAATGTAAGAAATGACCTTTTGCATATAAAATAGGACAATGAGTGGTGACCCTCTCTTTTTAAAATGTCTACGGTGCCATTCTATTTTTTTTTTTTTTTTTTTTTTTGCATTTTTCTGAAGCTGGAAACAGGGAGAGATAGTCAGACAGACTCCCGCATGCGCCCGACCGGGATCCACCCGGCACGCCCACCAGGGGCGACGCTCTGCCCACCCTGCGACCAGAGCCACTCTAGCACCTGGGGCAGGGGCCACAGAGCCATCCCCAGCGCCCGGGCCATCTTTGCTCCAATGGAGCCTTGGCTGCGGGAGGGGAAGAGAGAGACAGAGAGGAAGGCGCGACGGAGGGGTGGAGAAGCAAATGGGCGCTTCTCCTGTGTGCCCTGGCTGGGAATCGAACCCGGGTCCTCCGCACGCTAGGCCGACGCTCTACCGCTGAGCCAACCGGCCAGGACCAGTGCCATTCTATTTGATTGACAGTCTCATTCTTATATTCTTTTTCTTTCATTGTAAAACTAGGGCTGTGTGCTGTCGGCATCATACAGTTTTAGGCAGACCAGAGGGCCTGTCATCGAAAACACCCACAGTTCTGCTTCCCACGTCCCCAGTCCGCCTTCCAGGACAGCCTCATGTTCTCGGCACACATTAGTTATTTTATGGTCCTAGTTAATGTCCTGACATTTGGAATTGTCTGTTCTCTGGAAATTTATTTGTAAGCAATCAGTTAAAAAAAAAAAAAAAAGACATTCTAGAAGTTTAAAAAGATGACTGAAGTAAAATTTTTCCACAGAGGTAGAAAACCAAATCACATCAAAGCGTTGATGGCACATAATGGTATTTTGGACCTGTTGTCATCTGAACCATGTACACAAAACACTGTCCAGAGCATTTTCTGGCCTAGCCAAGTGGAGAGAGGTACAACAAGTACTTCCCAGCCTGGCTGAAGCAGTAAGACCGAATGTGAAAATAAAGTAATCGTCTTAACTTTTCCATAAGCGTCACATCCCACTGATTCAGTGTGAAGGACTCGCCTTCAGCCAACCGGTGCTGGGTTTGATGAGAACGTTGGGTGAAGCGTGTTTGCTCTTGTGGACAGTGTCTCTGAAAGACAGAACAAAATAACGTAAGGCTATAGCTTCAGACCATTGACTACCCACAGACATTTTAAAACGTGTTCACTGTCTGTGACTATTAAGATTGTTTGATTGACTGTAACCTTGCCCAGGTTAAATATTCCTCTTAGATGGTTAGATTAATGGGAGTCCACCTGTCCCCCAACGCTAGGTATCTGTGTGTCGTATTCTTCGTTACACTGTTTTCTTCTGACTTTAGTTAGATATGCTGTGTTGATCTGGTGCTGGTAACCACTGATTAATCTTTATCACTTCTTTGGGATTTTTGCCATTGGTCTTAGCAGAACCTCTGGGCCCACAGGTAGAAGGTATAAGCACTTCTCTCAAAATGAATTGACGATCTGTTCATTACTTATCTAGGTAAAGACTCCAGAGTTTCTGAAAAATGTTGCTTCCTAATTTTGAATATTTTATTATGCAAAAATAATTTTAGAGGATTTCTTTTTCCTTCTTGCTGTCTTATAGATGAACTGTTTATAAAACTGGTGTCTTATTCTAACTACTGAATCATGTTTGCGTTGACTGATACAGCACTGGGTTCTTATTAAACTGATTTTGCATTTAATGATTCCTCCCGGGAGGTGAGTTCCATAAATCTGTTGCACATTCTCACCTTCCGGCTTTCCTAGGAGTGGAGCATTATTGTGTCTATAGTTTAAAAGTAATTCTTTGCTGAGGTCGCCAGTTCGAAACCCTGGGCTTGCCTGGTCAAGGCACATATGGGAGTTGATGCTTCCTGCTCCTCCCCCTTCTCTCTCTCTCTCTCCTCTCTCTCTCTCCTTTCTAAAATGAATAAAAAACAAAACAAAACAAAAAAAAAGTATATAAAAAAAAACAAAACAGGAACAAATACAATATTTAAAATAAAGAACAAGTAAATTTAAAAAAAATAAAATAAAATAAAATAAAAGTAATTCTTAAGGAAAAATTCTCCCGCTCTTGTGCACCATTTTGTTTCACAGGTATTAGTTACCATTTACTGGCTGGGAAAAGCAGCAAATAGCTGTGCATCCTATAGTGGCACGACGCTGAACTTGAAGGAGTTCGAAGGCTTGCTGGCTCAGATGAGAAAGGTAACTTGGCTTTTCTTCTTTATTACGTGGGGTTTAGACAAGGTGGGAAGGCAATCCATTCGTTTGTTTTTAAGATCATGACAGTTTTGCATGGTGGGATTGAACCGGCCAACAGTGTCACATGCACTCCAGGAAATGACTGCTGGCTCACCAGTGATGTCCTTACCGATGACATCTTCTCCTCAAGCATTCCGTGCTTACCTGAACTTTCATACCCTTTGGAGAAAGGGGGATCTGAGCTCATCCAACTTTAATTCCAAAAGAGCAAATTCAATCTGTCAGTGTATGGCTTTGTGTGCCAGAGAGCTCAGTGCTTGTTTTCTTGGGGGAATAATGCCTGTTTTAAACAATACAGCATTATGCAAAAATGAAGACTTGTTCTGCACTTTCGTCCTAAAGGTCATTTTGCTAACCCGTCAAGGGCCTTGGTGTGGGTGAGGTACCCGCAGCCAAGTTCCTGCCTGCCTGGGCACCCACCCTGGGCAGGCTCTGATGATTAGACACATTCTCTTCCAAGAGGTGCCTTTCTTGGCCATTGTCGTTGACTGAGCTGGGAACTTGGAAAACATTTTTTTACAATATTAAAAGCTTTGTTTATTTGATTATGGGAAAGACCTATGGTAGGAATTTGTCAAGAGAACATTGAGACCTTTTATGTGAGCTGCCTGGAGGTTCCCTTTCAAGGTTCAGCGGTATAGATTAGCTCATTCAAAGTCACTGGGATCGAGTATTACCCAGGAGAAGCCCCACCCAGCCAGGCTCAGTGAATAGGTAAGGCTCATTTGTAATCAGGAGCATTCAGAGGTTGGGATAAGGCCCACATTGTGGCACAAATCGGCGAAGGCCTTGCCCTCCTTTCTTCTCCAACGTGCAAACTAAATGCACTAATGAGACCTCACTGAGAGACATTCCATCCTTTAAAAATGTTCTTTTAATACTCAAAGCAAGAATTCATTCCAACTTTCTAATAATAATTTAGTTTTTTTTCCTTAAATTAAAGCTCTTAGCCCTTACAGTTCTTTCATTTGCCTGGAGCCAGTCTGGCTGACATATTTATAAATGGACAAAGCTTTTATATGGGTTATAATACATACAAACAAAGGTTTAAAGCTAGATACTTTTAAAAAATAAGACAGGCACACCCACCCCATTAAGCACAACAAATTGTTTCTCAGTGTCTCTTAACTCTTATTTGTCCTTTAATTTTTCATCTAACTCTGTAGTTAGAGAAAGTACAAATCCGGGACAGATCTAGTCTGGGGTTTTGAAGTCTAAACTTTTTTTTATATAGACATATTAAATTTGGACTTTGACGATAGATGGGTTATCACCTTTAAACCACTTATTTAAAAGCTCGGCCTCGCCCTGGCCGGTTGGCTCAGCGGTAGAGCGTCGGCCTAGCGTGCGGAGGACCCGGGTTCGATTCCCAGCCAGGGCACACAGGAGAAGCGCCCATTTGCTTCTCCACCCCTCCGCCGCGCTTTCCTCTCTGTCTCTCTCTTCCCCTCCCGCAGCCAAGGCTCCATTGGAGCAAAGATGGCTCGGGCGCTGGGGATGGCTCTGTGGCCCCTACCTCAGGCGCTAGAGTGGCTCTGGTCGCAACATGGCGACGCCCAGGATGGGCAGAGCATCGCCCCCTGGTGGGCAGAGCATCGCCCCTGGTGGGCGTGCCGGGTGGATCCCGGTCAGGCGCATGCGGGAGTCTGTCTGACTGTCTCTCCCCGTTTCCAGCTTGAGAAAAATGAAGAAAAAAAAAAAAAGCTCGGCCTCACACTTCCCCTGCCGGATTCCCCTGGAAACTGATTTATCTTGTTATTGGCATTTCTTACCCCGAGTCCACCTCCTCTACAATCTGAGCAGCTATTGGTTTCTTCAACTTCCTCCAGCTTGCTTCCTATTGAGACAGTGGGTTATTTCAGCTGCCTTGAAATGGGCTGTTTTTGTGAACAGCTGTTGCTTTCAACAACATTAAAAATGACTATTGAGGACATCACAGGATGTAGGAGAGTAGCAGTATCAATGGACAAAATGTGACTTGACTAAAATGGCCGGCTGTGGTAGCCCCATATTTCTGTACAGAGCCTAATCTACTTGGACTTTACAGGTCTGGAAATATTAGCTTATCTGGAATATATGTTATTTCTTTTTTTTTTTGCCCCGCCCCCATTATAATTAGGTTCAGCTGCGAAGTGCAGAAAAGTCTAACAGTGACTTTAAGAAGATAAGAGTTTTATTTTAAAGTCACATAAATGCGATTGGATGTGAGCGGTCCAGGGCTGGTGTGGGCTGGTGATCACCAGGGGCCCAGGCTCCTGCCGTCTTTTTGCTCCATTATCCTTAGCCCACGGCTCCTCGCTTGCTGGTTCAAGATGGCTGCGTGAGCTCAGCTGCCATGTCCACGTGTGAGTCAGGAGAAAGGAGGGATGAGGAGGAGAAGGGCCTACATCCTCCCTTTAGACACACTTCTGGGAAGTCATACGCTACCCCTCTGCTCACATTCTGTTGACCTGATAAACTTGCTCACACATCCATACCTAGCTGTAAGAAAAGACTTGGGAATGGTAGGTTTTATTTCAGCTAAAAACTGTGGGTGTTTTTACTAGAAAAGGAACGGAGAATAGATATTGAGGGACCACAGTCATCTCTTCAACACATAGATAGGCTGAAATAAATATGAAATTTAATTTTTTTTTCTTTCACAAGAGAGTAGCCAGAAATTTTTTATATTTACTTTTCTGTTGGGAGAAATGTGCACAAGGAATATTAGCTGTGGTGCAACCTGTTCGGTTCTGTAATACAAGTGGCCTGTGCAGAGCCCTTAGCATAAGTGTCTGGTGGGTTCTCATATTAGGTTGCGGTTGCTATATACATAAAGGTCTCTGAAAGCATGGCAACAGCAGCCTTTCACTGTGCCTGGGTATGCCAGGGGAAGTCTCCCAAGGAGGGGACACCTAAACTGAACAAAGGGCAATAGCTGTGAGAGTATTGAGACTCAAGGGAGAGCCAGGGGACCAGGTGGCTTCCGAGATCTCAGAGACGGAACTAGAAAGTCTTTCTCTCATCTCTTCCTATCTCTCTTTGCACTCATTCTCTCCTCCGATAGGCAGACATTCCCTCACACCAAGAACATGGCTGGCGGCATCCCCAGGATTACCTGCTGCTAGCTCTTTGCCCAGAAAGGCAGGGAAATCTTGCCCCTCGGCCCTGCTGTAAAATTCCTAGGGGTGTACTCTGAGCCAATGAGGGTTCTTTCTCTGAACTAGCCACTGTGACCAGGGTAAGGGGCACCATGATCGGCTGTTTCAGGTGAGGAGTGTAACCAGAACCGGGGAATAAAGGGAGGGGAGTGCGATGGAGGAGCCCAGAGCTCTGCCCGACATAGCAACCACCGTCAACTTCTCTTTCCTTAACTTGCCTTATTTTTCAAAGACACTTCCCACCCAACTTTGTGTTCATGTCTCTTTCTTTTTCTGTTTATATTAACTTTCTAACTAGAACATAAGGCCCATGAGGAAGGAGTATTTATCAGTTTTGCAGAATGTCGTGTCCCCAGCACTCGGACAGTGCCGGGCATGTGGAAGACGCTCAGTATATATCTGTGGAATGAAAAGCTTTCCCAAACAGTGTGTGTTGGGGAGGAGAGGGGCCATCGGGCTGGAAATGTAGAACCTGAAGACCCTCCAGAATGGGATTTAGTTGCCGAAAAAAATCACAAAGGAAGCAGAAAATGTTGGGTGGTAAAACAGGCATCTGGAGTTTCTCAGATACCCTAAGTCAGGGGTCTCAAACTCGCGGCCTGGCCCGCCAAACAATTTTGTGCGGCCCGCAGACTAATCTACGAAGTTCAAAATATTTTGGATAAAATTAAGTAAGCCTAGGGGCCTACTTGTATTTTTCATTTCTCTAGCATCCTAGCTAGATATTAGCTTAGTTAACAGCAGTTGTGATGCGAACTACAGTTTCTGGTCGTTTTGTGACACTGAGTAAACTGCATGTATGATTGTGCTTGTTGTACTGATTTTTTTTTTGTTTTCAACTGCAGTGAGAAAAGTGTTGCGTAACAGTTGCCTTTTGTAGCCTGACCTGTGGTGGCGCAGTGGATAAAGCGTCGACCTGGAAATGCTGAGGTCGCCGGTTCGAAACCCTGGGCTTGCCTGGTCAAGGCACATATGGGATTTGATGCTTCCAGCTCCTCCCCTCCTTCTCTCTCTCTGTCTTTCCCTCTCCTCTCTAAAAAATGAATAAATAAATAAATAAAACAGTTGCCTTTTGTAGACCTAGTGCGGCCCACATGCTGAGTTGAGTTTGAGACCCCTGCCCTAAGTCATCCATCAGTACTCACTGGTTCTCATTATCATATTCTCAAAAGAGAATAAGAAAAGGACAGATGAGTGAAGTAATTCAAAATTATGTCATGGAAGCTGGTGGTTCTCAACCCTTTCACTGACACGTTTTTACTGGAACAACTAGCAGTTAGCACAGGGGGCTGACTGGAGTCTTCCCTCCCTCCCCTCAGTGCCCTCTGTGGAGGACAGAATGCTGCTGCGCTTCTAGGTGGAAAACAGCGATGACATAGCCAGACCCCAAGAAAAAAGAACTTAAACTCTGCTAGCTTTAGTGTTGGTTTCTACCTTGTACTCTCTCCCCAAAGTTAACTCCAGGCGACTTAATGGAATCCAGTATAACTGTCCATCTAGCTGCTATCTACATCTTTATTTCTGGCTGAAGAACCAGCTTCTTGCTTCACCGACAGACCAGCGTGGCCAGGGATGGCCATGGGTGGCCTGGTTTTAGCTTCTCAAATTGGTCATCGCCATTCAGCTTCCAGCTCTCACTTGATCGAAGGTTCTGTTCTTGGCTTTCTACACGGTCATGAGCAGAACGGCCGGTCTGTTTGTCTCTCCCACAGCTAGCTGTGGGACAGAGCAGACGTTCCAGGAACCATGCTGACTTTTCCTTCCTTCCTCTTTTCCTATGGTTTATAGAGTAGGGTGGGAGAAATATTTGGACCTGTGGGAGAGTCTTTCTGATACTATGTTCTTGAAAATCCAGTTTTGTGTTGCTGCCCCAGTTTCTAAGATGTTGTCATTTCTACATGTGACAAGCGCCTCAGCTCCCTGTGTGTCTGGGCTCCCTGTTGGGAGATTGGGCCAAAGCATCTAGATATGGGATGTACATGAAGAAGGAGATAGAAGAGTTTCAGTATATACAGACGGTGGTATTCTTAACTACATTCGTAAAGCTTGTGTGATTTATACGTTGCTATTTTCATATACAGGGGAATCCATGGTAGTTATTATAACCATCGCTGACACTTCGTGGGCAATTATCATAGGTCAGGCATTTTTCTGAATCCTCTCCGTACAGTAACACTTAACACTCACAGCAATCCTTTGAAATAGATGTCATTATTAGCTCCATTTTACAGATGAGAAAAAACAAAGTGGGCCAGGTAGAATCACTTAGCTAAGGTTAGACCTGGATTTAAACCCAGTCGGTCAAGCTTCCAAGACATGCTATTAACCTACTCTAAACTGCCCCAAATCGCCCCTCGTTTGCAGTATTTATAGTTTGGTGATCTAGGCAACAACACCCTTTAGCTAGCACCACCCACAGAGTAGGGACATTATCTAGTCATTGGAAGAGGTGATGATGGCGACCGCTGTAACTATACTGGAGTTGATCAAATGTTGTTAGGTTTTACCTTGGGATTTAAAGACAGGGGTTGTGTTGGGATCACAGCTTTGCTGCTTACTCTGTGAGCTCCGGTTACTTATTCTCTCTGATTCTTACTTTTCTCTACTGTAAAAGCGGGACAATACTAACCACATCACTAGGCTGGGAGGGTGTGGGGATTAAATAAAGTAACATATAAGAAGTATCAGGCCTAGCCACAGGTGTATAGTAAGTGTTCAGTAAAAATGATGTTCATTTGTAAGCATTCGGTTTATTCCCAGTGAATAAATAACCCGAGATAATTCTTGGCCTTTCTGAAGAAATTAAATACAAAACCATATCTAATTTAGATCTACAATGAAAAAGTTAGTCATGAGTTCCTCTTCCAGCTCTGGCTTTTGTTCAAGTCCTGGTTAACTTTTGACCTACAAGTACACGACCTTAATATAGGGAACTGAAAGTTGTGCCTTCCTCTGGGGGCTTGTGCGGGCCATATTCACCTGGACCGTCTGACAGCCTGTGCTTCAGGGGCCTCGTTCAGGTCCTGGCTGTGAGGACTGCAGGGTGCTCCTGTCCACCCTGACCTTCTCCTCTCTCCCATTCCCTACTCGGAACGGAAAACCTGTATGTGCCTTGTGAATTACAGCCGCTCCGTCCCCTCAAAGTACCTCCCACCGGGGATTGTGTCCGGGAATCTGGATGTAATTGATAGAAGCAGCCGGCAAAGGCACTTCCTACAAAGGCATTGACCCCAGTGAGCGTATTAGCCAGCATAGACAGTTTCCAAAATCTCAAATATGGAGACTTTTTTTTTCCCCATTGAGAATGTGGAGGGGACTTTCCTGAGCATCCCAGGAAATCCAGTGTGACATTCCAGTCTTGGCCGATGAGAACAGTGTCCTCTGCAGCCCCGATTTTAAGCAACTGTGGGGGTGGGGGGGGGGAGATTACATTGAGATTTATCTTTGAGTGACCAGAGTTATTTTTGTTTTCGTTAGCCGGGACTATTGTAATTAATGCTACGACACTGGCGGGAACAAGGCTTTTATTATAATACGAGGGTGAGGATGGCTTTGACTGACCTTTCTCCTGCTGGAGTTTCAGTGTTTTAGTATGTGCTGCTTGCGCTGAAAAGAATTTATAATCACAGGCTGTCAAAGACAGCCATTGTTCTCACGGCGCTGAACATGTGGGTCAGCCCCAAGTGCTTCCAGCTCCCCCAGCGCCAGGAGCCGGCCGAGAGCGGGAGCATGCCTGGATTCTTCTGAGGCATCAGGAAAAGCATTTTGCATATTTTTCATTGCTTTTTTTTTTTTTCCTAACTTTTTGCCTCGGAAAGACAGCTCCCTTTCAGAGCAGGAATTTCCCTTCAAGGTAGCAGGAGATGGAAGCCCGCTGCTCCAGGATTTTACGGATCTGATTCTGTTGCAACAACAAATGCGTGCATTTGCCAGACCGCATAAACAGGAGCAGGGGCGCTGCTAAACTTGGGGCGCCGTTCCTGCACAGACATGCAGTTATGGATTCCGAAAGGCGGGTCAAGGTTAAGGTTTTCATCTGTCATTGTATTCTTGTGAATCCAAACTTGTTGATCTTTTATTCTTTCTTCCTTTGACTTTTTTTTTTTTTTTTTAAGAAAACATTGTGGAATAGGAGTGTCTGGGGACTTTTTTTTTTTTAATTTCTTAAGGTGGGTGATTTCTGATTGGGAAAGTTGTAGCAGGGGAGGGATGAAGAATGAAATTTTGGCTTGAACCCATTCGAGAACTGGTTGCCATAACCTGTCCATACCAATGCTAGATGCAGGATTTTTTTGGAGACTACTGGAGACTGATTTTCCTGAAATTGATGGCTCAACGTCTCTTGCTGTAACGTCTGTAATTTGTTAATTTTACTTTTGGACAGGAGACTGATGACATTGAGAGTCCTAAGCGTAGTATCCGAGACAGCGGTTACATCGACTGCTGGGACTCGGAGCGCAGTGACTCCCTGTCTCCCCCTCGACACGGCAGAGATGACTCCTTCGACAGCCTGGATTCCTTCGGCTCCCGTTCCCGGCAGACGCCTTCGCCAGATGTAGTCCTCAGGGGAAGCAGCGATGGTAGGTTGGAGCCTTCATAAACCACACATCTTAGAATTAAACACAAACAAGGGCTGCCTTGTGACCGGTGGAGGGGTTGGCGCTGGGTAGGCGGAACCTGGTAACTCTAAACTGGGAGAAGGAAAGTCTTTTAATGTTGTTTTTCGCAGTCCGTAGAATTTTGGTTGGCTTTGCCAGCAGTTCGTTTGAACATTGCCTCAGTGAGCATATCTTCTTTTGGAAAATGTGTGACATCATTCCTCCCTGGGTCTCAGTGAATCAAGACGCTGTGCAGACCATTAGCTCATAAAGTGTGCAAAAGGTTTATATCCTCCGGGTATGAGGAAGGGAAATGTTTGAGTGAGTACCACACTGTGTGAGTGAAAATGGATCGGCTTCCAGCAAGCTGGAAACGCTCTACACACATGGAGGAAAGCTCTGAAGCCTGGAGTCGTGAAACTTTAATTGGCAATCTGTTTGATGGGTACGATGCCCGGCCGTTGACGAGAGTGATGCAGGTGGCCATTGTTGTGCAGTACACAACCCAGACTGCCTGGTCTGAGGCTGGGTTTGATTTAAACCCTGTGGATTTTATATCACCAGTAAGGAATGATCATTTTTCTTTACAGAAATGTATGCTCGTGCCACCTGATATCAATTTAATGCGTATTTTCCAGAAGCTGGTTATTTAGTATCTTGTACCTTTGTACTTTTCAGAAGGGCTGATGGCTTGCTTCTGCATGTATAAACTTGCAGAAAGACATCAAGGCTGGTGGGGAACTTTTTTGTTTGTATTTTTCTAATGGATCTCTTAATGCTAATATTTCTAGAGACTTCATTTAAGCCTACTCTCCAGATAAAAATGATCTTTTATAGCTTTCGGCTATAAAATTATATGGTATTAAAACATGTGGGTATTTAATATGTCCGGGTTCTGAGTTAATTGCCTGACTGCTAGTGTCTCATTTAGTCTTCAGTGCAGATTATGAGATACTCACATAGTATCTCCCTTAGTCCTCCCATGGGGCTGTGAACTCCTCCTTCCTATTCATATTTTACAGATGAACCTTAGAGAGGTTAAGTAATCCTCCTGACATTAGCAAGTGACCAAAATTACTATCAGCAAGTAGGTAATGTTAGCCTCAAGAACTGTGGATCCAAATATTATGCTCTTAAGCTTACTTGACCCACACTTCTTTGTTTGCCTAATAGATTTTTTAAATTCTAGATGTCTGAACTAATGCTTTTGTTTAGTACTTACACTTCCCAACACATAGTTTAGCCTCAGGGCCCCATAGTCTGTGACTCCTAAAGAATTCCATGGTACATTGTGAGGTGCTTGAAAAACATTTTTAAAATTTTATATGACCTCTTAAGTGCCACCCACAGTTTCATAGTTACACTGCTAAGTGCATGATCTAATTGAGCTCTGACATAACTAAAAGATAGATTTATTTTACGAAATCTGTCTTAACCAACTATTTTATTCATTGTAGTGTGATTGTTTTTAAAATTCTTTTCCTCATCTTGGTCCCTGATGACTGGTAATGTTGGTCCTTTACTTATTCTGTTGGCTTCCAGGGGTTCAGAGTTTATAACGAGCCACATCTTGAAGGGATTTGAGATGGTGATTGCTGATAGGGTAGTTGTGCAGAGAGGCACAATTTCGTTTGCAACAATTAAGCTTGATATACTAGAGTTTCTCTTATAAATGTTTTCCCCGTATGAAGACTAACATAAAATTGAGCTTCACAAAACACCATCCATGAAAGAGCATCTTACACAAGATTTCACCAATCAGCCCAATACTTTCAGGCTTATGTTCTTGTAAACTAATGAAGACCTAATGAGGTTCTTTAAAGAAAAGCAACACATTTTTATGTGCCTTAAAAAGAATTAGTGTAATTTTATCCAAATAGAAGTTGTATTTCCTTAGAGTTTATGGTATATTTTTTAAATGATGCTAATCAAGAAGATTGCTAGTCCTAATAAACACTTTCAAATTTGCAAGGGAAAAAAATTCGTAAATCTTGAAAATTTATTTCCTAGGACTCATAATCAATTAGGGAAAGTCTAAGTATAAAATTCTCCAACTCCATAGTGGGTCAATATGGAGAGCTTTTCTTTCCTTATTATTGAGGCCCACAGACCCATCCAGTAGGGACAGTCAAGAGCCACGCTCATTAAAGGTGTCATGGTTCTGTGGGTCAGACACAAGAGCTACCAGGTGGGGATCCCGTGGGTCCCCAGGGTGGACTCAGCCAATCTGTCTCGCTGCATGGGTATCAATTTACCAATTCCTCCCTCCCCTTCACCAGCATGCCCTTCTAAGGCCATTTAATGAGTGTCATTGAGGAGGAAGCACAAAAATTTACACTCAGGTACTTTTTAAATTAAGAACATATTTTGTAAATATGCATTTTGTTAAATGGATACTTTCATCTTTTATATAAAAGATGAGTTATGGTCCTAGCCCAGTGGTAGAGTGTCTACCCCGCATGTGGAAGTCTTGGTTCAATTCCCGGTCAGGGCACACAGGAGAAGCACCCATCTGCTTCTCCACCCTTCCCCCTCTCCTTTCTCTCTGTCTCTCTCTTCCCCTCCTGCACAGTGCTCCATTGGAGCAAAGTTGGCCCAGGCACTGAGGATAGCTCCATGGCTTCCACCTCAGGTGCTAGAATGGCTCCAGTTGCAATGGAGCAATGCCCCAGGTGGTCAGAGCATCGCCCCCTAGTGGGCTTGCTGGGTGGATCCTGGTTGGGCGCATGCGGGAGTCTGTCTCTCTGCCTCCCAGCTTCTCACTTCAGAAAAATTTTAAAAAAAGAGGAGTTATGGCAGAGAATTAAGGAATGAAAGAATTTAAAATGCTAGAAGATTAAAAAACAGAGGGTTAGAGTTGTGTATAGCAAAGATATGCAGGAGAAAGAAAGACCTCTTTTTACTGTAAAAGAGAACAATGTAGCCCTGTGGAAAGGAAGGATTAGACTTTCATAAAAATTTTAAAAAATTAATAAATAAAAGGATGATCTGTTTATGTGTTAAACAACCTATTTTGAGAGTTTCAGTGTATTATAGATAATATGTATTTTTTTAGATATTGTACACAAATAAGTTTCCTTTCTAGAATTGAGACAGTTCTAATCCATTATTAAGGCTTCATAGTTGATTGAAGAATCATTTTCTTTTATTCACTTGTATTCAACACAGTGCTTCCCCTAGTCAGATGCTTTAAGCAGAGGACATTTTTCCAAGAGAAATATGTCCCATAGGAAGAAACCTTGGGTTGAGAGTTTGAAAATCAGATATTAGAGTCCCTACCTGTTACTAACCAGCCATAGAGAGGGGGCTTTCTTGGTCTCTCTAAGCCTCTGTTCCAACTTTATAAAAGGGGAATAATATTAAATAGGCAAACAAATTTCAGAGCTTGCAAAGTGTTTGTTTATAAGGCAATCCGCTGGGCTCTAAACGTTTTAGTATGACACTGAGACAAATATATATGCAGTATTTGACAAAAGAATAAGGGTGGGGAGGGAGCTAAGTTTAAATTAAAAACTAACAAGTAATGAAATGGTCAAAACTTCAGAAGGAAGCCTGAAAGCAAGTGGCATGAATAATTCATAAACTGAATATTTTATCTGCAACAATGGACAACTTGTTTATGGTCAATGCTTTTAACTTTTATAGTCTTTTAAAAGCCATTAAATCATTTCATCTCCAGGGCAAATCATTCCATGCCTGTTTTACAGAAAAGGACAGTCAAGAGTGTTAGAGACAAGCGTAGGAGCCCACAGCTCATTATTGACAGATCCAGAACGATTAGGACATCATGAGTAGTCAGCATGTATTAAGCCTTTGCTGTGGGCCAAATGCTGTATCAAGAATTTTGCAGATACCTGATCCTTCCAGCAGCCTGGTCAAGTAGATGGTATTACCATCTTCGCTTTACACATTGGGAAACTGAGGCTTAAAATAGTGAAGTAACAGACGTAGAGTCTCAGAGCTCCTGGGGGCAGAGGTCAATGTGAAGTGGATCTGACTCCACACCCTGTACCCTGCCCACTCCACTGGCCGCCACACCTCTCGGCTCTTAGTTTAAATCTCTTTTCACAAGTGTAAATGGGTAGTTTTCTATTTGGAGTTGAACGGCCTCATAATGCTCTCATTGATTAACAGTTTCCAGCCACCATTAAAATGGTGCTTATCTATAAATAGTAGTGTTTGTTTTAATGACAGCTCCACTCTCTGGATCTTAGAAATCTAGTGATGATAGGAGACTCAGGAAACTAGGACACAGTGGCATTAATTATTGGGGTTGTTTCCCAATGAAAGGCTGATGTCGGCAACATTGACTTCCTTTTTGTTGTCTAAAACACTCTTTAAACCAAACCACTTCATTCATTCGTCAGACAATTGGAGGATGCCCACCGTGTGCAGAGACACGGGAGTTAGTGCTGTGGATGATATAAAGCCCTGTTCGCAAAATAGCGGAAAGCAAATGTGCAGAAAGAAAGAGCATCAGACCATAAAGTTCCTAGAAAAAAAAAAGGATTGTCTCCAGCAATGAGTACCAGGAAGGACTCTGGGATAGAGGAACATGCATTTATTACAACTCAAACCATTCTTTGGAAGGCAAACCCTTAGTTATAATCCAAACTGGCCACTTTCTGAATTCCTATTGTTCCTATCTGTCTGTGCTCCTGGATTATAACTAATATTCTCCAGGTGTTTCAGGGGTTGGATAAAGTTACCTCAAAGACAAATGCTTTATGATTATTATGTGTCAGAATATCTAGCACAGTGTACCACGTGGAACAACAGGTGGTCAGTAAAAACTCTCTTGGTTAATTTATTACTTTTTTCTTTTGAGAGTGGCAAGAACCTGAGCAGGTGTGGCGTGCTATTGCAAATGTGTTGCTAATTGTAATTCTCAGATTCTGTTAGGCTTACCTCTGCTTTTTTTTTTTTTTTAATTTTTATTGAATGCATTGGGGGTGACACTGGTTAATAAAATTATATAGGCTTCAGGTGTACAGTTCTATAATACATCATCTGTATATTGTATTGTGTGTTCACCACCCCAAGTCAAGTCTCCTTCCATCACCATTTATTACTTCTTTATTTATTTATTTATTTTTCTGAAGCTGGAAACGGGGAGAGACAGTCAGACAGACTCCCGCATGCGCCTGCCCGACCGGGATCCGCCCGACCGGGATCCACCCGACCAGAATCCACCCGGCACGCCCACCAGGGGCGATGCTCTGCCCACCAGGGGGCGATGCTCTGCCCCTCAGGGGCGTCGCTCTTTTGCGACCAGAGCCACTCTAGCGCCTGGGGCAGAGGCCAAGGAGCCATCCCCAGTGCCCGGGCCATCTTTGCTCCAATGGAGCCTTGGCTGCGGGAGGGGAAGAGAGAGACAGAGAGGAAGGAGGAGGGGGGGTGGAGAAGCAAATGGGCGCTTCTCCTATGTGCCCTGGCTGGGAATCGAACCCGGGTCCCCCGCACGCCAGGCCGATGCTCTACCGCTGAGCCAACCGGCCAGGGCCTACCATTTATTCCTTCTTTACCTTCTTCCACCCCCCACACCTTTCTTTCCCTCCGGTCATCAGCACACTGTCATGTCTATGAGGTTTATGGGGGTTTTGGGGTTTTTTTTTGCTTAATCTCTTCACCTTTGTCACCCAACTCCCCTCCCCCCGACAGCTGTCAGTCTGTTCCCTATCAGTCTGTTTCTTTACCTCTATTTTTTTAATGTGAAGGGTTTTTCCCCCCGGTTAAAGTTGAGAGCCTTTCCCACAGTAGACTAAATTGGACTGATACTTTAGATTTGTTAAGTGAATAACTGAAGGAAGGAATCCCCGGAACCCACTGGTAACCACGTCCCTGGTACTGCACCCGTGCCTCCGGGATCTGTCCTGCGTGCCCAGCACACCCCTCAGCACCCACCCTTTCTTCCCCAGGGAGAGGAAGTGACTCGGAATCTGACTTGCCACATCGGAAGCTGCCTGATGTGAAGAAGGATGACATGTCTGCCAGGCGGACTTCTCATGGCGAGCCGAAATCAGCAGTGCCTTTTAACCAGTACCTCCCGAACAAGAGCAATCAGACAGCCTATGTCCCCGCCCCTCTGAGAAAGAAGAAAGCCGAGCGCGAGGAGTATCGCAAGAGCTGGAGCACCGCCACCTCTCCCCTAAGCGGGGAGAGGCCCTTCAGGTAAGGCCTGCGCTGCACTCCCGTCCTGCCTCGAACACGAGTGGTGTAGGAGCCGCAGCTGCTGGATGCGAATCAGTTCATTTTTTTTTTTTTTTTTTTCATTTTTCTGAAGCTGGAAACAGGGAGAGACAGTCAGACAGACTCCCGCATGCGCCCGACCGGGATCCACCCGGCACGCCCACCAGGGGCGATGCTCTGCCCACCAGGGGGCGATGCTCTGCCCATCCTGGGCGTCGCCATGTTGCGACCCGAGCCACTCTAGCGCCTGAGGCAGAGGCCACAGAGCCATCCCCAGCGCCCAGGCCATCCTTGCTCCAATGGAGCCTTGGCTGCGGGAGGGGAAGAGAGAGACAGAGAGGAAAGCGCGGCGGAGGGGTGGAGAAGCAAATGGGCGCTTCTCCTGTGTGCCCTGGCCGGGAATCGAACCCGGGTCCTCCGCACAATAGGCCGACGCTCTACCGCTGAGCCAACCGGCCAGGGCCCGAATCAGTTCAGATAACTGCTCCAGACCTTGGATATGCGATTACAAAAGGAGGTGGGCAGGCCAGACCTCTGGAGAGAGATTATGGTGATAGAACATAGGCTTCATAAAGGTACCTAGAACAGTGTCTAGCACACAGTAGGTGTTCAACAACGACTTGTCTAACAAGCAGATTTTTTTTTTTTAAACTGCTCCTATTGACAGAATGTTGAGAACAGATCTGTCATCCATGTCCTTCTGTGGAGACCGCCTGACTCCCACTCCTGTTAGAGTAGGTGCGGAAAGACTTACCTTTATGCAAAAAGACAGTATTACTGAGATGCGTGCTTCTATAGATCAAACTCACACATGTGAGGGATGCATGGAACATGCTTCAGAATCACCTGTAGAACGTCTTCAGTGGAAGATACATTGGGCTGCTCACCTCTTTAAAGAAACAGTGTTTTTCCTAATCTCTGATTATGTTTTTATTCTTTGATTGATTCAGTGAGTATTTATTGAGCATCTACTCTTGTCTTTTAGGCACTGGGGATCCAACAGTAAATAAGATAGATATAGTCTCTGCCTTCAAGAACCTTATAGTCCAATAAAAGAAATTTACAGTGCAGTCTAATACTTTCAGCAAAGCCATCCTGATTATTTCATGGTTATTTCTAATAGTCTACCTTTATTATCTATGATTTTTCATTGAACAAGCATTTTATTAAATGTTTTAACTATTAAACAAGGCATTGATTTTTACCATTCCAGCAGAAAAGGTGTTTACCGCTCAATATCAATTCAAATGGCTACATTTAATTTTTGTCACACTGCCAGAATCATTGCATGCTATGACTTTTTTTTTTTTTAAGTGGAAAGTAATATCAGAATGACCAGGAGAGATGACCTGTGGTATGCTCCCCAGGCCAGTCTGTTAGTTCGGTAAACCATATTGTCCAACTCACTAGCTATCCTGAAACAATAGAGGAAGAGGGGAGTGAAGTGGGGGCTCCTTGTGAAGAGGACCCGGCTGGCCAGATGGATCCCGACAGGAAACCTTCTGACGGAGGCGTGGGCGTGCCCACTGGCAGTGCTGAGGAGCAGCCTCCTGCAGAGGGGGCTGCCGCGGCACCCGCCCCCGAGTCTGAAGAAAAAGACGCCGCTGAATTCCGAAAGCGCAGAAGGTTAGAGCAAGCTGGAATCACGGTCATGCCAGCGGCACAGCGCTTCGCCAGGTCAGCTCTGCAGGTCGAGGGCCGGCCTGGCTGGCTCGTGCATGCCTGGGGGTGTGGAGCCTGTCTGGCGTGTTGGAGTTTCCATCTTGTTTCCCCACTCCTTGCTTTACGTACAGTACGTCACTGTTCCCTACTTGGAGCAACTAGAAATGGCTAATAGTCTCTGTCCTTGGGCATGTCTCTGCTTAAGTAATTGGTTATTTTAAACGGAGGTGAAGAGTTGTTTTTTGCTGAAGAGTAAGCTTCTTGCTGCTTGATTAGACCTTGTCCCAGTAAAGTGTTGTGGTCAGTCATTTGTGGGCTGCAGGATTTACCTAGCAATAACATTTTATTTTTTCTATGGTTTACAGCCTGTTCATTTTCACACTACTCCTAAATGGCTCTTCTTATCTTACTTTACACATCACGAGAAAATAGTTCCTTTGAAATGGGAAGCACTCTCTTTAGCAAGAGTGGCTGGCTTACAAAAATCCACTTACTTCCTTTGTCCCCAAGGGAGTAGTGAGAAAGACTGGGTGTATTTGACTCCTTTTCTAAAGCATGTTGATTCAAAAACAAAGAATGGAGTAATTACTTCTCTTAATTGTAACAAAGGCAGCAGTATACGGCCCTGATGGCTTCATATTACACGTGAGATGGAGACTGTGGGCAGTCAGAATGCAGTCAGAGGACCAGAATACAACCGTTCTACAGTTGTATGTAGTCTTTTGAGAAGCCGGTTAATTTTTCTCATATAATAACCACAAAGATCCTAAAAAATAATAGTGAAGCCAAAAATTGTCTGACAAATTGAACTTTGTAACAGTGAGGCCAGTGACTGTCGCCGTGGCCATGCAGGTTCTCGTGGGATTCCGTCAGACGGTAACGGAATAGTGGAGCCTAAAGAAGATGGTGGGCCATTCCGTTTATTAGAATCTCATAAGGGTGGACCAGCAAACAGGCAGGGAAAACTGCTTCCCTCTCTCTCTCCGGACTCTCCCAGACTCACAGCACAAAACAGGCCCCCGCCAGCCTCAGCAGCCCCAAGCCAACCAGGTCAGGCCAACATCTCAGGGCTCCCATGCTCCTCAGCACTCCCTCGCTCCCTCTGCACTCTCCAGAAAAACAGTCTGGGGGGAAAAAACCCTCCTCCAGCAAACAACGGCCCCTCCCAAGCAGGAGGTCAGTCCAAAATTTGCAATCTGCCCCCCCCCCCCCCCAGGACAAGAACCTACTGCCTTCCATAGACTGTATGCTCATGGCGCTGCCCCAATACAAGCCAGCAAACTTAAAACACGTTTACCCAACAGTAACAGTTTGACAACTGGAAGTCCTTTGCCACTTGCCATCCCGTGTATGGTGACATACACATTTTTAAGAAGAGTAAACTGGTGAATGGTGTTAGTAAGTTACTTCCCTGTGTCAGAGCTGGTGACCACTGACCGGCTGGCCAGGTGCAGAGGTTCTGACCCCTACGCCACCTCTGCCTCCCAAACATTTGTTGGAACGTTCTCCAGGTCTCTCTGCAAGTCCCTGTGTGGTTACTGCTGTAGTCTTAGTCTTAACGGGAAGTTCCTGCACTGATTTCTGTGGATTTCATTCCAGAGTAACTTGGTATTGATAAAACAGCCAAGGACATGTTTCTTCAGAGCTTCCCCAGAATCTATGACTATCCTAAACATGTTTGTGCTAGAAGATAGTAACGTAAAATCATGCTTATGTTAAAAGCAGCTCTCTGGGTTTCTGAAACAATGAAGAGTAGTGTCATAAAAACCTTAAAAACAAAACTAATTGGGCTCAGAGACCTTATCAGACAACAGATTATTTTCAACATAATTTGAGCATCTGCTTTATCAGAAAGCAGGCTAGAGGCTGAGAATGCAGAAGAGAATGATGTCCCTTTACTGTGCACCGTTCTTCAGATTGCTCCTGTTTCTGTCTTCAAATTGAGCCCTTTGAGTAGTGAGTTTTTTGTTAACCCTTTGAGTGAGGATGTCATGCACGTTCATACTACTCAAAGGGCCCAGTGAGAGTAGGTAATAAGAGATACCTACAGGTAAGAGTATGAATTTTTAAAAAAAAATCAGTTTATATTCTTGACACATACCATCATTTTTGACACATCTGTTAAGCCTTTAAGCTCAAATTTACCAAAGACACCATCTTTATATTTTTTTCTATCTTATAATTTTTAAAAATTGCCACTCCCTTAGTTTAAAAAAAAAAAATCTCACCTTTAAAGATTGATCGTTCCATGATTACTAAGATGCTTGACTATCATGGTCTGTGTATTGGCTACTCAGGTTCCTTCTTCCATAAATTGTCTCATGTCCTGTCTCCCTCCCTTTTTAAACAATTTTATTTGATAGAAAGTTAAGAAGGGGTTTGAGTCCTGTGTTTAGGGCCACAACTTGCCATCATTTTGAAGATGTTAGGGGGCACAGTGAGCGTTGAAAGCAAGCCTGGTGACTTCCTGGGGGAGGGGGCCACCTCTGCAGGATGCTTTCTCTTCAAGGCAACACACCTGTAGTTCTGCCCCTTTAATGCGTTTATAAAGTTGCACATGCTCACCGACCAGTGTTTATGGATCCTGTTTTGGGGATGCTTTCTTTTTTTAAAAATAATGAATTCTGGGCCCTGGCCGGTTGGCTCAGCGGTAGAGTGTCGGCCTAGCGTGCAGAGGACCCAGGTTCGATTCCAGCCAGGGCACATAGGAGAAGCGCCCATTTGCTTCTCTACCCCTCTGCCGCGCTTTCTTCTCTGTCTCTCTCTTCCCCTCCCGCAGCCAAGGCTCCATTGGAGCAAGGATGGCCTGGGCGCTGGGGATGGCTCTGTGGCCTCTGGTCGCAGCATGATGACGCCCGGGATGGGCAGAGCATCGCCCCCTGGTGGGCAGAGCGTCGCCCCATGGTGGGCGTGCCGGGTGGATCCCGGTCAGGCGCATGCGGGAGTCTGTCTGACTGTCTCTCCCTGTTTCCAGCTTCAGAGAAACGCAAAAAAAAAAAAAAAATGAAATCTGATCATTTGAAAAATAAATAAGTTCATGTCATTGTGATAAGAACCCTTAGCATGAGATCTCTCCCCTCTGAACCAATTTGTAACTGTACAATGCAGTATTGTTAACCTTAGGTACAATACTTATGCACCAGATCTCTAGAATTTATTCTTCCTGCTTAACTAAAACGTTATGGCCATTGATCAGCAACTACGCATTTCCCTGTTCCCGAGCCCCTGGCAACCACCATTCCACCCTTTGACTTCATGCATTTGACTGTTAGGTACTTCTTATAAATGGAACTATGCACTATTTATTCTTCTGTGACCAGCTTATTTCACTTAGTGTAATGTCATCAAGGTTCATCCATGGTGTCATGTATTACAGAATTTCCCTTCCTTTTAAAGGCTGAGTAATATTCCGTTATAAGCACGTACCACATTTCCTTTATTCGTGCACCTGCCGTCGACGGCCCATCGGGTCGTCTGCACATCCTGGCTATTGTGAATAGTGCTGCAGTGGCCATGCGGTGCTGATATCTCTTTGGGATCATGATTTCAATTCTTTTGGATAAATACTCAGAATTGGGATTGCTGGATCCCGTGGTAATTCTATTTTAATTTTCTGGCGAAACCTCCATACTATCTTTAAAATATTCAATAGAACAAGGGAGAGATGACTAGGGAGCTACATTAAGCTGACTCAGCATGCTCAGGAATCATGGTGATGTAGGGTAAAAGGGTTTGGGCAAAAGCTGGAAAAGCCATGGGCGCACTGTGCCACTTCAGTAACTGGGAGATTTATTTTCTAATAAAACATTGAAATATTTTATGACAACATGCATGTGTGTACAAACCTAGAATCATGGTTAATGTACAATTGTAATTCTGATTGATGAATATTATATATACTTCTGTGGTCATTTTTACTGTCCACGGTTCCTGTTGTCTGGCTTTATTTTTACATATTTTGTCCACCTTAGCTCTAATAAGCAGAAATTTGCAGGTCAGTTAACATTATCACACCCTAGATCTTCTGCTTTAATATTTAAATTTGGGTTCAGAACAATTATGCATATTCCCAGAGAATGTCCCCAATTGTAGTGTGACACAGCTGCTCCAAACAGCCAGCATCCTTTTTTAAAATTTTTAGCTGGTAACTCTCTCATAAAGGTCGTATACATCCTGTGCCGCTAGCCTGACATGTTTGTGTCTTTGTTACTTACTTTTCGCAGCCCACGACAGAGCTGAGAGCCATTCTAAGATAATCCACATTTGGGATCTTGCTTTAAATATGGCAGAAAGTAGCTTAATTGGAATTAAAAGAATATCACGGAGAAGAATAGGATCTTGGTGTCTAGAAACTAAGAATATAGAATACTTCAATATGCTGATTTCTCTTAAAACATTTTAACCTTGGTCTCCTGTCTTTGCCGTCCAGATGAATTCTGGCCACCACGTCTTTGAACCCAACAGGAGAGCCAGGACATTTCCCTGTCCCAGTTCTTAGCTGCGAAGGTCTGTGCCTGTAGAAATAGGGAGAGCACTCGGTAGAGCGTCGGCCTGGCGTGTGGGAGTCCCGGGTTCGATTCCCGGCCAGGGCACACAGGAGAGGCGCCCATCTGCTTCTCCACCCCTCCCCCTCTCCTTCCTCTCTGTCTCTCTCTTCCCCTCCCGCAGCCGAGGTTCCATTGGAGCAAAGATGGCCCGAGCGCTGAGGATGGCTCTGTGGTCTCTGCCCCAGGCGCTAGAGTGGCTCTGGTCTCCACAGAGCAACACCCCAGATGGGCAGAACATCGCCCCCTGGTGGACATGCCGGGTGGATCCCGGTCGGGCGCATGCGGGAGTCTGTCTGACTGCCTCCCCGTTTCCAGCTTTGGAAAAATGAAAAAAAAAAAGAAAAAAAAGAAATAGGGAGAGCACAGTGGCACCAGCGAGGGGAGGGGGCAGAAGACAGAGAGCAAGCCTTCGCTGTTAGACTGTTTTCCCTGTTGATGTCATTCTTTTCCAAGTATTCTCAGACACCTCCTTGTATTATTTTTAACAGAATTTATAAAAAGGGGGAAAGACGCATAGTATTCCATTTTCACATAAGTTTAGAAGCCTCCGAGTCCCAAGCTTCCTGTCAAACACTATATTAGGAGGTATCTTAGCATCAAGGGACAGAAAGTAGGACTTTCTCAATAAATGTGTGAAGTTTAATATTTATTAGCCTTGCCCTTGAAGTAAAAAAATATATAAGCCACTTCTTCCTTCTATTTTAATTTATGATTCAGTTAGCTTAATTAACCCTTCAAAATATGAGACTCCGCCAAAGAAGCCAAGTTTTCTGTTTTTAAGAGGATCAAGTAAGAAATAAGATTCACTGCCCCCGAATTAAAATACTACGGAGATTGGAGTTCTCTGACTTGGTGTTTCCCGTTGGAGACGTAAACTTTTTTTTTTTTTTTTTTTTTTGAACCGAATTATAGGTTTCACGTGATTGGACTTCTTTTCTAATTGTTTTCATATGTTTCAGCGCTCAGTATTTTCTGCTAGTCTGTGGATCCTCTCCACCACGTAGTAATTAATGACAGAGGGAATCAAACCTCTGAGGAACAATAGACGTTTCAGAAGTCTTAGAGGAGGAGCAGACGCAGCTCGGTGCCAGACACGTATTCCCCTCCGTCCCTCCGTGCCAGCTGCCTGTGTCGCTGACTTGCTGAGCAGGTCCCTGGGGATCCGGGACCAGGAACCAGGCCGACATGGAACTCGCATGAACTTTTGTGATTCTGGATGTCGCTGGCCTGTTTGGACGCTGGGATGTTTTTGGTGTTGCCCGTGGCATTCCCTGGAGGCCGAACAGGCTTTTCTGGAGGGCCCAGTTCCATTGAATAGAACAGACTGACCGCTCATCTGAGTTGCTTGCTTGTGTGTTGCCAAGTGAAAGGGGGTGAAAGAAAATGCCAGCTCTTCCTTGGTTTGAAGCATTATCTCATTCACTTTGAAATATATAAGCCTTAGAAACATTGAGACAAGAGCTTTTTCTTCCCGCTCACCTGCTTCGAGGCCGTAATCTCTGCTCCAGAGATAGTCTTACTTGTTTTAGATGAAGCTGGATGGGGCCTGCCGGGTTGGAGGCAGGGCCTGACATTTCTCATTTCAGCTGGACTGTGTTCTTTGTAAGGGAAGCAGTGAGCTATGCCCGCAGGGCAACCCCTCCCAAAGCAGCTCATCTGTGAATGACTGGGAAAAAATAAAAGTGCCAAACCTCCCCAGGAATATCAAGCCCCTTAAATTGACTTAATTTACCAAAGTTCAGATGCCTGAAACCAGAAATCTCAATACTCTCCTCTGCACAGCGGGCCTTAGAATTCCCATCTTGCATTTTGTTGTCATGAAAGTTAGTATTTCTGGAAGGTACTAGCTGTTAGAGAGTTGTAATTGTTGAAAAATGAAATCGATTGTGCTGAAGCTTCACAATAGACTGCCCTTAAGGTCCTTCAAGGGAAAAAGAAAAGCACCTTATAAAAAGTCATTGAAATATTTTGGTAACTAGACACATGTGAACACATATCTACCTGATACTTATGATTTAATGCCTTATGTCCTGCAAATGCCAGCGCAGAATTTATGTTACATGTTTTCTTTCTCTGAGATGGCCTTGCAGCTCTAAATTTACAGGATCCAAGCCATTAGCAGAAAATCAGTCATTATGACAAGTTTTTCAAGTGGGCAGGGAGTGGCTTTAAGTGGCCAGTGATACGGAAAACTTTCTTCACCGCCTTTCTGTAAGTCCGTATATCTGAACTGAGATCACTTGAAGGGAGTCCTGCCACGCCGGGCAGTTAGCCTGAAAAGAAACACCCCAGGGAATCAGTAGTCTGGCTGGGCTCACAGGATGCACACAGCGCCAGATTCTCTCTGCTTAAATTGGCATCACAAATTGGCATGGCCATTTGCATAAATGCATACATTTTATTTCAAAGAATTCTGCTGTGTTGGGGGAGATTGAAACCCAGGACCTCTGGTCATAAAATAGAAAGAATGCTACTCTTGGACTTAAGAGGTTCAAGCTAGGGGTCTGCTCCCATACCGGAGTTGGAGTTGGATCAGCGGAGATGAGATAATGGGGGTGAAGGGCTTTGTACACTGTAAAGTGCTGCGCAAGCATTGTAAGGTGTGATTAGTTAGCATTCTACTTTCATTAATCCTGTCTGAACGTGGCTCTTTGTAACCAGCAATGCAAATCACAACTCCCTTCTAAGCATAGCTCACAGGATCCTTTTATTTAATAACTATAATACTTCTCTTTCTTCTATTCCCATAGTAATGATAATGCCTTAATTTTTGTATAAGACTCTGCTTTCAATACTGTCTCTGCCCTGGTCATTTGTTTAATGAATGACACAGGGGTTGGGAACAGGACCCCTGGAGCTAGACTGTTCCTGGGTTTAAATTTTAACTTAAGCACTGATGCTTTGACCAACAGCGTATTTCATAACCTAATCTGAGTTTTACTGTATAACATGGGGATGCTACTCACACGAACATTGTGGGTTAGTATTAGGGTTTAATGAATTAATACTTAGAAAAAAATCCTAGCACATAATGTGCCCTCACTAATTGTTAGCCACCTTCTTTGTCTTCATCAGTGTGCTTTTTAAGTAATGCCTTTTTGAAGAGATTAATTCACTAGCCTATCATTTCCTACTGACCATTGGTTATGGCCATGGTCAGCCATCACCTGGTGTACCTGACAGACATGTTGGGAGCACAGTCCAGGAATGGCAGGCAAGACACTAAGAGTCAGGTGTGCAACGGAGGGCAGGGTTTTGTATTTTATGCAATAAACTTATTCAGGAAGCAAAGGACCACCAATCACCTCCATATAATGTGTTTTAAAATTTTATTGAGAATGACAGTCAGCAGTGAGAAATAGTTCTCTGGGCAGAACTAATGATGATTTGATTTTCCAAAAGTCAGATGGAGCTGGGGCCTGCTGGAGTCTTAAGATAAGGACCTTTTCTAGAGTGGTGTGTGGCAGAGCGGCAGACGGTGGGCCACCTGGTTGACCAGGGAACACAGCGTTTCACTCCTCATTTCAGTCTTAGCCAGGCTAATTCCACCTGTCTTCATTTTTGAGATGACTTGTCTTTAGAAGATGATGAATTTGCTCTTATTCCTCTCTCAGAAATTGTAAACAAAGTAGGTGAACTTTCTTTAGAAGTCAACATATTTTATTTGCTTATCACCTTTATGAATTGAGATGATAATAAATGATTTTTGAAAGTTCTAACAAGCAGTACTACTTAGGAATAAGGGTGACCTTATGACTATCAGGGAGGCACAATCAACTGTACTTGCAGCCTACCCACTTCCAACAACGACAACAAAAACAACAAAGGGAAAAGTCCTGATGTTCTACCGTTAAGTTACATTTCTATAGGAATTTAAAGTTGGGGGTCTTAAAGGTCTTTCTGAAAATGGAAATAGGCCAAAGTAATAATGTTGAAGCCATTGTGTCAAAATGTCTTACTGGACACCTAGCATGTGACAAAGAGCTGGGTGGTGGAGAGTCATGGGGGTAGAAGTTGAAAGAAAGAATTGCTGATGGGAGGGTGCAGTGCAGGACAGGGTAGCCCTTTACACCTTGGGACCATCTGTGAATGGTTATAAAAACGTCTAGATGTTTCAGGTTAGCTCAGCTGTGCAGAAAGACATTGCTTACACTTTGCAATCTGGTCCACATTCTAGGTGTGCTACCACACAGAGCATTCGCCAACTTTCCCCCAGATCGGTGTCTAGGTGGCTCAAGTTTGTGCCCTGTCAATCCAAAAACAAGTTGAGTACCTACCGGGTCCATTTTTCAGGTGCTAAAGAAAAAAATGAACAACAAAAGGCTTCCTACTCTTCCAAATTTAATGACAAGAGTTGGGATTGTCACTTTCAGAGCCATTTAGGATCCTGCCTTTCTGATGAGAATGGGTTCTATAAATTAAATGAAATTTTAGTATTGCTCGTAGCTGGCTGAATTCAAGTTTCTAAAACTCCCACTAACTGTGATGCAGCTCTGGACTGAAATATCTGAACTAACGATAGGGAGAAGACCTTTCCACTAACAATACAGTTGCCTGTCTGGAGATGGGGGCTTCAAAAAAAATTTTTTTTTTTGGTCTGATGACATGTGGAGTTCCAATTTAATTTTGCTCTACCAGCCCAAAGCAATTAAGTGACGAGAAAGAAGCTGTTCGCGATATTATCCTTCGGAAAGAAAACCCTTTCCTGACCCACCAACATGGCAGAGACTCGGAGTCTGAAGATAACATTGCATGTCGGCTGCCGGACCTTGAGAAAGATGACTTTGCCGCGAGGAGAGCCAGGATGAACCAGACCAAGCCAGTGGTGCCTCTGAACCGGCTCCTCTATGGGCCTTACCGAAAAAAAGAGGCAGAGAAGTCAGATAGCAGCAAACAGCTCTCGAAAGGAATCTCAGGAAAAACAAGTCTAGAATATAAAAGGTGTGCACTTGTGTGTGTGTGTGTGTGTGTGTCTATGTGTATGAGAGAGAGAGAGAATATAAGTAAAAGTGACTTGTATCATAGCCCCCACCAATTCCATTTTCCTGCCCCAATTATGTATAAGTGGTAAGGATGGTTAATGTTGAAGCAGAACTCCAGCTATTCACCCCCCCTCCCCCCGAATACAATGGTAGACAGTGAAAAGACCATGTCCAAGATAGGGCTGAACTCACCAAATAAACTTAGACATAGCACATCGCCACATATGGGTGCTGGTGTCATAGCAGCATTATCGGCACTAACAGACACCCGCCATTGGTCTCGGGGGACAGCCACCTCTCAAGGCTGCTCCACTCCATTCACAGGAGGCAGAAAACATAGATACCTGTATTCCTTAGATAAACTCTTCTCTCTTGTTAGCTCCTTTTAGATATTCGAAGAGAAAATAAACGAAGATTTCTCTTTTCCCTCACAATAGCAGGGTCACCTACACATTTGATGATAGATAGATCTCATTTAAAAAATAAAAAAACCTCTTAATATAGAACGCACTTCTTTTGTTCATGAAAATTGTTTTTAATTGTTTCCTTCTCCCAACCTTTCTCCTCTCCTCTTAATTTGGGACAGGAAACCTGTAGTAAAATTGGATTTGCCGTGATTTTATCCTAAGAGTAGTACAGTTTCATTTAAGGGGTCGGGTTGTTGAATTTCATAGTGCAGAGCTGATCGAGCTGTACTTTTTCCTTATGTCAAAATCAGCGAGAGTTTGCATCTTCAGTATTAACTGCCATCTTTTTGCCTATCACTTAAGAAGCTTGTAAGTCTATTGAACTAAGAATATAAATATCTCAACTCTGTATTATGCAATGAAAATGATTCTTTGGGCAGAGTCATCGAGCTCAGTGGAGTAGTGTATTTTTGGACTATCTTTGTTGTTTTGTTTTAGGAAGTACCAGCCACAAAACACCTGAAAGATCCTGGCAGGATTTTTTTATAGGACACGTGATAGCTTCAGGAGGCCCCGTCTGTGCGGTTCTTGGCCTTGTGGGAGGGATCAGTGGTTGCAGGTGAAACAAAGACTTCTGGATGGGGTTCAGCAGCTTGAGTTAGGAAAATGAGTAGCTTTTGTATCTCCCTTTTTCCCTTTCTGCGGCATGCAATTTTAATTCCTGATGTTTCCAGCTTCATTTGCCTGTTGTCACCTGATTCTATGCATAGGGACACAGTTCTAGGCCTGGGATAACCCATGACCTCTTTAGAGCACATCAAAAAACTGATGGGGGGGGGGAAGAGAAGAAGATTCCCTGGCAGCTCTTTGCTATGCTCTTCCTTAATCTCTTTTCCCAAACTAAATGTACTGTAAATAGAAAATTCTGCAGCCTTCCTGTTGGCATAGTCTTTGTGCAAATACACAAAGTCATCCAGGTTACAAAAGAATAACTTTGTTTTCTGGCTTGGATGATATACTTGGGAAAAAATGGATAGCCCTATTTTATGTATACAGTAATTTCTTGATTTTTCTGTCTTGGGAAGCATATTCAATTAGAAACTGACTTTTAATGTAATCGAATGTTTATGCAGCTAGATAGATGCCACAGCTGTGGTTTCAATGACAACATCGTTAACATTAGACATATAATGTTCACTTCTTAAGAGAAAAATAGAAAATATCAGTTTTAGCATCAATAAAAGTAAACAGTTATTAACACAAGAAAGAAGTAAGTACTGACTTTGTAGAGCAAGGAAAAGAGGGTACCCTCTGTTCAAGTTCACAAAAGCCAAACCTTCTGTCAGGAAGCAGAGTCTGGGTTTGAACATCAAAACTTTCTGGTTGGAATTGACTTAAACGTACTTTCCGGCAGTTGTGAGTTTATGATTGAGATGTTTTAGTATGCGAACAACATTCCAGCTATCTCCAAACTAATCCTAGAATCTGGATCACGCAGAGCTCATTACTAGCATTTTACTGGGGTAGTAAAAGACATTCCAAGAGGGCTCAGGGATTCAGTCAGAAAACCTGAATTCATTATAGTAACTTGAATAGTGTGGGAATTGGGCATCATTACTGGCAAACCAAAATCTCATTACCGTTCTTAATAGTCTTCCTGCGAGCCCTGGCTTCTCTTTCTAAACTAAACTAAGAGACTGTCATCTGGTGGAAAAGTTTCCTTCTCGTTACAGTGTCAAAAGGGTAACACAGGCGAAGGTAATCAAGGCTCCAATTGACTCCATATTTTTCGAGAAAGGGAACGGTACTTCCACCCTTTGGTGCAGCCCCTGAATTTCCATGCTTGACAATCTGTTTGTCTGCTCCCCTTCCTTGAACTTTATTTCTCTGATGACGTGGGGGCCTGAATCAAACTGACAGAAACCAGTGTCCAATGGAAGAGGGAAAGTCAGCAGCGACCCGGATTGTGCGGGCTCAGGCGAGGGAACCTGCGACAGAGGGACTCAGGACGGTGCCAGATATCGACCGGGATGACCTGGCGCAGCGGAGGCTTCAAGGCAGCCTCAGCCCTCACCGTGAGGCTCCCAGCTTTGTCAGAGTGTCCAGTATCACAGAAGCCGACCTGGAGACGTGGGAGAGACTGAAGGTGTCAGAAAAGACGAGGTGTGTCAAGTTTTCCCTTGGCTTTCCCCTGGCTCTGCTGCTATTTAACTTTGAAGGAATTGAATGCTTATTCGTCTGTCATTTTTTTATTTTTATGACTGGAAATAATGCCTCTCAAAACATACCGTATATTGCAGTATTTTGTGCATGCATTGAAACTTATTAATACAAAATGTTACAAGCCACATGGATGAAAAAACCTCCACTTTAATTCAACCAACTTATTGTGAAGGGCTATTTTGACAGGCTTGTTCGCTGTAAGGCATTTCACCTTGATTTTTAAATAATTTTAATATTTCATCATACCTAAGATGTTCTTTTTTTTTTTTTTTTTGTATTTTTCTGAAGCTGGAAACAGGGAGAGACAGTCAGACAGACTCCCGCATGTGCCCGACCGGGATCCACCCGGCATGCCCACCAGGGGCGAAGCTCTGCCCACCAGGGGGCGATGCTCTGCCCCTCCGGGGCGTCGCTCTGCTGCGACCAGAGCCACTCTAGCGCCTGGGGCAGAGGCTAAGGAGCCATCCCCAGCGCCCGGGCCATCTTTGCTCCAATGGAGCCTTGGCTGCGGGAGGGGAAGAGAGAGACAGAGAAGGAGAGGGGGAGGGGTGGAGAAGCAGATGGGCGCTTCTCCTATGTGCCCTGGCTGGGAATCGAACCCGGGTCCCCCACACGCCAGGCCGACGCTCTACCGCTGAGCCAACCGGTCAGGGCCCTAAGATGTTCTTATGCCATCGTTTATGATGCGGGAAGTAGTATTTTGAAAACGATAAGACGCTTAAAGCCCTGTGTCATTTCGTCATCTGATTGATGAATAGAGAAACAATTCTGCTCTCGTCGTAGAGTAGTTTTCATATTATCTAATATTTTTAAAAAGCAAAACAAAAACACTTCTTAATGACTTGTCCTTGCCTTAGAAAGCTTTGGAACTTACTTCTGGTTCTGACTAGGGATGGGGATGTTGAGCACATCTGTGCCCTTGAGCCTCCACCAGAAATTAAAGCAGAAACTGCCATCTGGGATGACTTGGCCGTCCGCAAAGCGAGGGCCTATAAGAAAGCTTCCGGCCCCAGGCAAAAGTTTGTGCACTTTGGACCAGTGACAGAGATAGATCAGCAGAAATGGAAGCGGCTCAGCATTGGCAAGGCCGGGCCGAGGGAGGACGTGGAAGAAGTCATCCGTCACAGCAGCCAGATTCAAACTTCCTCCGTGTCCTCTGCCTTGGCGGCCACGTCCAGCTCGGAGGAGGACCAAATGCTGAATCCACAAAGCGACGGCAGGTATTTTTTTGCCAAACATGTGCAAGGAGAGCTGCATGGGAGTTGCTGCTGCTTCTAAAGAGTTTGCTGAAGCACGTTAAAGAACTCTCCAGAGATGACAGGGTTTCCACAGGCTCTTTTGCTGGTTAGCAGAAAAGGGATGTTAGCGTGCCGTGCTGGGGGGAAGCATGCATGTGAAGTTAAATGGTGAGCGTCCATGTTGATGCTGTTGTCACCAGACTCGCTGCCTGGGAATGCCAATAATCTTGGCAAATGACCCTTTTCCTTCAGCTGCGTTAAGCACTATTTTATTAGTTGGACATACTGACTGAACGAGATGGAATGTTTTAATGATCTCCCTAGTGTTTCTCCTTAAAGACGTATCAATAAAAATCAGGCTGACCTATCACTTCCCTCTTTGTCATGCCACAGAGGGAGGAAAACATAGTTCTCAGTGTGATAAGTTCAAAATGTGGACATCTAAGTAGATATAAAAAAACATAAAGGTCTCCTCCCTCCCATCCTTTAAAAGAATTATGTAATAAATCTTGACTGAAAAGAAAAGATTCCTTTCTTGGGGGTTCCTGTGGGGCAAACATTTCCTTGGATAAATCACTATCCAAATTTGTGAGGGGTCCCCCGGGGAAACCCCGTCTAGGGCTATCGCAGCTCTCATCTTCACCGGAGGCCTTCCAGCACTAGACCCCCACGCCCTCTCTGGGGATTCAGCTCTGTGGGCTGCCCTCTCTTCCCTGACGCAGCTTCAGGGCATTGATGAGACTCTGGGTCTCCTGGGAAGCCCCGTCCCACCTGCAGGGCAGGAGCAAACTGAAGCCCCCAGAGCAGGAGGAAACTCCAGACGCTGACTTTGCTCCTTGAAATCCAGAGGAAATGGTAGACGATCCGTGGCACACAGAGGGGTTTCTTGGGTTCCATACTGAGGGTGACACCCTAGAGGAGAGCAGACCAGGTGGAAATAACCCCGGTGCACCAGAAACACACAGTGAGGGTTTCAGAAACTGATGGGGAACTGGGGCGCGCAGGGGGCGGGGAGGGAAGAGCAGGAAGAAGTGATTAATGAGAAATGGACCTGTGAGTCCTGGATTACTGAGGGGGCATCACTCAGCCCCAGCCTAGAGTCCTGCCGGCCGCCTGCGACCTTTCTCAGGCCCTTGCCAGGGTCCGCAGTGCATTGTCGCAATTTGCATTCGCCATTTTACTAACTGGCTTCTGGCACGAGAGCCACTGAACTCTCTTAATCTTTCAGTCTCCGCAATGTTCATTGTCTCCTAACTTTTTCCTCTTCTTTCTTACTACCAACGCTACTTGATTATCAACAGAATAGTGAGCTCTGGCGTAGATGACTATGGCAAAAGGGTCCCGCGGCTGGCTCCCGTGCTGGAGTCCCCGGAGGAGCACGCCGGCGGTGTGGGCAGTGTGGGCGCGTGCCCCACGGGGACAGAGGAAGGTGAGGAGCCACGCTTCCTCCCTCCCTGGGAGGTAAAGGCTGACAGTGGGGGCGAGGCGTCTGGTGTGAATTCTCCCCTGGTAGTAAAGCTGTCCTCTCTGGCTTTAGTTATATCCAAACCGCTGCCACAGGATGTTAAAGAAGAGAAAGAAGGAGGCGCGCAGAGGGGTTCTGAGAGGCTGCCAGAGGCTGAGAGGTCCGAGGGGAGCGGCCAGCCACTGTGAGCGTCTTGCCTTCCTTCCAGGGTGTGCTGTCTCCGCTGTGTGTGGCTTCTGAGTTCCCCAAAAGCAGCTTTGAGCCACAGTGTGCACTTGGTGACTGATGTGATGTGGAGTTAAGTCACTTAAAGGAATGCGCCCATCCCGGGGTCAGAGTTCCGCTTTCAATGCCCCCTCTGGCTGGAGATTGTAGCCTTTGCATGTGGTTGGGCTCTGGCCAGTTTTCTTCTTAGGAATCATGAAAACCAGAAACGGCACCCCTTCCCACGTGAGTACCAGTTGCATGACGGCCGTCCACGGTATTAACGCGCAGTTGCTGTGAGTGCTGCCGCGGCTGTGGTCATTGGCTCCTTCTGTCTTGCGTTAACGCCAGGCGGGTGACGCTGCTGAAAATATCTTGAGCAATAAGTGGACTTTGACTGGCTGGACTGAATGTTGTCCTAGTTCATGTCCTCTGGCCTCTGAATGGGAGGCTTTGGGGAGAGAAGAGAGCGCAGAGAAGATGACGGCTCCTGCTTGGAGTGGTGGTGGACTGAAAAAGCAAAGAAAGTTGTCTGAGTCACAGAAAGATGACATGATGGCCAGGAGAACTGGGCTGTCTCTCAGACACGTTGGATCCAACCCAAACCAGTTCCTTCCGATTCCATTTGCAAAGCAACAGGACATGGAGGACTCTGCTAAGGGCCCACCAACGAAAGATAAGAGGTCAGAAGATTATCCTGTGCCCAGCTTCTTGTGACATTGCTTCTCCATTCTGAGCCTTGACCTGTGCTTTGGATGGGTTATTAATGCCTTAAGTCCGTCCGTGCCGCTCACCTGCCATTGCTTACAGAACCTGCGTGATAAAAACGGGCCCGGTCGGCCAACAATTTGTTTTCCTCTCTTTTTTGCATGGAAGTAGGTGTAGAAAGAATAGTTTCAGTTGTGAATTTTTCTGTTAAACATTCTTTTTGACTCTCATCTGTGGGGGACCCTCTATGAGAAGCTGTTTTGTTCCTTCCCAACTCACATAGGAGCCTCTGGATAACAGGGTGGAACTTTTTCTCATCTAATGGATTGCACACTGATTCCAGGAAGGTCTTCCAGGCCAAAGAAGATGTACGCCACTTATAAAATTTATCATTTAATTTGATGTCAACATTAGGAAAGGGTGTTTTTTAAGCACAGGGGTCCTGGTCTGTGCTGGGACAGGTTTAAAATGAAGAGCAGGGAAATAATGAACCAGGGGCTCATGGTCTGGTGGAAGGTCCTAGATGCTGAAGCTTCTGTTTCCTTTCATCAGAGTGATGGCTCTGTGGGCCGCCTGACCAATGCAGGGCAAAGAAGGGGGCGTGTCTAGCATTGTGACAAGTTCCATAAACCAGGAAGTGATAGCGTTCACAAAGGGCCTTGATGGTAGTGGGGAACAGGGTGGAGTGGGGAGCAGGGAGAACCTTAGGGAATCCAAAAAACTGTAAATTAATATCCTAGCCATCTTTCTCACCTGGATTTGATCTGTTTTACCTTCTTCTGATTTAGGATAATACTGTATACTAAAATTCAACCTAATTACAGCTCTGGTTTTGAGGAGCAGGGCTAATATTCGTGCTCTGTTTTATCGCTGTAGAGAGTCTTGTAGCCGTTTTCAGGTGTGTCTTCCCCTCCAGTGCACCTCCTGAGGATGCACGGGTGGGTTGAGTGGGTGGTAGCTCCCTGTCGCAGAGGGGCTGCCGGAAGTAGATAGAAGTGAAGTGAGGGGATCCCACCTGGAGTGCCAGTGGTTAGGGCTGGCTAGGACCCATCTGCCACGGGCGCTCACTTTGCAGATGCCCTGGCATAGCTTGTCCCTGCGCCCGGGGGTTACTTTAAAACAAGTTAGAATGAAAGGAAGAAAGGGAGGGCTACAGCTGTCTACCTTCCCGCTCCTTTCTCATTTACTTGGTACTCGCACAACCTTGGAAGGTAAGAATTTTCACCTGCATTGTGCAGTGAGGAACCTGAGACCCGCGTCTGCACAGCTGGTAGTTACAGCTCCAAGACTCAAACCCAGCTCTGTCTGAGCCAAAGCCCCTGCCCCACTCCAGCGTGTCACTGATGCAGATTACTAGGGAAGACTGTCGAAGTTGGATGACTTCCCTGTCACTTCTCTCTGTCCCTCTATTTGTGATTCAGAAGGAGCCTCTTTATATTCAAATGAGAATGGATGGCTAGTTTGAGCGTAGGAGACATGGTCAGCTTCGCTGTGTGACACCATTGTATGATTGTGCAAGCACATACCTTCGGGATTCATTTCCTTTCAATAAGTCTTTATTGAGTAATTACGGCCTATAAAATACATGGTGCTGGGTGCTGGGGGATAATCTTAAGTGAGCAGTAAATCCATTTTTTCCTTCTCACTTCAAATGAAGCTGGTATTAGTTCACAATATGGAAATATATAACCAGCTAATTATTAACTTTGAAGTGCTTTAATAATTCTGAAATTTACAAAAATACAATCAGCAGGTGCATATACTGTTTCATTTATTTTTCTAAGTACCTTTACCCTGACAATGAAACTTTATTAATTGCATTTTTTTTAGGATGCTTATACCAACTGTGCTTTATCTGGCCAATTTTGTCCTTATAGCCTATTGACGCACCTACTTTGCATTGAAAACAAACCTCTTCATTATTTTTTAACTTACCTTTACATTTCAGTTTCCCATAGGACAACTGGGAAAGCCATCTGAAGCCCAAGCTCTAGTTACATTCTGCCTAATAGCGAAGGCAGTTCTGCTCAAATTGATGCCCACCTAATGCTGACACATTAGTCTGAGAGGAAATTCCTTAAATCCACAAGTGCAAAGGAATAGATTAAGTTTATCTTCAGAGACTGTGCTACTGTTTTTTCCCCCAATTTCCAAACCACCCCATAATACTCAATAAGCACTTACCAAGGACTTAGTTTGGTTGCTCTTCAGGGAACCCTAAAAGAAAAATTCCTACTCTCATGGAGATTACAGTTTAGTGTAAATCTGCATTTGTTCACAGAGATGTTTGTGAAATGCTATATTTCGTATAGAAGCAATTTAAATTCAAATATATCCTACAGCAATAACATAGCTGAACCTCAAACAAAATATGCTAATGAAGCCAAACTCAGAAGAGTATATACTACGTGGGTCCATTCACACAGCACAAAAAACACTCAACACTAGTCTATGGGTGTATTCGATTCATGACAAATCATTGAGGTATATGTGTGTGGTCCATGCACTGTCTGTGTGTATGGTGACAATCAAACATTAACAGAAATCAATCAGACATTAACAGAAGTGTTCAAGTAGAGATACAGAACTACATAACCAACTATTTTTTGTTTGTTTTGTTTTGTTTTGTTTTGTATTTTTCTGTAGTTGGAAACGGGAAGGCAGTCAGACTCTCGCATGCGCCTGACTGGGATCCACTCGGCATGCCCACCAGGGGGCGATGCTCTGCCCATCTGGGGTGTTGCTTCGTTGCAACCAGAGCCATTCTAGTGCCTGAGGCAGAGGCCATGGAGCCATCCTCAGCACCTGGGCCAACTTTGCTCCAATGGAGCCTCGGCTGCAGGAGGGGAAGAGAGAGACAGACAGGAAGGAGAGGGGGAAGGGTGGAGAAGCAGATGGGCGCTTCTCCTGTGTGCCCTGGCTGGGAATCGAACCCGGGACTCCTGCACGCCAGGCCGATGCTCTACCACTGAGCCAACTGGCCAGGGTCCATAACCGACTATTAGTTGATTATTTCTACATTAACCATCCATTAGGAATAAATTCTCAGCTCTCTAATATAGATAAGTTAGAGTACACTATATTTAAATGTCTAGTCCAAAAGGCCTATTAATTAACTGGGAAACATCCAGTCTTCAAAATTAATGCTGTTTATTCGTTCTCTCAATGTGCAGGAATCCACTGGTCCTCTGCTTCAATGTCGTGGTGTTTTTGGAAAATTGAGTGTATCAGATTAAATGTTAGCACCCTTTGAAACTGCCCCCTGGCGAAATGGAGAAAGAGTCTTACCACCAGAAGAGAAACATCCACAAACCCTTTCTTGTCTAGTTTTTGGCCTTTGCAACAGATAACTTTGGGTTCTGCACTGGTGTGATTGCCTTCACTATGAATGAAAATAATTTTCAATGAATGCAGACTGGTCCAGAATGATAAAAAGCATAAGAGACAAGGATGTGTATGTGTGTGTACACCATGTATTCTGGGGTGTTTTTTCCAAGGTTATAGGAAGTGAGCTTTAGAAATTACTCTTTTCCCTATAGTAAATTAATGTTATGAAACTAAACATGGGATCGGGTAATTTTTGCTGAAAGCCCCACAATTTAACTTATTGAAACTGAAAGCAGGGCAATTTTTCTTTACTCAAATAATTCTTTACCCACCATCAGAATGCAGAACTGAACCGTCTTCTAGGGCATAAGAAAGAACCTTCTCTTAAAATTCCCCTTTGCGGAGGAGACAGGCATTTGTGGGAGCTGCACTTTTAAAATGTGCTTAAAATATACCCTTCTATAGTTCTTATTTTGTTTTCTAACTTGACTTTTTCCTTTGCTTTATCAAACACATTAAAACTTAAAGTGCCTCTATCGCAGAGGGCACAGCTTTGTAGATCAAAACAATCAGAAGACTATAAAAGATGGTAAGACAAATCTTTGGTGTCTCAAGCGATGGAATATCACTCAAGCCCGGCTTGGAGTAAGGCTGCCAGTTTTCTAGGAATTGTGGTTTTTGTCAAATGCATGCAGAAAAGGCATTGATTGGGGTTCTGGTAGGAGTTCTGGTTTGCTTTCAGAAAACTGCAGAAACGCTCTTTGATGTCATTTGTGCAAGTGCATTAACACATCAGGGAAGGTGCCAGTAAGCACATGCTTCCACTGTGGGTGTCTATTACAGCCCATTATGGCCCAATGCAAGGCATGAACAGTTTAACTGTTCATGAGCAACTGTAATGTAGATTTAGGTTTTTTTAAGCTGCCTTCTCTAAACATTGTGGGTTGCACTTAAGCCTTTTTTTTTTGTTTTTATATTGAGCGGGTTATTTTTTTGAGGGCACTGTAGGGATTAGTTTCATTTCATTTAATACACATTTTGCATTCTTTAGAACTGTCAAGATGTCCTTTTCATTTTCAGCAGTTAATGAATATTGTTAATTGTGTAATGACACTTCTCTTCCAGGTATGATCAGCAAAAACAGGTTTGGTGCATATGCATTTCACCAGCAGTTTTTCTTTTCAGGTTGGTTACAGTGTTACCCTTGTCTTACCAATACTCTAATTTTGTATTTGGTCTTATAGATACGGTCCAAGAACTGCTGTGTCTGATGACGCAGAGTAAGTTGACTTGTATTCATAGGAATACATTAATTACTAGCCTAAACTGCATGCCTTCAATACTTACCACTAATGGAAATGCAATTGGTACAACAATGAACTGAATAGCTAACCAACTTGTACAGCCTCAAAAAGCGCTTGAAGTTGGAATGCAGAACATATGTTCTGTGCAGGAGAGATGAATGAAAAAGCAACTGAAGCATGATTCTAATACACAGCTGCTGCTTAAGACTTAACATTTGCTTTTCATAGACAGGGCATGTTAAAGTTGTTCTTGTTACCGTGTGGATGTTGGTAACCCTTCTGAATCATGGAATTATTAAAGCAGGGTTCTGCATTTGCCTTTAATTCTTGAGATGTTAGGGCTTGGAGTTAACAAAAAAGCAGCCATTCTCGTGGCCACAATTTTTTTAAACTAAGAAAATAAATCCCAAACCACTAATTAGGGACTCAGAAGCCCAAGTTCCTCCCAGGTTGGAGTAATATATAAACTGTGGGATGCCTGACACCAAAATGTTAAGGTTTCAGTCAGGTTCTGTGGCACAGCCAGGGGTCAGGCTTTGAAAAAGGGTTTGGGCTTCCTCTCCCTGCTGCTTGGCTTCCACTCCGCTCAGAGGTTCACGACCAGTCCCACCTCACCTCCGAGTTTGAGAAGAATCCATCCATACTTTCCCATTTGTGACCGCATTAATTCCAGTTCAGAAATGGATTTCCCATACATGGAGAATTCTGAACCGCGTATCTAAGGCCAGAGTGTTCTTAGCAGGGTACTAGCTTCCTCAGATGGGAGTGATTTGCGTTTAAAAAGCATGATTAATACCGAATTCTGCCATCAGTCACCCGCTGAGCCTGGTGTCTTTCCTCTGCGAGAGGCGTGTTGTGGTCTCGTGGGAGTCCGGCTTCTCTGGAGAGTGAGCCCCACCTCCCCTGTCCTGTCGTCCTGCCCTGAGCCACAGTTTCCATGTGAGGAATCCAGATCATGGCAGAGAACACACAACTGTCCTCTCCACCAACGGCAATGACAGCCAGATCTTATTGTCTTCAAATTGTGCTTTTTTTCCCCCCACGTTTGTGCTCAAGATGTCAGTTCAGTTTGTACTCGAAGTTCTAAGTGGTCTGACGCTGGCACCAAGGATGTCAATGTCCAACGTGCGATCTCTGAGTGCTCCGTGGGGTCTCAAAACCAACCTGAGCTTGGCTGACTGCATGGAGTTAAGGAGTCTATAAAACTCAGCCCTGGTTATTACTTCTAAAATCTGCAGTGGCAGTATTTAACATTCACTGAAAGGAGGATTACATAAGATTGATAGGCAAAGCATGACTTTGATTCGCTTAAAAAAATATTTTGATAGAATGGATTTATTCGTCATCCGTGCAAAGACACCGTGCAATTTGCTGGAGCTAGATCTCTGGGAAATCCTAACGAGTGAAAGGAAAGAGCTCTATTAAAGAGCTTTGGGGTTTTGCCTGTACCTCAATATGGAAGCTCACCCACGGGAGGAGTCAATGCTTTTTTTTTTTTTTTTTTTTAAAGGGAGTGAGATTGGGAACTCCCTTTACTCCTTCCCTAAGTTTACAAAAAGCTGCCTTATGAAATAAAAGGAGTAGAAGGAGCTTCTTCTCTAGATGTCTTATCTAGGAAGATCAAACGTACCAAGTTTCCTCCTTGGAGTAGACACAATTTATATGAAATCACAGGAGGAACAAAACGAGGAGTTTATATCGGGAGTTTACATTATAAATAGAACTTCATACTATGTTTAGTTTATTACCTCACTATCTCCCTTTTTCATTGGCATGGACTCTATTTATTCATAATCGACACATTGTTAAAATACAGCCCAATCAAAAATATATGTGCCCTTAGAAAAATGCAGGTCAGGGGCAGACCTACCACACAGGCAAACAGATTTCCACCTCCTGACAAGCCAACAATGTGTTCGTAGACTGAATTCCACCTCCTGGCCCTGTTCCTCATTTCCTGCCTCCCCCCCCCCCCCCCCCCCCACCTCCCCGCGGTCAGAGCCTGTACACTGTGAGAGTCATAGGCCATCTTATTCTTAATTCCCTTATCTTGGATTTGGCCCAGAAACGATTTCCAGCCTCCCCTTGAGGTAATTTAATCCTGGCCCTCAAAAATGCTAACCCACCACCAGGAGGGACTCCCAGGCTCTGCAGCCAGGGTCCCTGGCCCGGCAGCCCAAGGGCACGGCTTATTGTGTTGAGACGGATGGTTTAGTGCAAGCCCCGTTAATGTTCTAGAACCTGAGTTTCTTCCAGATTTCCCCCACCCCATCGCTGGACACACACTTCTTCATTTTGGAGGCTAGGTCCAATCTCTGAACTAGGGAACATTTTCTGAATGGTGACTTAGCCTGTTTTCTGTCTAGTATTTTCAATTCTTAGCTTGCTTAGTTCCTCTTTGTAAAAATGGCCTAAAGATATTGCTCGTAGTTTCATTGTTTCTTTCTTTTGATTTTGGCCAGTTTGCTGGTATTTCTTTAAAAAAAAAAAACTCTAGAAAAAAAACCCCAGGACTTCCTGTTATATGAGAATACAAACAGAAGTTTCTCTTTTTATTTCACTAACCAGCTTTTTGCCACATTTGGACTGAGGCAGTTAGAACTTCATGATGGGATGGAGATAGGAACTCAGGGCAGAAGAAGTCAGATTTGAAGGCCTTGCTTTTGTCTTCTTTGTCTGTCGAGTGAGATAAGCAATTCCCAATCTTGGAGAAGGCTGCCATTTTCTTTCTGAGCTCCCAGAAGCACACCTGGCAGTTTGGCCACCCACTGAGGCCCAACCCGAAATTCTGCCCTCTAGAAATTACATAGATGGCAAAGGTGAATGAAAGGACCTTTTCCTTTTCTGCTTCCACAATCTGCCAACTACTGAATAGATTACAGAAAAGGCCCAGGTGGGAGAGATTTTTATCTGCTAAGATCTCTACACACACTGAGGTGCCTTAAAAGATGAACTGACTGAATTGAATATATTTCAAGGTAAGATTTTCTTTTTTTAACTCTGAGAGGAGGAATGGGATGAATTTCGCTCTGTTTCTGGAAAGCCTACTTCAGTGACTTTTGATCCATGAAGTTCAGAAAACATGGATTAGAGTTTTCTACCTAATAGCAAATTCCTAAATCTTGCCTAAACATTAATAAACAGTATAAATGAAAAAAAACTGCAGTCCCTTCTACCTCATGAGGACTACAGTTTATCTGGAAGGCACGGCTCCCACCATCAACACGATCCGCCTTCACACGGTGGTGTGTGGTATCTGATCTAAGAGCAGCCTCAGATGAAAGATCCTCTATGCAGTCAGATGATTGTAATACTCTCGGGGAACAGAGATTACAAGTCTAGTCTTCAGTTTTAGCTCTCTTAAGTCAGACTTAAATTGTCCAACATCTAGAGAGGGGAGAGGCACCCACACACCCTTGCAGATTCATTTCAAGTGGATTGAAATAAAGGTCGGCAGCCACTGCCGGGGGGTGGGGGGGTCCTTTTCCCTCCCAGAGAGCTGTCTGCTGAGGAGCCCACCCCCATCCAGTGATGCCGCCATTGTTCCTTGTCTGGCCACGCGGTAACCGTTCTGGACATCACTGACGAGGTCTGGGATTAGTTGGGGTCTAAGTGCACGGCTTTTCTTTTTCTTTGTGTTAAAGCTGGTTTCAAAACTGGACTGTCGTAGTCTTCTGTCCTTAGAAGGAGCTTTAAAAGACCCCCCCCCCATTTCTTGATTTTGGGACTCCATAACCCACTTGGTCCCAAAGGTCATCATTTCTTTGGGATTTAAAAAAAGGGGGGGAGGGATTTGCATTTCTTTTTTTTTTTTTTCTATTGTCATCTTGCTGCTTAAGCTTTTGTTGGAAAAAAGGTCTATATAAGCATCATAGGAAAGACCTATGGTCTTGTCTACCATTTAATAAGCTCCTAAAATGGTTTTCCCTATTTTTTTGAAAGAGTAAATTTAGAGGTATCCTGGCAAAAATAAAGTAAAATGATTGTGAAAATATTAGAATACAAAGTATATACTGATTTATATATTTTATTCATTAATCTTAATATAAAATACCTTATTTTCTTGATTGCAAGATACCATCATGAACTGCACTATCAATTTACAGTTTTATAGAAAATAGAAATAAGCATATCAAGCATGCATCACTAACGCGTGGTTGTTGCATGTATCCAAAATTCAGAAAATAGTGCAATATGAAAACGTGGGTGTCTTAAACTTAAGGCCATGTGATATATATATTTTTTTAAATGGAGAGATTGCCTCAGTAAATGTAGATGGTTTTTAAGCTAGGCCTTTATACAAAGAAGCATTTCTTTTAATACAGTTTCGCTATATGGAACACTACCCTCCTTCTTCACAAATTCTCCCTAAGTTAAACCTTCTAATTCCCTGTTTTTATTTTCTAATACATTTCCAAATGAGAGGAGCCTTTCTAGCTCTTCTTTAAACATACTTTGGCGCCTCCATGTAAAATTCTATTGACCCCATGCTCGCTGAAGACACAGATGGTCACATATTGGCTTTTGCTGCAAAAGAAGAATAGGTGGGGGTGCTGGCGTGCACGCTCCTGGTGGAGGGAGGGGACCGACTATGATGCTTGGCTGCCCTAGGCGGTGGAGGAAGAGGGACAATTTTCCAAACGCGGTAGCACCCCCACGCGGCAGAACGGCCCAGAACGCGCAGGGCCGGCGGGCGCTGATCCCCGTGCCTTTTTGTCTCTGCTCTCTCCACACTCAGGAGCACGAGTATGTTTGACATGCGGTGCGAGGAGGAGGCTGCAGTGCAGCCGCACAGCAGGGCCCGCCAGGAGCAGCTGCAAATGATCAATAACCAGCTGCGGGAAGAGGACGACAAATGGCAAGATGTGAGTGCCGGCCAAGAGCACTGGCCACGGGGAGGCTATCCGGCACCGTGGGTTAGACGCCCTTTGTAGCAGAAAATCAGGTGGGGTGGGGAGACCTGGACTTGAAAGCCATCCATGCAGGGGAAGAGAAGCCCTAGAGACTTTTAAACAGCGACACAGTAAACGTGGGAATTAAAGGAAGGTTAATAGCAACATGAAGGGCGAAGAGTGCATCCTAGCTTGAAGGTGGGCCACCCAGGAGGGGTGAGCCAGCAGGAAACAACTGGCAGGAGATGGAGAAGTGAAGAGGGCACTGTCTTTTTAGGTGATATACAGTATTTGAAATGAATAATAATGATGACGATGACAGCGATAATTGCCAGCATTTAAAGCATACCAGCAACCGGTTCTAAGTGCTGTGCGTGTAATAATTCCTTAATCCTTTTAGTAACTCAGTGAGCTAGCAACAGTTATCCTCAGCTCCACAGATGAGTCCCAGAACAGCTAAGCAACTTGCCCAGAGTCACACAGCTTGTGGGGGGGGGGGGGGGATGAGGGGAGGGGCCTCCGGAGTCCGATGAGCGCTGAGAGCAGAGATCCTGGGCAGGGGAAGAGCTTGCAGACAGGGATGAGCGGAGGAAAAGGGAATTATTTCACTCAGTCCTCTAGAGCAGTGATTTTCAACCTTTTTTGAGCCACGGCACATTTTTTACATTTACAGAATCCTGGGGCACACCACCTACCAAAATGACACAAAATGACACTCTAACACAGTACATATTATACATATAGTTAATAATATAGTTTCTAAATGTATTTATACTCACTTAGTGTGAAACCTGGGCCTGTTTCGATGAACACAAAAGGGATATCCTGGCAGGAATGGTAGAAAGACACACACGAAGCTCTTCCTCAACAGTTCTCAGTCTCTCTCTGGTTTTAGTTTTTATCGCAGTCAAGCTTGAGAAGCTCAGCTCACATAGATATGTGGTTGAAAACGGGAGCAATGTCAAAATAGCTTTGTTGGCCAGAATGGGGAACTCCTTGGCAACAGATAACCAAAAACTGTCCAAAGGAAGATCAGCAAACTTTAGCTTTAAAGTTAGATAACATTGTGATGCATTGTATATCACCCTCTGCAGGGGTCTCTCTTAAAAAGAAAAAGGTCAAATATCTATATACACCATCAGGATAGACATAACCAGCTGAGGCTGAGGCTTCATCTAGTGGTGGCAACATTTACCTCCAGTCCTGACCAGGATTAGAAATCGGGACCATGGGGAGGATTAGCAGCTTCAACTACTCGCTGCGGCCAAATATAATGACAAGTGCATGGCTGCCTGAGCGGGGACCTTCCTGGGTGTGGATGAGAGGCGGCCTACTATTGGTTCATCGCTAGTGGTCGGGATGAATCCTAGAAGGTGATTGGTCAATGAGCATTCCCTATGCCTCCACTCTTCCTGTTGCTGATAGCTGGAGGGATTATGAGGGGAATGTTTATGTTCAGATGGAGGCGGCTGGCGGCGGGCCGGATAAATAGCCTCTGCGGGCCGTAGTTTGAGGACCCATGTTTAATTTCCCCACGGCACACCTGACCATGTCTCACAGCACACTAGTGTGCTGCGGCACACTGGTTGAAAAACACTGCTCTAGAGTGCTCCAAGGTAGCAACTGCAAACATACCATTAGTCAAAAGGGTCAACTTCTCCAAAGTCAATAAAATGTAATAATAATAAAATATAATATGTTTACAGTATATTGAGCACCCTATATACACTACCTCATTTAACCCTCACCATAGGCTTGTAAGAGTCAGTGTTGTTATTATCCATATTTCAGAGATGAGGAAACTGAGGTACAGAGAGGCTGAGAAACGTGCCTGTGATCCCAGAGCATGCAAGAGCTAGAGCTAGCTTCGTTTCCCAAGCCGCAGCCCCACCCATCCGACTCCGGAGCCCTAACCCTTTGTTTTGTGCCATAACTGCCTGTAGGACTTGTGGTGCGTTTGTTGTAAGGATCAGAAGAATTCATACATAGAGAATCATCGGTTCTGTGAGACTCCCAAAGCCAATTTTTGTTCTGCCTTTTCTTCCTTCCCTGAGGACATTGTGTAGGTCTGCGGTTAATTCCTACCATTGTGTTGTCAACAAGTCCACTCTCAATGCAGAAGTCATAAATAGCAAGAAATGAAGTTTCCTCTAATCCTCTGTGAGGCAATACTTTAAAATTTGGCAACTGACATGGAATATGATCGCAAGTTTCCCATGGCCATGTTTGAGTACATGTGCTGCCCTGCTCTGGAGGGCTTCCCGCCTTGGAGGCGTTTGTTCCGGCCAGACTTACACTGGATTGGGCAGGAATGCCCTATCCTAGTGCCTGGCCCGTCGTCGGTGCTCACTGAACCCCAAAGAGTAGAAATGGAATTATGTGCAAGCCTGAAACAGTATATTCTCTTTCCCCCAAACCCACCCCCACAGGACCTGGCTCGTTGGAAGAGCCGTAGAAGAAGTGCTTCTCAGGACTTAATCAAGAAAGAGGAAGAAAGGAAAAAAATGGAGAAGTTACTGGCTGGAGAGGATGGGACAAGTGAACGAAGGAAAAGCATCAAAACCTACAGAGAAATTGTCCAAGAAAAGTGGGTTCTTTCTGTTGTTGTTTAATGCGTGGTTATCTAGATGTGCTTTTCCTAAAAGTCGTTGGTTATCGCAGAGGCTCTGACACCAGAACTGTACACTCCTTCCACTGTCCCTTCTGCTCTGCCTTGGTTCCTACCGAGGCCTTCTTTGCAATAGTTGTGGCTGTTGTTGACTTTGGTGTTGTTGCTTCTCTCTCCCTTTTCCATGCTGCAGAGAGCGGAGGGAGAGGGAGCTACACGAGGCGTATAAGAACGCACGGTCCCAGGAGGAGGCGGAGGGGATCCTCCAGCAGTACATCGAGAGGTTCACCATCAGCGAGGCTGTTCTTGAACGCTTGGAGATGCCAAAAATCCTGGAAAGAAGCCATTCAACAGAGCCAAACTTATCCACCTTCCCGATCGACCCCAACCCCATGAAATACCTACGACAACAGTCACTGCCTCCGCCCAAATTCACTGCCACCGTGGAAACCACCATCGCGCGTACCAGCATTCTGGATACCAGCACGTCAGCAGGCAGTGGGTCTCCAAGCAAAACTGTCTCCCCCAAAGCAGTGCCTATGCTGACACCCAAGCCTTACTCCCAGCCCAAAAACTCTCAAGAGGTTCTGAAGACCTTTAAGGTAGGAGGCGTTCCTTAAGAGCAGAGCCAAACCTGAGCTTCCAGATAGTTGATGTAAAGATGCGTCTTGCCTCAGGAAAATGCAATTTTTTTTAATTTTTATTTTTTGCTTTTGACTGCAAAAGAAAATGCAGAAAAAAGCAAAATGTGTTAACGTTTACAATTGCGAAGCTTATGTATCTCTGAGGTTTGGTTTGCAAACGGTTAGCGAGAGATGGTTCCCCTCAGTTGCTGCTGTTCATACGGATGGGCTCCGATGAGACTGATGTCTAAGTCATTTCCATGAGCAAAGTCAGTTTTTAAACTTGATATAATGGCAGTCTCTCTATCTCAGTGGTCACAAACATGAATTGAGTAGCAGCCGAGGTATCTCCAGTCATCTGAAGGTATCGCAAACTCTTCAAAACAAAATTTTAATTGCCTTTGTTTAAATAGAAGTGTATATAGCTGCCTCTTTTAAAGGAAGAATTGACATTATATCCAAAAAGATGGCAACAGTTGAGGAAAAAAAAAATGCAGGGAACATGTGGAAATATGGGATGTTCTTAGTCCTGGAATGAAACAGATTTTTGAAATATTTTTAAGTAGAAAGAAACTAGGTTGTTTTTTTCCCCCCAACAAATGTGTAAAATAATGTTCCAGTACCAAAGAACATATGACAACCAAATATCTCTTCACTTTCTCAAATTCCAGTATTTTCCCTCACATTATGAGGGGCCACTCATCCTTTGTCATAAGCTCTGTTGACTACAAAGAAAAATCAGCTCTCGCTGCCCCTGCACACCACATGGGTCTGTAATAGAAGACAGAGGTGGAATTCATTACGAGGAGGCATGGACATGTGACTATAAAGAAAGTTTGCTGAACCAAACTAATTGAGCAATGTGATGCTTGGTATCTTCCTATTGAATTTCAGAGGAAACCAAACCACACTTCCTGGCTTTTGCTTAAGTGACTCTGAATGTATCTGAAATCTGTGCCTTGGGCTTTCATAAAACAAAAGAAAAATGTCGAGCCTGTCTCATCTGGTTTGAGTTGAGATGTTTGCCCTTGAAGGGCTGGGGCTGTGTCTTTGTTGGTCACAGCTTTGTCCTGAGAGATGGGCATAGGTACCCAGGACACAGTAGGCACTCAGCATGTGCTTATTGAGTAAACAGGGGAGCTGTTCTTGAGAAGATGAGCCATTCACCGTGCAGACTCACACATGCACAGATACGCACGCACCGTGCATGCTGGGCGCTCACCCGAGTGCTGCCCAGCTCCCCTGCACCGGGACCCACGACAGGGAACTGTCTGTAGTATTTCATCATGAACGGTTTGATGTTCAGGTGACTCAGAACAGAAGTAGGGAATACATTTATTTAACTTGGTGTCCAAGGCATCCGATCAGATAATCTAGATGTCCAGTTCCCCTCATTTATAAAAACAGTGCCCTAGTATCATTTAAACAGAAGTATTAGGGCAGATGACTTCATGGCAAGACTGTAGCCCTGAGAAAAGCCAGGTCCTTACTGTGTGGCAAGACAGTGCAGAGGCCCCAGAGGAAGAGTGTTCGTGGAGAAATGGGTTGAACAACTTGAGTAGAGTTCCTTTGAAAGCTGGGCGTCGCTTTTGACCACCAGTGAACCTTTGACTCCTCAAAGGCCTTGGTGGCTGTCAGCCTTATTCACACACAGCCCCACCACTGAGTGTGTGGGCCCACTTGTGATCAAGGGCAATATGTAAATAAACAGTTGTTACCAGATAATGCCAGGATGGGAGCTAAGGGGTGTGTGTGTGTGTGTGTGTGTGTGTGTGTGTGTTCATTCTGGGGAGGGTGGCTGGGCACGGAGGCAGGGAATTTAGGCTCAGTTTTCCAGTACCACAGGGTTAGAGTAAAGGAAGATCAAATGAAATAATTTAATTGTGGTGTTTTCAAACTAAGAGTTGCCACCTGCTCCTATGTTATGAGTCAATTTAGTGGTTTGAGATCAACATTTTATTAAAAATGACATAGAATAGAATACAGTAAAAAAAAAAAATGCCAACTACATCACACACAATAAAGCTAAATTTGTTTTACGAAACTGGTTTCAGTTATATTTGTGTGCACTTAGTTGTGATTTCAATTTCTTCCTTATGGATTATAGACAATAGAGTGTGCAAACCACTGGCGTGGGTGAATATCTTGCCTTCCATTACTCCTTTTGAAAAATTTTAGAAGTCCTAGCAATAATAATAACTAATGTTAACATACTTAACATGGGCCAGGTGCTGCTCTAAACTCCGCACATATATTAATCCATAAAAATCACCATACTAGCCCTGACAAGGAGATACTATTTTTATAAATTTTGCAGATGAGGAAATGAGGTTAAAGAGAACATGGCTACCAGGTTGTAGGGCCAGAACTTAATCTGAAGCCATTGAGCTACGGAGCTTCCTCATAATTATGTCTTATATGGCTTCAAACTTCAAGACAGACACTTATAGATGCCTTTCAATAAGCCAGCCTAACCTCTCTCTCTCTACTTCTTCTTTTTTTGCTCTCACCACTTTTCCTAGACATGGGTGCAAAACAAAAATATTTCTATGTGCTCGGCCATTGAAAAAGTTGGGATTATAAAATTAACCAGAAGTAGGGATTTTCTGTAACACAGCAAGCATTAGCTTCCCTGCCATCCACAGTGGTGTCAGGAAAGTGCCCGTTTTACCCACCCCTACGGGATAGAGAACCTGTCAAATAACCCTGATCTGTGAGGGGTTCTACCTAATTTATATGCTAACAAGTAAAAAAAAAACCCTCAAAAGTATGGAATAACAGTCAGAACTTAAATGAAGAATTACTGGAAGCCAATTGATGTGGCATGTATTTACACATACATTTGCTTGATTTTTCTATGCTTTAAAATAAAAACACACCCCAAGAAAGGTGAACATGAAAGATAATTTAATGTGAAGTGGCCTGAGAAGATGGAATCCCTTTTAAAATAGACCTCAAATATAACATTTATATGAGTCTCCATCTCTAGAACTAGTCAAAGCATGTAAGAGATGTTATTCTTTGTTGGATCTGATTATCGAATGATAATGTTTTAAGGTGATTCTGAATGTGTTGTTTTGTTACAGTCTTTCTTTGGGGAATAGCGTGTGTTTTTGTTCATTCTGGTTTTTATAGGTAGATGGGAAAGTCAGCATGAATGGAGAAACAGTTCATGGTGATGAGGATGAGAAGGAAAGAGAGTGTCCCACGGTGGCACTTGCTCCCTCATTAACCAAATCCCAGATGTTCGAAGGTGTGGCCAGAGTGCATGAGTCCCCAGTGGAGCTGAAACAAGATAACAATAGCATTGAGATCAACATAAAGAAGCCAAATTCTGTTTCCCAAAAACTGACGGTAAGACCCAAACCTTTTTTCCCCTCTTTGGAGTACTTCCATTGTGAAAGAACCTGCTTTCAAAAAGAAGTAGGTCTGGATGATGACCCGTATCTTTCTCTGTGAGTCTATTGTTAGGGCTGCCCTAACAAAGTACCACCAGTGGGGTGGCTTAAACAACAAAGATTAGTTGTCTGAGCCATGGCCAGTGGCGCAGTGGATAGAGCCTCGTCCTGGAGTGCCAGAGTCACCAGTTTGATCCTGGAGTTGCTGGCTCGAGCCCTGGTCAGGGCACATATGTGAAGTAATCAGTAGCACAACTAAGTCGAATAATGAATTGATTCTCCCCCCTCCCCTTCTTCTTCTCTCTCTCTCTCTCTCTCTCTCTCTCTCTCTCTCTCTCAAAAAACTCGAGAGTCTTGCTGGCTAGAAGCTGTTGGCAGGGTCGCTTCTTTCTGCTGGCTGTGAGGGAGAAGCTGGCTCCTGGTGGCGACCAGCAATCTTTGCTGCTCTTTGACTTGTAGACAAGTCACCCTGCTCTGCCTTCATCTTCACCTGCTGCTCTCCCTGTGTGCATGATGTGTCCATCTCTCCCCTTTTATAAGTACCCTGCTCATACAGGATTAGGGCTCCACCCTCTTGACCTCATCTTATCTAATTACATCGGCAACAACCCTAATTTCAAATATTACATTCTGAGGGACTAGGTAACAGTTATGACTTTAACATATGAGTTTGGAGTGGAGGCCGAACAGTTCAACTGACAGGAGGTATAATAGAAGGTATCATATAAATTATGAATAAGGAAAATTTTTTCTTGTCTTCACATGAGTGGTGTCTAGCGTTGTAGAAAAACAAATAAATCTTTTATAGCCTTTTTTTTTCTGTTTGTTTAGGACCCCGTCAGATGTGTTAATACAATTTGAAAATAACTGCTTCTATCAGACCTTGGCTTTCCATCCTTGATAATATGTCTAAAAGGGAAGCTTTTTTTATTAATTAAAAAAATTCTATATCAAACTAATTTTTATTAGCTTAACTGCTTAAATTCAGAGTAATTAGAAGCACCATTGAACAGCCAAGCCAAAAAGTGTAAGATAATTCAAGAACAGCCAAAAAGAAAACTCAAAAGAACAATATACTTGCTGCTTTAGACTATAAAATACCAACGTAGGATTACACATTCTTAGATTTCACACCAGAAGGCTCGTGCTGATCAAACCCAAATTTCCTACCACAGATGCAGTCCAGCTTTTGGGGTGCAAGTTGGGCTTTGTTCAGCCCTGCTCATTCTCACGAGAAGCTGATGATGCAGTTTTAATTTACAGTGTCTGGGTTGGAACCCTGAAGGATGGGGGAAATTGTCATGATTCCCCCACCCCGCCCATGCCTGGGAAGGTTTGGTCCTGAGGAAAACAAATCTCCCAGCTACAGGGCAGAGCTAGATGACCCAGCTAGCTACCCCCACCCTCCCGCCCCAGCAGGTAGAATAGCCTTTTTCCTTATCTCTAGGATTTGTCTTCTGAAGAATAAAGTATGTTTTCTTAGAGAACCTGAGAGGATGTCATTCTTCCACACAGAGCTCAAGCCCTGTGAGATTCAAGCTGGAATAGACCAAAATAATTTTCTCACCTTGGTAACATAGTCACGGGTCTTCTGGAGCAAGGTTTTATGATCCAGGCAAATGCTGGGTCTCTCCGCCTGGAATTTCACTTGACTTTTCATGTGCATGTTACCCTCTCTGAAGAGTTCTTACAGATTATCATGAGGTGAAATATTGAGTTCTGCTAGTAAGCATGGGAACTTTACTGGTAGAGTCAACATTAACTTAGGCTCTTAAATTAGATGTTCCCAAAACTAATTAGACATGACAATATTGGAACAGTTAGTAATTCTGTTTTTATTTCTCTTTTGCCACACTTATGATGAGCATTTTCGAAGCCCCCTTCACAAACCTTTTTCTGTTACTCCAATTGGTTGCTCTGTCCATCAGTCGCAGGCCCTTTGCACATACTGCAATCATGGCTCTTTCTCACTGTGCTTTGGAAAAGCCACACTATAGCTGCCACACTTGTCACACAACACTTGCCATGTTGCAGAAGTGCACAGGACTTACTCAGGCCCAGCAGGTTACTTATGAGAACAAATCCCAAGGGCTCTGCTCTTGGGCAGTTACTCTCTGCTTCTTACTAGTTCTGCCTTCAGACCATTTTGTTGTTTGCATTTGGAGGAAACCCTGCCCCTGGCTAAACAGACTTTATTCCTGACAGAAGTAAGAGGAATAAGTGAAGAGAACAGATGGTATAGGGAAGGTGCGGCCAACAGTTTTTGCCCCCGGGCCAGATTATAAAGAAAACTTTTTTCACAGGCCAGACAAAATATTAAAATTAAAAAAATGTTAAATACAAAAACGATTTGTTTAAGTAAACAAAATTTTATTATGTAATTTGTTTATGAATGTGAGTGAAAAAATTTTTAATAAAAATATTTTTTAATAAAAATACAATTACATACCATATAAATATCCAAACTGTATCTCAATCGAAACAGTATTTAATGAATAGAATGAGCTTGAAGGGATTATATCGCAAATAAAACAATTATTTCATTTTACAAACAGCCTGGACACATTTTCAGTTATCAACTGCAGCTATTGTCTATGCTACAATGCCACTTGATTCAGCACACTTGACCACAAAAATAATGAATTGTTTGACCTTGGGTGCGCACTGGCAAACTCCACCTAAAAGAATGTGGGTTTCACATTGTCGCTAAACGTCAAACAGTTCATATCGAGTACAGACTAGTACAAAAGTTGTAAATCTTTATAATGGAATTTTTTTAAAAATAAAGAAGTATTGTGAATCTATTCGATCAATTATTGGAAGTTAACCCTAGATTAGTCACACACAGAATTCTTTTCCACGTATCACTAACTTCTTAAATATCTCGATTTCCAATAATCAAAGACGCTTCCGCTTCTGAGTAGCTGAGATTTTAAAGTAGCGGAGAATATTAAAAATTTAATTGTGGGCTGCATAAACTCATCACATGGGCCAGATCCGGCTCGTGGGCCATATGTTGGCCATGCCTGGTATAGGGCCTATACTCCCTAAAGCAACCATTTAATCTCTTTTGTTCTAACCTTTTAACTCTTTGGGGATAAAAGCTTTACCTATCCTGCACACAGACCTATGGTATTAGGTATGGGACTCCTAAAACAGAAGAAAAGGGGGTTTGTTTGCTTATTTTTAGAGTAGTAAAAGCTCCCTTAAAATATGCTCATTCTCAATAATTACTAATGTCGTTATTCTTACAATGATCAAAATGAAAAGAAAATAGCTTATTCTCTGTTAATGTAAGGCACTTTCTACTTTAATAGTACTTGTGCTGCTAAACTCCCTAATGGTGAAGAGAAGATGGATTGAGAGATTTCACATTGCCTACATATCCCCCAAAACATCATATTTTACAAGAAACAAAATTAGGTGATCTGAAAATAAATCAAGTTATTTCAGAGGTCTATATAGTAAAACAAGGAAAACCCAAACAAAAAGTGGCCCTGTGAACTTTCCTCTTGGAAACCAGCCTGACCCTGGACAGACTTGCGGTACAAATCCAAACTAATGCAAAAACCCGAGAGTCTCTTTCTTGACTCTCGGGCTTTTGAAGATCTCCCCAGTTTGGAGTTGTTCCTAGTTTAATAAACCCTAGTGGTTCTGAATAGGTCATTTATTTCCCCTGTCTCTAGTATTTTAGGCTCTTGAATTAACTAATAAGTCCTACCTTATTTTCTGGGTAGGTAACTACCTGTATATATCTATTAGACTCTAAGCCAAGTTGTTAGCTGTACTACATGGAATTTTGGCTCGTTATTAAAACACTCTTCATACTTGCTTACAACTCGACACCAAAAGTTTTCGATTCAGAATATGTTGTCCCAAAAGTCATTCGAAAAGAATCTCTTCTCCAGTAAACTTGCTCCCCATTATACCTCCTTCTCCATATTCCAAGAAAAGCATTTCTTGACTATGTTACAACCAATGCATTCCTACTAAAATGGTCGAGTTAGTTGCTGATCGCAAAATAGGGCGAACAGCTTAAAAAACATGGGGCTGCACTTCAGAGCCTCCCAGGGCTTGATAGCAGCTTGGACCTGATTTGCTGTTTCTAATTCATTTGCCCCGGTCTGTGGGGCTGTCAAAGGAATAGTGTTCTTCTTTTTAAATAGTGTCTTTCTTCCAAAAACTGCATTCCCAACAGATACACTTTTTACAGAGGAGTAGTCTCACCCACCACTAAAATGTCACAGTTCCTTCAGGGCGAGCTGGAACTGCTCAAAGGGCAAGCGGCAGTAGGCAGGAGCATGAATGCAGACCGCGCCGTGGACAGCAGGGAACGGGCCCGGAGACTTCAGTGCGGACAGGAGGAGGTTGGAGTGTCAGCCTCTGTGACACTCTGGTGGTTGTGCCGACACAACCACCTCTGTGCACACAGTATGTCCTCTTTTCAATTTCCTTCTACCTCATCTTTCTCATTGGGAGTTCTTGTCTCCATGGCTTTCTTACTTTAGAAATAGTTCCTAAATCAACTCAGGCTTGCTATTATTCTTTGGTGGCACCTGCTCTATCTACTGATAACGGAAATTCCAGATCATCCTCCATTGAATCATCTCTAAATAATGAGCTTGTGACGGCAATGACCTTGTTCACTGATAAGGGTGAATTAAGGACCAATTCTGCGCCCCATTTTTGAAATAGAAAAGGAAACTCATAAAGTTGCTGGGAAAGCAATTTTCATAAAGCAATCAGAAAAGTATATAAAACTGTATTTAATTAAGTGCTAGGAATAAGATCGAAAGACCAGAGGGGATGTAAGATTTCAGAGAGCAAGTAAATTGGGATTAGTTAGGAAGGTTTTGTGCGGGAGGGAGATTTTGGAACTTGACCTTAAGTGTCGGATTTGCATTGAAATGGAGGAGGCAGGCGGTGCTGTTCTACCTGTTGGGAATATTCCTGTATTTCCATATTCCACACGTTAGGCAGAGCAGAAATCAAGTGGGGAGGAGCCCACAAGAGGACCCCGTGAGGAGGGCACAGGGCTAAGAGGCCACGAGGGGGACCAGGTGTTGTTCACTCCAAGCAGATGGACAGGTGGGTTTCCCTGTCTCCTCCTGCTTGTCTCTGAGGTAGTTTCCAGTGGAAACCTAACACTTTTTTTTTTTCATTTTAAAATATTAGCTTCTATAAGAAAATCAGGTCCCAGCACAAATACAGACTCCTAGAATCTGGGATTGGGAGAGAATTTGGAATGTCTTCTAATCTGAAAACTAATCCACCTGTTTGGTGTCCCACAGAGAGATGTTTTACGTCTCCCTCAGAGCTCTCCCGTGCCTTCTTGATCCACTGTACGTTATATGTGTTTATATTTGAATCTCTTCTTTCCTCGATGGTGTACCAAAAATGACCCTTTCCTGGAATACCTAAAACACGCCATGCACTAGGTCAAAGATCAAACTCCACCTGAGCAAATTAAAATGTCTGAGCCTCAGTTTATACTTTAAATAAAGATACAGTAACAATAGTATATGCATCCAGTGGTGATTGTGAGACTTCATGTATGTAGAGCACTTGGCATGATGTTAAGGCGACTCCTAGATGGAGGTGCCCTTCTGTTATTGTTTAATATTGCCATACAAAAAATGAAAGTTACAATGTATTTTTCAGAAACCCAAAAAGGTGATACGTGTAAAGTTTTTGTGGCTTTTTTCTTTTTCTTTCTTTCTTTTTTTTTTTTTTTTGGCGTTAAAAGTAAGATCGTCAAAATTACCATCTTTAGCGGATGTGAACTTCGCAGAGATGAGGTGACTTCCTTGCGTCCTCCAGCTCCGCCTCGTCCGTTGTTCCCGTTGTAATTCTATGACGCGTGTGCTCATGGGAACAGGTTTCTCCCGAAGATGATCGGCCTTGCAGATGCTCCCATGAATCTTCCTGCAGCTCCTTTTGCTTCTCATACTGCTTACTTTTCCCCAGTCTTGGCTTCCCTCTGCTGCCTAGACCCCTAGGACCCTCACCCATCCATCTCTCGGTCACTCCATTCCGTGACCCTTGATCAGCTCCCTCCGGCCGGCTGGTCCTCAGCGGTGTCGCACGCCCTCCCTGCCGGCCAGGCCTCCCCACCGGGTTTTGGGTTTTGGCAATTCTCCCTCATTGACCAAAGGCCAGACTCAGCGATTAGCTGCCTAACCTGCTTCATCTGCCTTTCTCAAACTAAGTAACTGGATCTGGTTTTTTACACCTTGATAAAGACCCAGGGCTTCCTCTTGGAAATTCAGTACTTTCCTAATGTCTTCTGATCCCGGAAAAGAGACAAGAAGGTCTTCTTTTTTTTTTTTTTTTTTTTTTTGAACATTTCTTTTTGCAGTGAGAGCAGCATGAAGGCATTTGAGTAGGTGCTGTTTTCCTTACAGCCGAGACCAACTGCAAATTCCTTCTGGATGTCAAATGTCAGCAGACGTTTCTTTAGAAACTGTTTTTCTCCATCTAAAAGTAGTCGCAAGAGTATTAGATTTTATACTCTTCGAAAGTCGTTAAAAGTCTTTAGGCACAGAAGTGTTTACAGACTTCCAGAAAGCATACATCAGGGACAGTAAAAAAAAAAAATCACCCCCGAGCCATCTTACCTGGATCAGAGCCTCACATTCCTGGTTTGGAAAGTTTAAGGCAGAAAGAAAACATTTAAGGACCAGAGAGGCTGGTTGTTCCTGTGGCTCCTCTTCGGCCCCGTGAAAACAGACCTATGCTGGGAGGGAGAAGGGAGAAAGGGGACCCGTGCGCGGCCTATGGGCACCGGGGTCACAGTGCCAAGACGTCAGGACTGATTCCAGGCTCCGGTCCAGATACGTTATTCACGACGGGAGCCAGGACACCACTCGGAGTCGCCGCATGGTGGCTCAGCAGAGGGCTCTGGACCTCCAGCCTGTGGAGGTCACGTAGTTAGTCCGGGTCTCATAGTTCCTCTGTCCCAGAACAGGGCCACCACGCCCTGTGTCTCAGGGCGGTTCTCCGCCTCCCACTTATTTCCACTGCATTCTTCAGTGTCACTCTCCGGCCAGTCCACCAAGAAGAGTCTTGTTAAAATAAGCAGTTGAGATGCCTGGTCAATTTTGTGGCTAGACCTTGCCCCTCTCAAGCCAGGAAACTGCCACCTCCCACCCGTGGCCTCCGGGCTGAGTCTGGCAGCAGAGCGAGTCTGGATCATGTTCTCAGTCAAGGGGAAGCCAACGCCTGGCCGAGGCCCCTGTCACTTCTCTGTGCTTTCATTCATTGGTGTCCAGGGATCTGTTTTATTTACTTGTTTTCTTTCTCGAGAAGGGAAGGCCTCTTCTCTGTTTAACTGTAACCAAAGGAAAGTATGGGTCAGAAAGTGAATTTTCCAGCAAGGCGGGTTTGTTTCAGGCAAATCTCCGAACCCATCAGGACTGGTTAAAACTGCCAATTTTGAACTCATGGCCTTTGTAATAATGATGTGAGTACAAAAGTAACAAGCCTTCAAGATTGAGTATCCAGACACAAGTTCATTAAACTGGCTTTGAGGATTTCCCTTGATTGCGTGTGGTCTACAGGTATTGCAGAACACAGGCAAGTATAAAGAAAATATAAACGACCTATTACTCCAGCCACTCAGAAATTAATACTAAGATTTTTAAAACACTGTGTGTCCGCTTTTTCTCAGTGCATATAAAGTATTTTTAAATGGGCTCATGTTATTCAAATTGTATAATAGCTTCCTTTTTCTCATTAATCCTGAATATTTTGCTAGTAAAACCTGGTCTAGTATGCATTTTAACTAAGCTTGAGAGTACACATTGCAGAAATGATGCCTACAGCATTCGCTTACCCAGCATGGATTACGTATCTGCCCTGTGCCAGATCCGGTGCTGGGCCGTGGCCCCCAGAGCCGGGACTGATTCGAAAGCCCTAGGACGGAGTGCTGGCTGGGGGCGGTCTGCTCCCAAGCTGCCATGGGAAGAGGCTGAACTGCCTCTTGAAAGAGTCCAGAGAGTTCTCATCTTTTGCAGAATACATGGATGAGATGTAGAATGGGAAGAAGGAGGTAGAATGGATAACAAGGAAAGGGAATGGAAAAGGCAGTTTGAATCATTTCAGCAATAAACTTGGAACTCTTGGGTTCCAGATTGCTTCTTACCAATCAACACCTTGAAATCCCCGAGGACAACTTGAAAGTGGGTGTGACTCCCAGCCCAGATGATGGGGCATTGAGGTTACCTGTACAGGACAGGGTTCCCACCTCCCCTTCCTACAAACAGTGTGACCCTGGGTAAGTCACTCAGCCTCCTGGGCCTCCGCGTCCTCACCTGTACAGCGAGAATCACATTGGTACATCCTTTATAAGCTTGTTCTGACAATTACGTGAGATAATCCACGTCAAGTAACGCAACCACACTGACATATGGGAAAGACAGGAAATGTTGATTGTGGCTACAGTAAACACAGTATGCAACCTGGACAGCATCATTTTATGGGAGGATAAGTTGGGTCGTCTGGGAGCTTCGTATTTGAATATTAAGCCGTATAGAAATGCATTCAGGAATGTGAGAATTCTTGAAAATGTAAGTTCCCCGTTAGTCTTGCATAAGTAAAATATATTCCTGGAATGTGCGAGTAAAATAATTCCCAGGGAAGTGGTGCTTGACAGTTTTGTCTCCTTTGCGTTTAAATGACGCCTGAAGGACCGGAAGTGTCTTGCTTCATTGATTCCAGGCAGCACACGTTCCGCATTTGAGCATCTCTAAATTAGGGTGTTCCATAATCAATAGAAGGCCATATTTAACGGTGTGCTTTCTTTCTTAGTGGTACCTAAAATAATACAACTTAAAATTGATGGCAACTGAGATTTAATAAAATATGTCCCTTTTTGGTTTGTTTGTTCATTTGGGGGCTGGGAAGGCTTTGGCCTGGCTTTTGTAGTTATTTATTTTATTTCTAATAATTGGAAACACCAGTGAAGATCATTCATCAATATTTAACTGCAAATTTGTTTCCAACTTTAGATAGTTTTCTGTGATTTAATCCATTTGGAGGTGGGACCTAAAATCAGTATTTCTGACAGTTTTTTTAAAAAATATATTAACATCAAAGAACTAAAAATACTATCATATATTAGTATTTCTCTGTGTGAAGGAGTGCTTTAACTTATAAAATCCAGCCTACTCTTTTGTAAGGCTCAACTGATTGATCATCAAATGCTGTTGTCGTATCAGTCATTAATATCAATGTAAAAACACACACGTGCCACATATATAAGTTAAATATATATAATGTGATAGTCGGCAGTTTATTTAACTATTTTCATGCATTAAATCTCTTAAAAGAATTCAATTTAGATTTGTTATATTAAAAACTTACAAAATCCACTAATTATAATAAAAATACAATGCTTTTTTCCATCCTAGGGTTTTAAAAGTGCATTTTAATTTAATATTATGTTCTTCCAGAATTGATATATGGTTGTCCATTATTAGGAAATACTCATCTAATTATGAGGGTTTCAAAATGACCCCATCCTCCAAAAGAAGAGGCATTTTTTTTTGCCACTAGATACTGTGGTAGAGTCTTTTAGAAGTGTGAAAAGCATGCTACCTAAAGTTATTTGTGTATTTTTTTAAACTTAAAAAATTTGCAATTAATTTTTATTTTTAAGTGTTTTTTTTTCCCCATGTCTTTTTTATTGTGGTAAAATATGTGTAACAAAATTTACTATCTTAACCATGTTAAGTGTACATTACTTATGTAGCATTAAGTGCATTCCCACTGTTGTGCAACCATCACTGCCATCCGTCTCCAGAACTCTTCTCATCTTGCAAACTGAAACTCTTTACACTTTAAACAATACCTCCCATGGCCCCTTTTTTCCAGACCCTGACAATGACAATTCTACTTTTTTCTCCTTTCTTCCCATGCCTCAGTCTCTGGTAACTACTATTCTACCCTGTTACTATGAGTTTGGCTTTTTAAATTTTTTATTTTATAGATTCTACATATAACTGAGATCATGCAATATTTGTCCTTTTGTGTCTGGCTTATGAACTTCAGCTTCATCCATGTTGTCACGAATGGCAGAATTTTCTTTTTTTTTTAAGGCTCAATAATATTCCATTGTGTGTGTGTGTGTGTGTATGTGTATGTGCGTATGTGTGTGTGTACACATAGCATCTAATAGATTAATATTTGTGTATATAGACAAATTATACATAATATATAAATATGCATGTATAAAATATATAGATTCTATGTGTGTATATGTATAATATAAATAATATATCTATAGATACATAATATAAATAATATATGCATATTTATATCTGTATATCTCCCATTTTCTTTATCCATCGACATTTAGTTTTTTTCCTTATCTTGGCTATTGTGAATAGCGCTTCAACGAACATGAGGAATGCAAATATCTCTTTGAGATACTGATTTTGTTTCATATATATATATATGTATATATATTTAGAAGTGAGATTGCTGTATCATATGGTTAGTTCTATTTTTAATTTTTTGATGAACCTCCATACCTCTTTCCATAGTGACTATACCAATATATATTTCCATCGTGAATGCACAAAGCTCTCTTTTCTCCACATCCTCACCAACACTTGTTATTCGTTGACTTTTTGATAATAGCCATTCCCAAGAGATATGAGGTAGTATCTCATTGTAGTTTTCATTCTCTGATGATTAGTGATGCTGAGCATCTTTTCATATACTTTTACCACTTGTGTATCTGCTTTGAAAAATGTCTATTCCGGTCCTTTCTCACTTTTTTTCTTTTTTTGCTATTAAGTTGTGAGAGTTCCTTATATATTTTGGATATCAGCCCCTTATAAAATACATGATTTGCAAATACTTTATCCTGTCCTGTAGACTGACCTTTCATTTTGTTAACTGTTTCCTTTGCTGTGCAGAAACTTCTTAGTTTGATGTAGTCCCATTTGTTTATTTTGCTTTTGGTGTCAAATCTAAAAATCATTGCCAAGACCAGTGCTGAGGAGATTTCCTCCCTGTTTTCTTCTAGAGTTTTACAGTTTCAGATCTTACATTTACATCTTTCCTCCATTCAGACATTGATTTTTGTGTATAGTGTAAGATAGGAATCCAATTTCATTCTTTTGACTATAGATGTCCAGTTTTCCCAGCACCATTTATTGAAGAAACTATCCTTTACCATTTGTATTCTTGCCACCTTTGTCAAAAATAGTTAACCATAAAAGTGTAGGTTGATTTCTGGCCTCTCTCTTCCATTGATCTAAGTGTCTGTTTTTATACTAGTACCATACTATTTTGATTACTATAGCATGGTAATATAGGTTGAAGCCAGAAAATGTCTCCAGCTTTGTTTTATTTTTTTTCTTTCTCAAGATTGCTTTATCCATCTGGGATCTTTGGTCATTTTAGGGTTCTTTTTTCTAAGTCTGTGAAAAATACCATTGGAATTTTGATAAGGATTGCACTGAATCTATAGATTGTTTTGAATAGTTTGAATATTTTAACAATATTAATTTGTCCAATCCATGAACACAATATATTTTTCCATTTATTGGTGCTTTCTTCAATTTTTTTCATCAACGTTTTATAGTTTCAGTGTATAGATTTTCCACCTCCGTTGCTAAATTTATTACTAAATATTTTATTCCTTTTGATGCTATTGTAAATGAGATTGTTTTCTTAATTTCTTTTTCAGATATTTGTATATTGATTTTATGTTCTTAAAATTTACTTAATTCATTTACTTATTTTAACAGTCTTGTGTGTATGTGTGCACAGAGTATTGAGTTTTCCCTATATAAGATCATATCATTTACAAACAAACTATTTTACTTCTTCCTTTCTAATTTGGATGCCATTTATTTCTTTTTCTTGCCTAATAGCTCTTGCCAGGACTTCCAGTACTCTGTTAAATAGCAATGTGAGAGTGGGCACCCTAGTCTTGTTCCTGATTTTAGAGAAAAAGCTTCCAGCTTTTCAACATTGAGTATGATGTTCATTATGAGCTTGTAATATTTAGGTACATTCTTCTATACCTAATTTGTTGAGAGTTTTTACATGAAAGGGTATTGAATTTTGTCAGATGTCTTTTCTGCATCTTTTGAGATGATCATATGACTTTTATCTTTCATTTTATTAATATAATGTCACACATTTATTGATTTGCATTTGTTGTATCATTCTTCGATTCTTGCATAGAGTTTTATTTTTTTTAAAAAATGTAATTACCGTTTCCATCAATGCATTAAATTTGAAGGGCTTTTATTTTGGTTATTTGAAAGACAAATTTTGATTTGTGGGTAAAATGCATCTACTTATGAGAGATCAATAAACCCATAGCTTTCTGAGATCCCATGGAAATGGTTTATAAAATATTTAATATTGCCTTTCTGAAACTAATTTTGGTGTTTATCTTAAAATCTTTTAAAGTTTATAAAATATTTCATACACATTTTAAAAAATTCAACTTTGGCTCTTTACAATAAAACACTATTACTAGCAAACATGATAGTCATTAACTTGTCCTTTTTGGTGGTTGAGATGCATTTTAAAAAGTGTTTAATTCAATTTTCATTTAGTTTTATAAAGCAAATGCTATAATATCAATGGGAGAATTTTGGAATTCACTTTGGAGTCAGTTGGCTCCCAACTAAAGATAAAGTTAAATTGATTCTATGTATTTTGTGTGTGTGTGTGTGTGTGTGTGTGTGTGTGTGTGTGTAACAGGGACAGAGAGAGAGAGAGAGAGACAGATAGGGACAGACAGACAGGAAGGGAGAGAGTAAGAAGCATCAATTCTTTGTTGCAGCACCTTAGTTTTCATTGATTGCTTTCTCATATGTGCCTTGACTGGTGGGCTACAGCAGACAAAGACCTCTGTCTCAAGCCAGCGACTTTGGGCTCAAGCTGGTGAGCCTTGCTCAAACCAGATGAGCCCGTGCTCAAGCCAGCAACCTCAGAGTTTCAAACCTGGGTCCTTCACATCCCAGTCTGATGCTCTATCTATTGCACCACTGCCTGGTCAGGCTGATTCTATGTATTTTTGATTGCAGAAGCAGTATGCGATCATTGTAGAACATTTTGAAATACATAAAATACATTTGAAAAGAAAATTCATCTAAAATTTAAGCACATTAAAAATTATCATTATTAGCATTTTAATATGTCTTTTTATATACATTTTTACATAAGTATTAACAGGAATACTTGTGTATTGATATAGTGTACCAATACATAAAATCTTATATATGCAGGCATCATGTTGTATATACAGTTTACATTTTTAAATTAACATTAGATAAAATGTATTTTCACATATCATTGACTATTGTTCAACACCTTTTTATGACTGCATGATATGTCCTTTTTTGGATATCCAGTAGTAATTCACTCAACCATTCCTTAATTGTTGGACATTTAGGTTGTTCCAAATTCTTTTAATGTTATAAATTCCATCAAACATAAAGATGATACAATTGAGGTAATACTGAAGGAGAGGAACACAAGCATGAAACTGGTAACTGAGGTACTGCTGAGAGAGATGAACACGATGGCAATGTGCCATAGGAATTAGAAAGCAAGATCCAAACCAGAGAGACCCCTTAGTGGAAGAACAGGGAGTAAAGGGAAAATTCAACCCTAGCTTTAAAAACATCAAGGAAGAGATGAATATGAAAACTATTGTGTTAGTCAGTTGATATGAGTGTTGGCTTGAGCACAAAGGTTGCTGGTTTGAATCCCGGTCAGGGCATATACAGAAACAGATCAATGTCCCCCCCCCCCCCTCTCTCTCTCTTTCTCTCTCTCATTCTCTTCCTCTCTTCCTCCCTCTCCCCCTCCCTGTCCTCTTTCTCTAAAATCAATAAATAATAAAAACTATTGTGTTAGAACCTTGGCAAGTCTTGGAAAATGATAGGCATTCATGAGGTTTGAATTGAGCAATATTTCAAAGTATAATTTGTGTGATAGGGAAAATTAATGCCATAAACAGAAATCATCAAATTTGGAAGAGAGGCTTATTTAAGGGTAACATATAGCAGTTGAAGGTGAGCCATTTACCATGACAATGATGATAGGTCAGCTGAACTGAAGCTTTGATGGACTCTAGGGGTTAGAGATGAAAGTACAAGTCATAAATGGATAAGGAGCATAATGGTGAACCCATGGAAATAATTGGTACATTTGAGCATGATTCAGCACAGAGGGAGGAAAATAGTTGAAGATTTTAGGAGTGATCCATATGTTTATGAAGAGAAAAGGAGGCCGTGGTCAGGTGGCTCAGTGAATAAAGCATTGTCCCAGTGTGCTGAGGTCACAGGTTTGATCCCCAATCAGGACACGAATGAGAAGCAATCAGTATGTACACAACTAAATGGAACAAAATCTTTCTCTCTTTCTCTCCCTCTCTCAAATCAATAGAAAAAATATTTTTTAAAAACAAAATGAATAAGAACGAGTAAGAGAAAAGTTGAGAGAGAGAAGGAATGAATGAGAAAATGCAAACCCAGGTAATAGAGTTGTTGAGAACCCAGGAAGGAAGAGACTATCAAGGATAAATTCCAGACACACAAAGGCTGCGGATTTGATCCCCGGTCAGGGCACATACAAGAATCAAGTAATGAATATATCTATCCTTATTCCCTCTCTGAAATCAATAAAATTTTTTTTAAAAAAACCAGAAGAATAAATTCCACAATACTAACAGCCACAAGCATCTATGTTGAAGGCAAACTACTGAGAGGCTACTTGTAAGCTTAACAACAAAAAATGTTCCCCACTGGTAATATGACCCTAAGCCAACTTTAAAGGCCTTTGGGAGCAAGTGGGTGGTAACTATAATTTTGAAAATTTGGTAGTGAAAGGATGTGCATCAGCAGCAGTCAGAGGAGGGGAGGGTGCTGCCACGCCAGCACCTCTGTCCTCCTGCATAGCCACCTCCTGCCCGCAAAGCGGCCTGGGAAATAGAAGAGAATGGGGTCATACAGGCAGCTTGCCTTGTTGGCTTAAATATTACTATCTGAAAGGAAGAAGAAAAAGATCCTTTACCTTTTAGAACCTTCAAAGGGATTATTTATTCAAGCGAGGATAAAAATCTTTTTTTCAGGCAACCACTGAGGAAATTGAACTGAACAGTCAAGATGAGAACGATGGTGGAAGACCAGAAAAAGGGAATACAGAACTCGCCTCGTCAGGTGTGTTTCCTAACAGACTAGTAAATCAGGATAAGTGAAGGTATAATGGAAACAGTCAAGAGCTTTTCCTATCTGAGCGACAGAAAGGGAATCAGCCTCTAAAATTGGTGGGGGTGTGCTGCCACCTCGAGGCCACTTGGGGAAATTTCTGACTACGATTTATCTGGCTCTAGAAGTTTGCTTTGTTTTGTGTTTTGGAAAGTGTATCTCTATCATCATAAATATTCCCCAAATATTTTAACACATAGTAACAGAAATGGATAGGCATATATATATATATATATATATATATATATATATTCCCCAAAATAGACACTGAAGTAATAAAGCTGGTGAATAGATAGATAGTTTGGAAGAAGAAATGCCATGAATGTGGACAGTGAGCATGACTAGGGACCTAATGTTTCCTGAATTAATGTTTGTCAATATTTATCACACATTTCTTCTTTTGATAAAAATAGAAACCTCTTAACCTTTTCTAATTCCAAATTATTTTTAAATGGCATGTTAGAATAAGTTAAATGTCATTACCGAAAAGTTCAAGCTAGACCAGTGGTTCCCAACTCCCAGGCCGCGGACCGATCCCTGTCCATGGGCCATTTGGTACCGGTCCGCAGAGAAAGAATAAATAATTTACATTATTTCCGTTTTATTTATATTTAAGTCTGAACGATGTTTTATTTTTTTAAAAATGATTAGATTCCCTCTGTTACATCCGTCTAAGACTCACTCTTGACGCTTGTCTCGGTCACGTGATACATTTATCCATCCCACCCTAAAGGCCAGTCCGTGAAAATATTTTCTGACATTAAACCGATCCATGGCCCAAACAAGATTGGGGACCACTGAGCTAGACTGCACCTCCTCATCTTGATACGCCCCCTCAGATGGTGACTTTTACACCCAGCTCTGGAGTGCACCTGATTCTTCTCTATATATCAAAGACCACTCTGTCTTCAACGCATTGTGCGTACCATGCCATCCTTACCACACTGAAACGCAAGAGGAACACTGAAATACATACAGCAGGAAGAGTCAGGCTGCCACGCAGTCGTCTGGATGGAAATTATCTGGCGATGTTCGTCCATCCAGCTCACCTATTGTACTGTTTCGCTTCAGCATTTGTTTCATGGAGTGTTATTCATAGGTACACTCTGGCTCTTATTCAGAACCTAAGTTTTTCATGGTGCGATTCTTTGATGTGTCTTAGGTTGTTTGATCATTTTCTAATGTCATGGAAGAGCCTAGAGAATTCTGGCGTCTTTGGGTTTTTTTTATACGTCTCATCACGCGGTAATCAGTTTCTTCCGTGTGTCTGAAGGAAACTCCATTACAGAGCCACAGCACTTTACCAGCACGGTGACTCGATCCAGCCCGACCGTGGCCTTGGTGGAGCTCTCCTCCAGCCCCCAGCTGAAGAATGACGTGCCAGAGGACAAAGAGCAGAGGAAGCCGGAGAACGAAATGAGTGGGAAGGTGGAGTTGGTGCTGTCCCAAAAGGTGAGCTACCGAGTGGATTAAAGCGGCCCAGTTTACGTCCGTGTGGCTCCGTGCGGCCGCTGGGCAGTGCTGCGGTGCTTCTTGAGAACGAAGAGTTATTTTCTTGTCTCATCCTTTTTCTATCATTCATCTGTAGTTCTTCTAAATACAAATATACTACATGTTTATTGTAAATAATTGACATACATATAGAAAGATAAATGTATTAGTCCACTTGGGCTGCTATGACAGACTACCAGGAACTACGTGGCGTATAAACAACAAATTTATTTCTCATAGTTCTGGAGGCTGGGAAGTCCAAGATCAAGACAGATTTGGTGTCTGGTGAAAAGCCACCTTCTAGTTCACAGAGGGCCACCTCCTCACTGTGTCATCACTTGACAGAAGGGACAAGTGAGCCCTCTGGGGTCTCTTTCATAAAGGCACTAATCCCATTCATAAGGGTTCTGCCGTCATGATCTAATCACCTACCAAAGCCCCTACCCTTCTAATAGCATCACCTTGGGGCTTAGGATTTCATTATATGAATTTAGGGGGCACAAACATTCAGTCTATAGCTACATATTTTTAAAATTTATAGTGATGTATACATAAACATGTTAATAAATTTATCAAGTAATGTATACATTTATTTTAAATGACTTAAATAAACAAACATAGACATAGAACAAGAATGGGAAAAATAACTGAAACCTACCTCTGTACTGTATTAGTAATAAATGGTGTATATATATATATATATATATATATATATTCTTTCCACATCTTTTTTTTTTTTTACATTTTTCCAAATATATATTTCTTTATTTTAAATTTTTGGAATAGATAATACATATATCTTATAAAAAATATTTTAAAATATAAAAGTTACTCATTGAGAATTGTCTTTCACTCCTGAGCACTCCTCAGATACAATCTCTAGTTTCTGGTGCCTCCTTCTAGTGATATTTTATGTATTTACAAACATAAATATGTAGGACTGTCCTGCACACCTTGTTTTATACAACTGGAATTGTATTTTGGGGTTTTTTTTGTACTTAATGTATTTTGGAGATTGCTTCAGGTCAGTAATAATGATAGTTTGCACATACATGATACTAACCATGTGTCAGGCAATGTTTTTTTTTTTATAAATAAATTTTTATTTTAATGGGGTGACATCAATAAATCAGGGTACATACATTCAAAGAAAACATTTCCAGGTTATCTTGTCATTTAGTTCTGTTGCATACCCATCTTTTATATTTTATTTTAAACAGTTTTTCATTATGAATAATATTATGTATTTTTTCAATGTGATATGCACGTAAGGTGTAAAGCTTTGCAGTCGGGTGTGGGCTGTTGTGTGTGAGTGTGCTTGTTTTCAGCTTACTAACGGTTCTCTCTCCCACAGTTAGCTATTTGGTGGCCGCATACCTCTGACGCCTCTGGATTTGAATAACAAGGGAACTAGAAACTTATTATGTATGATGGGTTTTAACATCTTGTTTTTATTCAGTTCCTTTCTAGTTTGGAGTCTCGTCCTCTTCACAGTACTTTGGTTTGTTTTCAGGCACAGAGCCTGAAAGTCTTCATCTTTTATACCTATTGTTCTCAGCCTTGGTTACCCTTTAGAATTTAAAAATATACCAAGCACACTCCGATCAAATAAGTCAGAATTTCTGAGGGCAGGGCCCAGGCATCAGTATTTTTAAAAAGCTTCCCAGGTGATGCTAATAGGCCGCCACAATAAAGAACCCCCGACTGCAGGTGCACTTACTACATATAGTGCTATTTCAACTTTAAGAATGAACCCTAAATTTGGATTTGACTTGAGAGTGGAAAACTTAAGCGCTTCTACATCGGGTTCACCTCTGAGTCAGTCAGCCAGCGTGAACTGTGCGCTTGCTCTGTACTGGGCACTGTGTTGGGCAGGGGTCCCCAAACTTTTTACACAGGGGGCCAGTTCACTGTCACTCAGACCGTTGGAGGGCCGGACTATAAAAGAAACTATGAACAAATCCCTGTGCACACTGCACATATCTTATTTTAAAGTAAAAAAACAAAACAGGAACAAATACAATATTTAAAATAAAGAACAAGTAAATTTAAGTCAACAAACTGACCAGTATTTCAATGGGAACTATGCTCCTCTCACTGACCACCAATGAAAGAGGTGCCCCTTCTGGAAGTGCAGTGGGGGCCGGATAAATGGCCTCAGGGGGGCCGTAAGCGGCCCGTGGGCCGTAGTTTGGGGACCCCTGGTGTTGGGCACTGTGTTGGACACCAGAGAGGCAGCAGTGAGCAGGGCCCACCCCTGGCCTGGGGAGCGGAGAGTGCCGTGTGCTGTGCAGAGCTCACAAAGGCCACTGCCCTGATTGATGCCTTTTGGAAATTTTAAACTCTACCTATTCCCTTCTTTTTACTCCTTTTTTCTTATTTTATTTTGTGACAGAGACAGAGAGAGGGACAGATAGGGACAGACAGGGAGGGAGAGAGGTAAGAAGCATCAATTCTTGGTTGTGGCACCTTAGTTGTTCATCGATTGCTTTATCATATGTGCCTTGACCGGGGAGCTACAGCAGACCGAGAGACCCATTGCTCAAGCCAGTGACCTTGGGTCCAAGCTGGTGAGCCTTGCTGAAACCAGATGAGCCTGCGCTCAAGCTGGCGACCTTGGGGTTTCAAACCTGGGTCCTCCGCGTCCCGGTCCATGCTCTCCCCACTGCGCCACCACCTGCTCAGGCTAGCGATTCCCTATTTTTATACCTAGAGCAGGGGTCAGGAACCTATGGCTCGTGATCCAGATGTGGCTCTTTTGATGGCTGCATCTGGCTCGCAGACAAATCTTTAGTAAAAAAAATATATTGTTAAAAATATAAAACATTCTCATGTATTACAATCCATTGGTTCCTACTGCTCATGTTCATGGTTGTGGGTGGCTGGAGCCAATCACAGTTGTCCTCCAGGACAACACAAATTTTTATTGGATAATGCATAACGTACACGGGTCGTTGTATGACTCTCACGGAATTACATTTTAAAATATGTGGTGTTCATGGCTCTCTCAGCCAAAAAGGTTCCCGACCCCTAACCTAGAGAATTAGAGAGTGGTCTGGAGGTCTGAAAAGAGGAACTAAACTAGGAAAAAACATTGGGGATAGGCAGGATTTCCTATCCCCAATGATACAGCCCTGTTCCTCATTCAGATCTTTGCTCAGAGTCTACTGATTTTTATTTTAGACATTGGTTTGGTAATCTGGTCTTTCAGCAATCAATTGATTAGAAACAACAAATCAGAAAGAGGCTGAGAAACAAAATTCAGATTGGGAAGAAACAAAATAAAATTAGCAATAACAAGAAAATTCTATTTTTACAAAGCAAACATAAGAATTTGTAAAGACTATAATTCCAGGACTGTTTACCATAGGACAGGTAATCTTACATAACTCAAAAATCTAAGGGCATCATTGCTATGGCGCTGTTTGATCATGGCTGTCTATAATAATGCTTCTGTGTCAAGAGGCTAAGTATATTATCTTTAATGTACTTTGCACAAGTTTTTTGGGGAGGCCTATGTCATGTCTAGAAGGTAATATTACTTACATTACTTTATACTATTTAGCACTGACATAGTAAGATATCTTTTTTATCTTAATGGAACATCTCACATGCACATATTATAAATTCAATGTTCTATAGTACTAGGAAGAGAATATGTGATTGATCTTCAAGAAAGTGAAACAGAATGATGTATAATCACAAAGATGGAATACTATTTTCTGGGTTTGGAGAAAAGTGATCATCAAATTTCTATGCTTGCATTTGTTTTCTCCACATTAAAGTAAAAAAGCATTGAAGGGGGGTAAGAAAATGGTGAAATTCTTTATTTAAAAGTGAAATGGTTGGGCCCTGGCCTCTGCCTCAGCTGCAACAGAGCAACGCCCCAGATGGGCAGAGCATCGCCCCCTGGTGGACATGCCAGGTGGATCCTGGTCGGGCGCGTGAGGGAGTCTGACTGCCTCCCGGCTTCTAACTTGGGAAAAATACCAAAAAAAAAAAAAAAAGAAGGTGAAATGTCTGGGCATCTTGACTTATGTAATAGCTATGGATTCTTTCATTTTATTTCTCCTGCATGTTTATTAATAGGCCATGTTTATGTCTGTTGCTTTTGATCCAGGTGATAAAGCCAAAATCTCCAGAGCCAGAAGCAACCCTGACATTTCCACTTCTGGACAAAATGCCTGAAAGCAACCAGTTACATTTGCCAAATCTCAATTCTCAAGGTAAAGAGAAGGAAATGTTTTATTTTTGTTCTGCATGCTCTACTGGGCCCACCTGTAGTGAAATATTCTTTAATTTGAAGGAAGATTACTTCCTTTATGGTGATGTTCCTTTAGCCATGGGGTTTGCCAGAGTCCATGGCGGCTGAATTAATAATTTCACAATAGAATTCTGGGGCTGCATTCTTTATGGGGCCCAGATGCCAGGACCATTTTGTCGGCCAGGCACTATAAGCATGATAAGGCTTACACAAGTGTTTAATACCTTACAATAATCTTATAGGCTCTAAAATGTAAAAATAAAAATTAAATTAAAGAACAATAACTAACAAAAAGTTTATCATCTTAATATTGTATCAACTTCATTAATTATAAGTTATCTAGTCTTTACAAAATATCCACTTGTCAAGGATTTTTATTTATTTATTTTAATTTTTTTTCCATTGATTTGAGAGTAAGGGAGAGAGAGATTGGGAAGGAGGGAACAGAGAAAAAGAGAGAGAAGCATCAACCCATTGTTTCACTTAGTTGTGTACTCATTGATTGCTTCTCATATATGCACTGACCAGGGGTCAAACCTGTGACCTTTGGCACACCGGGTGGATGCTTTATCCACTAAGACACCCAGCTAGGGCCCACTAGACTGTGATTTTAGGACAAAGTTAGACTTTCTTACTTCATAATAATTACTGGGTGTGCACTGAGAAATCATTCACAATCATAGATTACTTATAATTCACAATCATGAATTACTTATAACCAAAACTTTAATCTTCCCAAAAGTTTGTATAACAAGAATAGACATGTATATACATATAATACACATAGATATATACAGATATAGGCTGAGTATATATTTTAATATGTTTCATATGTTTGCCATAATGTGTGGAGGGTTGACCTCTAAAAATATAGCAGTTTAGGGCCTATGGAGGTTTTAAAATGGCACTGGCCACTGCCCGCTACCCAAGTACCCTTTAGGACATGTATAGGTTGTGAATTCACCTCTGTACTCTTCAAGAGCCCAACTTGAATCCCTTTATCCAGATGAGAAACTGAGGTGCCCACAGCCACCCCAGAAAGAGCCTTAGGGGTGTGAACAGTGGGGGATGGGTCACGAGGGGTCTATGATCTTCACAACAGAGCACTGGGCTTTACTGGTGTGAGTCCTCTCCCTACATAAGAAAACAGCTCGAGTTCGGGAAGCAAGAACTGTAAAGTTTCTTGATATACTTTTCCCACTACGTTTTATAGATTTATCAGTCCAGGCAGAGAGAGGATGGTACAAGTGCACTGTGGCTGGGGATTTACATATTTTTACTTTCCTTTATAAGAATGGTCAGCTCTTGCCTGACCAGGCAGTGGCACAGTGGATGGAGCATTGGACTGGGATGTGGAGGACCCAGGTTTGAGACCCCAAGGTCGCCAGTTTGAGCGCAGGCTCATCTGGTTTGAGCATAGCTCACCAATTTGGACCCAGGGTCACTGGCTCGAGCAAGGGGTTACTCGATCTGCTGAAGGCCCACAGTCAGGGCACATATGAGAAAGCAATCAATGAACAACTAAGGTGTTGCAGGGAAAAACTGACGATTGATGCTTCTCATCTCTCTCCGTTCCTGTCTGTCTGTCCCTGTCTATCCCTCTCTCTGACTCTCTCTGTCTCTGTAAAAAAAAGAAGAAGAAGAAGAAGAAAGAATGGTCAGCTCTTTGGGGCAGAATCTGAGTTGGTTTCATTAATCTTTTGGCTGGAGATAAGTTGGCCTCTCTCTGCATAACAGGAAGTACTTGGGAAGGAATTAAATTGATACAGACCCTGATGATTGTTAATTTCTTAATGTAGAAAAAAGTTTAATGCTGTCTTCAAAACATTTGTTTTAAATTTATAATTCCTACTGTCCTGAAGGGAATTGTCAAAAATAGTCCTATAACTGGGCCAGCAATTGGTCATATTAAACAAATTTAAATTCTGCCCTATTTCTTGCACTTTGTAATTGTGTAGATAAGTAATAGAGAGAGGAAATAAATATTTTAAGCCATATTAATTAGTTTTGTTGTTTCATATATTTTTATGTTCCATTTTCTGTTGTAAGGCATTATGATTGTAAAATGTGCTGTTGAATAAGGGGCTTTTCTTTATGCTATATTTCAATTGAGTGATTAAAAAATAAAATTTAGTAGCACTAGAGCATTTCTAAACTTATTCTTCAGAATAGAATTATGTTCGGCATATACCTGCTCCATACTCTCTCTGGTTGATGGAGGCTGTAATTACAGCTGCAGGCTCTGGAGACAGGGCACCCAGGTTCAAAGTCTTACTCATCTAGTTCTCACCTGTGCGACCTTACTCACTAAGTTTTCCATAATCTAAATCACCACTTGTAAACTGGAGAGAATAATAGTACCAACCTCATAGGGTTATAGGAAGAATGAAATGAGATAAACAACAACAAAAAAAAGTGTTTAACACAATACCTGGCTCAGAATAAGCACTAATAGCATAATTGTAGTTACAAAATAGTAGCAATAGAAGTATAAAACTATTCTTAAAGGCTTTCCTGAAAATAAACGTGTTTATATTGCAGAGATAGGGCGTTAAGCAGTCGTTTGCAAACACAGGTCTAACCCAGGGACTATGCGGGGTGGGTCAAAGCACCCCGCGGCCCCTCCCCGCCCCCCGCCCCCCGCCCCCCGCAGTGTCGCACGGAGTAGGTCAGGGCTGGGATGGGTCAAAGCACCCGCGGCCCCGCCCCGCCCCCCGCAGTGTCGCACGGAGTAGGTCTGGGCTGGGATGGGTCAAAGCACCCGCGGCCCCGCCCCGCCCCCCGCAGTGTCGCACGGAGTAGGTCAGGGCTGGGACGGGTCAAAGCACCCCGCGGCCCCTCCCCGCCCCCCGCAGTGTCGCACGGAGTAGGTCAGGGCTGGGACGGGTCAAAGCACCCCGCGGCCCCTCCCCGCCCCCCGCAGTGTCGCACGGAGTAGGTCAGGGCTGGGATGGGTCAAAGCACCCCGCGGCCCCTCCCCGCCCCCCGCAGTGTCGCACGGAGTAGGTCAGGGCTGGGATGGGTCAAAGCACCCGCGGCCCCGCCCCGCCCCCTGCAGTGTCGCACGGAGTAGGTCTGGGCTGGCGCCACAGTACTTGCGTTTCTAACAAGTTCCCAAAGGGATACTGATGCTGCAGACCCAGGACCATACCCTGAAAACCAGTGACTAAAATATGGGTTTAAATTTCACTCCAAAGACATGGCTGGATAGATAGAAAAACAATGAGACCTGTTTGGTGTGTAGAAATTTTTATCTTTCAAGAAGCAAGGGCCTCTAGTAAATATAACATTAAAATATATGGTTTTTCTTTAACTGGAAGGACAGGGAAAGTATAGCACTTTGCCTAGATATAAGAAGTCAGTGGACCTTTCAGTGACTAGTCCGAGGTCGCCTATCAAGTCCAAAGGAGCTATAGCGTTAGGACTGGGAATCCTGGAGCCATACCTGACACCCCCTCCCCCAGACAGTGCCATCTCCCCCATTTCCATGAAGTCATCTGTTCGGAGACTGACCTCCCAGGCCACTGAAGATCTGGTGGGCCCTAATGGCCTTTCGCAGTCTTGTCTGACACACACACACATGCATAAATAGTCTTTAAGTACTCTGAAAACCTTCATGAGATACACTTAAAGATGACGAATTTCCTTTTCTCAACTGCCTCCCAACAGTAGAAAGACATTTCAGATTGGTGTGTCAGGAAAATATGTGCACATTTTAAAAACGGATGTCTTTATTTGCGTTGAGAAATGATGACAGACAGGGGCAGCGCCCGTCCAAGGGCGCAGACGAGCTACTGTGTCCGCCGGGAGCCCTCTCGTGGTGGACAGACGTACACATCCTTCAGTTACACACACGTGCGGCTTCTGCCCCAGACTTCCATTCATAACCTTTGTAAAGTGTAGAAAGTAATCGAATGCATCTTGGCTGTCTTTTATATTTTGCTAGCGTTCTCCATAAGCACTGTTTACGGTGCATTTTGCCCTTCCGTAGCGTATCATCTTACTTTGAGATTCAACATTTTAACAATATCACCATTAAGTATGAGCCTAGGAGATTCCACCTAACACCAGAGGACAAGAGCATGAACGGTCTTGTTTGTGTCTGCAGGTTTTTGTATGAGTTTCATTGGGATACTTTATGCCTTAGATTTCGTTCCCTCTCGGTTCTTGTGTAGACACACCTGGACTTGGGAGCATATGGTCCTGTGCAACTGTCACCCCGTTTTCATGATTTTTCTCTTTGTTCTGTTCTGCCATCTGATCTAGAGTCGCCTGGCACTGCCAGCGTTCCGCTGAGAGTTCAGAACTCTTGGCGACGTGCCCAGTTTTTCTCCCAGTCAGGTAAAGCGCGTACTGGCTAGCTGCATTTCTTTCATGCAAAAATCCATGTGGCGGGCAACCAATAATATCTGGTATTTTTCTTTATTCCTGACTTCAGAAAAAAAAAAATGCTTGCTTCTGGCACACAGTTAGCAAAGAGCTAGTTCTTTGATATCAGTACCAGTGATACTAAAATTGGGGGGAAATTTACAGACTTTTACTTTGATTTTGAAAATCCAAAGAAATAATATTCGCCTCTTTATTGTCTTCTTTTTTTTTTTTTTAAACAAAGATTAGAAGCGTTTACCAGGAACGTGGTTCTCTTGTTAACTGTGTCACTCTCTTGACTCCCTGGGAGACATCGGGCCTCTCTCTGTGTGATACTTCTCCATGTCAGACAGTGAGGGAACTGTCAATCAAGCCAGAATGCGAGGCGCATTGAAAACCAGCACTAGTAGGAATAGAGTTTGCTTCCTATAGTCTAGTGCTTGGTGCTAACTGATGTGATCAATCATATTACACTGGTCGTGACTACTTTTGGTGATGGGTACCGACTGCTTCAGAGGTCTGCTTTATTAAGGTCTTCTAATGCTCTTGGCTTACAAAAAAAAAATTGGTTGAATCTGACATAGGAACCATCCACCACTGAGAGGATCAAAGAGAAGTTCAGTAAGAAGCTACTCACAGTGATCTCTCTTTCTTTTTTTTCTGTACAGTGGATTCTCCAAGCAGTGAAAAGTCACCTATAACTACACCTGTAAGTAACTCATTTTAAGGAATAAAATCATGCACTTAGTGTCATTTTAATTGATAGGGCATTTGATTTTGCTTAAAGAGGATTTAATTTTAAAAATGAGCTTCAAACACTTGATTGTAAAAGAATAATTGAAAGTCATATGTAATGCTGCCGTGTGAATTATGCAGATATGGGTTGTGATTATGTAGAGTCATGATCGGGAAACAAATCAATAAGTGAGTCCGAAAAGTGAAACCTAAAAGAAGCAATTAAAATGCAAGTGACAATAAGAATTAGTATTGAAATATGTAATTTCTGTAAGCGTGCAAAATTATTTTTTGTTAAATGAGGACAATATTTCAACATAGTGCATGTTGTCCACAGGGCCCAGCCCGGACTCTTTCTAGGACACCCCAGCCGTCTTTGCTGTAACCCATGTCACAGTCAGAATCTTGAGACACAATCACCATACATTCGGTCTTGAATTTTTTATTTCAATGAAATTAAAAAAAAAGCATTTGCTAATTAAAATGTCAAATGACAGGTGACACTGTCAAATTCTATGCCGCTCAGTCTCATCTGAACACTCTGGGCAGACCTGATCTCCTCTAAGCTGGCCGTCTCCATGCTGAGGCTGCCCCTTAGTTCACCCTCTGCAGTTCCCACCAGGTGTGTCGAATCCTCTGTGCTCAACCAACAGTGGCACAGAACCCCTGGGGTGAGGCTGCATGGTCACTCTTATGCTTTTGATTCCACATTTACCATAGTTAAATCCCCATGGATAAGATGCACCCTTTTTCAAAAAATTTGGGGTATAAAACTGGGTGCATCTTATACAGTGGTCATAGATTTCTTTTTACTTGTGTTTCCGCTATTTTGTGCCTGTTTTTGCGCTCATTGTTGAAGACAGTGATCTGTCATCAGACACAGATGAGGACAAGCTAATGGATGGGAGTTTTGACAGTGGTGAGGAGTTATATGAATTTTATGATGAATAAAACTTGAGTTCAATAACTATGTAATACATTTTTTTTTCAAATTTTGGACCTCAAAATTAAGGTGTGTCTTATACATGGGAGCGTCTTAAACATGGGGAAATATAGTACTAACAATATGTATGACCCTGAAGGTGTTACATACTGTAACTTCATAACTTCTCTGAATCTTGTCTTCCCTGACTGTACAATGACATAATAACACCTTCCTTTCAGGGAGTTGGGAACCATAATTGAAATAACTATTCGGAAGCCCCTAGCACAGTACCCAATACCTGAACAAATCTTCCCTAATGCCTAATTCAAGAGACCCACCATTGCCAATGCCAATTCTTATCTGTCAGTAAATTGCTTCACTTTGGGAATCCCTAAGTACCTGTGCAGAACGGAGAAGGGACCCATCTATCACATAACCTGCAATATCTCCAGGCACATTCCAGAACTAGCAACCGTCTGTGGAGGCTCCTCTCAGCCAGTAGTGGGAATCTTGGGAATCTTGAGCTTCCTGGGAAGCCAAGGACAACCACGGGGGATGGGAACCCCCAGAAGGACCCCAGAGCTGGTATTCAGGGCACAGATCTGAAGGGTACACCCTAACCCATTGATTTCCATTTTAAATTACATGGGAACCACAATGTCACATTGTTCTTGTACCCCCTGGGCAGGCTTAGAGAGGAAGAGCACCCCACAAAGATACATTCTTATATCTGTTTATGGAAAATAGAACAAGAAGGAGAAAAATTACTGACCTATATAAATGAATTCTCTGAAAATACCCACCCAAATTTAAAAGTCTTTCAACGATAAATAGGTCTTCATATAATAGAAAAGTAAAAGAAATTTTAAAAATAAACAAGAAGCTTAAAGAGGAAGTAAGCATTTGATTCTGCTGACCTCAATAGATTCAGGCCAGTTTTGGTCAGAGTTGGAGTGGCCTTAAGTTAGAGCGTCAGGGTCTGTGAAGGAGGAAGAGAAGGGAGATGCATTATCCAGCATGAAGTCCATTCATTTATTCAGCAACATTTGTCAAAGGCCTAAAAATGCAAGGTCGTGGCATACTTAGGGGGATGAAGGGCCCCCCTGCCCTTGAGGAACCCCTAAGCCAAAGGAAGGCACAGAACTGAAAAAAGGTAAATTATAGAACAGGCTGGGCTGAACGCTCTCTATCCTGACTTTCGCTGGCACTGTTTATATCTCTTTTATGTTCCTTTCCCGCTGTCTTCTGGCAATCATTTATATATTTGGTCACCCCCTTCCCTGCCCCCCCACCTGTGCTCCGTTAGTGGTCAGCTCCCCGGTTCTGACCCCTTGCTCCTCTTGGTATCCCCACCTGGCCCGTAGTAAGTGCTCAGCAAAGACTGCCAAGGAGCATGATTGCTGTTCCTTCCCTCTTGTTTACCACGCTAGTGTCTTCCTCTGAAAATGTTCATTTTTTCCCTCTCTTGCATTTTAGCAAAAATACTGTATTTTCTTCCAAGCTCAGTCCTCCTACCTCAACACCTCCCCCTCCTATCCGCTTACTCCTTATTTGACTTGTTCTTGTGATTGCCACCTGGAAACATCTGAAAATTAAATAATTTCTAATTATTTCTTTTATTTTCCTACCGGTAGATTTCCCCCCATTGGGCCCCTTATGACTTTATTCACATAACACACCCCTTTCCCTCCCAACACAAAGAAGGGCCGTGCGCCTGAGGTTTTGAACATTTCAACTGCTTGAAAGTCTTTGGAAAATGCCGGATGGAGCCAACATCCAACATTATTCATTCAGTAGAATTTTCCTTCTGGGATTCACATTTGGATGATATTTTCTGGTCACCCAAGGAAATTTAAAAAACTTTGGATTATATCCTATTAATAGTTCACACACACACACACACACACACACACCGGTGTAACTGGTCAGAGCCTTAGTATGCTGATGTGCCGTGTGGCCCCCGAGTGGCATTCAGGAAGCACATTTCCCCACCTCACCGCCCTCCTGTCTTTGGCTCTTTGTGACCATCCCAACCATTTGCAGGACCACAGCCACAGTCCCAACTGAGGCCCACGTTGCATATGTCCAAATATATTAAAAGTTATAAATAGTTATAAAGATATAAGCCCTGGCCTGTTGGCTCAGTGGTAGAGCATCAGCCTGGCGTGCGGGGGACCCGGGTTCGATTCCTGGCCAGGGCACACAGGAGAAGCACACAGGAGCGCCATTCTCCACCCCTCCCCCTCTCCTTCCTCTCTGTCTCTCTCTTCCCCTCCCGCAGCCAAGGCTCCATTGGAGCAAAGACGGCCCGGGCGCTGGGGATGGCTCCTTGGCCTCTGCCCCAGACGCTAGAGTGGCTCTGGTCGTGGCAGAGCGACGCCCCGGAGGGGCAGAGTATCGCCCCCTGGTGGGCAGAGCATCGCCCCTGGTGGGCGTGCCAGGTGGATCCCAGTCGGGAGCATGCAGGAGTCTGTCTGACTGTCTCTCCCTGTTTCCAGCTTCAAAATAAAGGGGGAAAAAAATAGTTATAAAGATATAAATCCAGCAACACCCATGGGCTCGCCTGCATTCTCAGCCTGGCAACGCTTCCCCGGGCCAGCCAGCCGAGGAGACATGCTCCTGTGTAGTCCTGAAGATTTGTGAGGGGCAGGGCAGGGCAGAATGTGAGATCGCCCAGGGCAGAATGTTAGGCAATAACCAGACCCATTTGTTGGACAGGACAGACTGTGTCCAGCTACCCAGGCAGCAAGGATGGGGAGGTTCTGCTTTCTACCCACCTCGCCCCAGACTCTCTGCTTTCTCATAACCTCCCCCACCCTCACCTCACTCACTGTTCCCTTCCAGATCCCTAAGCAGTTGTAAATGTGTCCTAAAATTACCCCATCGGAGGGAAAGGAGGAAGGACAGTTATCGGCAACCTGGTTTGCCTCAGCACCTACCCTGGGTGATGGGGGAGGCCAAGTTAGACACAGCAGCCCCCCTTTCGCTGGTCTCCCAGGAGCCAGCTGTGATTTCTCTCCTCCTGGACCTTCTCATCCCCCCTGCCCCCCGCAGTGGCCTGGGTGCCCGCTTTGACTTGTGCATTATTCTCCCATTATTTCCGTTCACTGACTTGGTTCCCAAACTCACCAAAACCTTCCTTAAGGCCCAGTCTGGATAGCATTGTCCTGATACGCCAAGGTTGTGGGTTTGATCCCTAGTCAGGGCACATACAAGAATCAGCCAATGAATACACAACCAAGTGGAACAAAAATATGATCTTTCTCTCTCTCTCATATCAATCAATAAATTAAAAAAAAAAGTTCTTAAAAGACAAAAAATATCTCTGGATTTAAATGTTTGTTATGTGGGTCCCAGGGCAGAGCCTTCCCGTTGCCTGAATCTCAAATAGTGCCGGTGGGCAGTGGTGAGTTAATAACCCACTTTGGAAAGGCTGGTGTGGAAAAGCAGGGTCAAGATTACGTATTTCTGCTACGCAGCAAACATCACATCTTCCAAAGTGCAGTTCTGCTGAAATAAGCATTCCCATTTGGTTGAACCCAGGATCAATATGCAGAATGAGCATGTTACGTTCCGGAGCGTGAATACATTTAAGAAATCACTTCGTAAAGAAATGAAGCAAAAGGCTGCCCGTGCCAGGGGCTAATTACTTCATGTTTTCATTAGCTCCAGAAAGGTTCGCGGAATCCCATCAGCCTCTTGGAAGTAAACCAAAGAGGGACTAGGATTTAAAAGTGGTGGCTGCCAACCACGGGGACCTTTAGCTATACGAAGGCTCTGCTTCTGCGTGTCCATCTGAGTGCCAGCCCGTAGACTGACTGTGGCCCTCGCCCCGGCCGGGCCTTGAGGACACGGCTCAGTTCTGATCATGTTTTTATTTCCTAAGCAGTTTAAGTGCTGGGCATGGGACCCGGAAGAGGAGCGCAGGCGGCAGGAAAAATGGCAACAGGAGCAGGAACGTTTGCTCCAGGTAGGACGACTGGGTTTGCTGCCCTTGTTCTAGAGGGTGCTCTCTTATTTTCTGCCGTGGTAAATAGATTTTTAGTACAGGAAGTACTTGGAGTCTAATTCTTCTCAGAAGTCAAGGGGTCTGTTAGTTCACCTTGTGTCCATGTACCATAATGTCCTGTATCCAATTCCTCCTACCCAGAGGTTACACTGATGAACACAAGGAAAAAGCATTTCACTTAAAAAAATTTTTAAGAGCCTGCAAATATTGAGAAAGGGCCAACTCGGGCATTCATCACCTCCTTAGTTGCCAATCAAATCCCAGTCCCAGTAGCAGTGCGGATGAATTGTCGAAAGCTCTTTGAAAGCATACGTGTGAAATAAAATCTGGCCTGGCTCTTGTTTCTTAAGGAGAATATTTTTTGCTCCATCTTTGAGTAAAAGCTGCTATTTTCAATTCTAGAAACATTCTGGGAGTGAAGGTATCGTGTCCCTACTTGTTTCATGCCACTTTTGTGCAGTAACAGGGCTTCAAAAAGTAACCTAATAACCGTTAGAAACTAACCTATGCTGAGTACTTGGGATGTACCAGGCACTGTGGTTGGTGTTTGAACATATTTTATCTAATTTATTCTCATCAAACTCTTCAAAATATGTCCTAATAGCCCCAGTTTGCAATTGAATAAACTAAAACTCAGTGAAGTTAAATTAATTACCCAAGATCACACAGCTAACAAGGGTTGAGCCTGGTTTCAAATCCAAGTCTGGCTGACCTTAAAAGTCATGTTCTTTCCACTATTCCCCAATAGTACTGATTTTACCCCAAAGAATCATAACAAAAGGGATATTTAATCTCATTAATTTTGATTAACTTCTGCAGCTGTGTAGAAAGCCATGCTTAATGCAAGTTTATTTTACTTTTTAAAAATACTGTATCTTTAAAAAAAAAATACTGTATCTTTTTTGTGCCCTGGCCAGATAGCTCAGTTGGTTAGAGCAGTGGTCCCTAACCCCCGGGCCGCGGACCAGTACCGGTCCATGGGCCATTTGGTACCGGTCTGCAGAGAAAGAATAAATAACTTACATTTTTTTCTGTTTTATTTATATTTAAGTCTGAACGATGTTTTATTTTTCAAAAATGACCAGATTCCCTCTGTTACATCCATCTAAGACTCACTCTTGACGCTTGTCTCGGTCACGTGATACATTTATCTGTCCCACCCTGAAGGCCGGTCCGTGAAAATATTTTCTGACATTAAACTGGTCCGTGGCCCAAAAAAGGTTGGGAACCACTGGGTTAGAGCACAATTCCAAAGCTCAGAGGTTGCTGGTTCAATCCTGGGTCAGGGCACCTACAGGAACAGCTCCATGTTCCTATCTCTCTCTCTCTCGCTCTCTCTCTCTCTCCCTTCCTCTCTCGCTAAAATCAATCACTAAAAATACAATATATTTTGTTCTAATTCTTTTGGCTTAATTCCCAGGGGCAGGGGAGCAAGAATCAGTTTAGGTAGCTAACCAATTATAGTATATCTTTAGGTCTGTCAGTTAAATTTCACACTTTCCAGAACTGCATAGACATAAATCTTTAATATCAAAATGTTAGTGAGAAGTGGATTCAGCAAAGCCCCAGAGCTGTTGGGACTTGGAGGTCCTCTGGGGGACCCCGGACCAGCCCTGGCATCTGCTGTTCTCTTGGAACTCAGGTGCCCACTTCCCAGCTAAGTGGCGAGCAGTCGAGAGTCAGTGATTCCGGCGCAAAGACAACAGGCGAGTGTTTCTACCAGCCTGGCATTCTGTCTGTTGCACTCTGAGAGGTGACCGTGGTTACAGCTGCTAGTGTGTGGCTTGTTCCTGTCCCACCAAACTGTTACCCAGTGTGGTGACGTGGTGGGCTGGGGGCTTTGGGGAACAGCATTTGTGGGGAAGAAGGGAGGGATGCAGATGTACATTTTCACTCCCTGCCTTACCTATATCCTCTTGGTGAGGGGAGCCGGTTATGTGAGCTTCTAGAACCGATAAAGTTAAAATGATTTGCTTGTTTTTCAGCTTTTGTGGCTATTTTGAGGCCCTTTTTCCTCTATTCTGAAAAGCCTCTGAAGTCCCTCTCCAAAACTTCACAATATTAGGTTTTGATAACAACATTTTTACCTGGAATGAACAGCCTGCCGTGGGTTGACCAGCCATGGTTTTGCCCGAGCATGCTTAACAACACCGGCTCTAGACAACCCCAGCGGAGCCCTCTGTCCTAAGATAATGTGTTACCAGGCAAGATGTGGAGGAGGACATCGGTGCCTTCCCCAGGAAGATAAAAGCGCAGACTTGTGTTAGCCCCAGAGATGGCATTGACAATAATCAGTCTAAAGTATTTGACTGTGTTGTGCACCTGGTGATTCCTTTGTCTCTGTCACATCAGGGATGCCACTCCCAAGGCACCCAGGTGTCAGCTCCCATTTCAGGCGTAGACTTGAGTGTCCATTTATCCACTTGTTCCAGTCAGCAGGAAGGAGCTCCAGTCACATATCTAAAGCTGTTTTTATTTAGACTATTTTATATATATATATTTTTTGCCCCAGAAGTAGTGACTAGTGTTATGTTATTTTTGGAAACAATAATGGCAGTTCGACTATTGAAGGCTTTTAATGGGCTGTTTAGAAGCTACTCTTAATTCAGAAGTTACTTAAGCCAGGGAGATTCCAGTTTGGTAAAATGACTATAAGCAAAGAGTAATTCCGCTACTCAGTTAATTATCATCTTGTCCACTTTGGACCTTAATGCACGTTTTGTTTGTTTATTTATTGGTTTGTTTGTTTTTTACCTTTATTAAACTCTCCCAGCAGCAAGAAATATTTCTAACAGTGGAATGACAAAACCCATCTCTGAAAGGCTCCGTAAAAAGCAAACTATTGGTTTAGCCTGCCTCCTAGGACAAAACCCAAGTGAAGGAAGATTGTAGAATCCTTTCATCCTTCCATTTTTGTCTCTGTCAGTAAGCAGATGTCTACTCATATATCTGAAAGACAATTCTATAAAACAACAGTAGAAAATACAGGGTGGGGCAAAAGTAGCTTTACAGTTGTGAGTATACAAAATAGTTTATTTTTGTATTATTACTTATTAATTATTGTATTATTTCCCATATGGACAACTGTAAACCTACTTTTGCCCACCCTGCACTGTTCTCCCTTGGATTTTAGGTTCCTGACATGTTTGAGTATCACAAAATAGTATTCCCCTTGTGCTGCATGAATGGATTAGAATCAGGATGTCACAGCAAGAAAGTAGTCTCTCAACACATGGTACAGGGTGGTTTAGCGTGGGGAGTCCCGATGGCGTGTGCCGTGGGCAGTTCAGAACAGTCTCTGGCAATTCTGTCGCAGGAGAGATACCAGAAGGAGCAGGACAAGCTGAAGGAAGAGTGGGAAAAGGCCCAAAAGGAGGTGGAAGAGGAAGAACGCAGATACTATGAAGAGGTAGGAAATTCCCAAGAAGAAATTTGACCTTGTGGTCCTATTTCCTCGAAGTCTATCAGTACTTTTTGTGTCTGTGATCTGTGAGTGCCGGTGGCTGTGTCTGGCTGTCTTTGCTCACAACAGAGCCATCACCATCCTTAAGAAAGCCGTACCCTCTAGAGGCTAAAAGACCACGGTTCCCCCATAGTTGAGTCACAGTCAAGGGAGACAAAATAATTTTATCTGATCTCTAGTCAAAGAGTCAGATTGTTAATTTATCTTAGACAGATGATACCAAAGTATCAATTTATTTATTAGTATGTTTGTTTGAGAAAGCATGTTTAGTAGTTGGTTTTATGAGTATAATTTTGGTATCAAGGCCAGGTGAATCCTTACCACTACACTCACTACAGGTTAGGATGCTAGTACCCTGTAGTGAATGCAGGGCTAAGGGATGGTGGGGAGAAATATTTGGTTTCATGTGTTTCATTTTTTTTAGATGAGCAACCCAGACCACAGTAGAGCATTTGAAGGGAGCTGCATTTTATGTATATTATCTAAAACGAGTTTATGATTAATATTATCATGACTTTTATCTCCAGTAATATTTTTTTACATAATCCAATCCCTATAGCATTTCTAATAAGGCTTTTTGAATCTCAGGAACTAATTAATTTGTAAAGATTTCTTCTGTTAAATGCTGATTTCTGAAGCATCGCCCATAAAGAGTGTTATCTGATTTGCATGCTTTTAGAAAGTAAGACCTTTTTTAACTCCCTGTTTATTCACACATGATCCTGATGTCTTTTTTTCTAAAGTTCCTTAATGAAATTTTTCTCGACAAATATGATATTTGACTTTTCCCCCTTTCATTAATTCCCGCCCTTCCTCTTAGGAACGCAAAATAATCGAAGACACTGTGGTCCCGTTTACTATTTCCTCCACGTCAGCAGACCAGCTGTCCACATCCTCCTCTGTGACTGACGGCAGTGGAACAGTGGTGAGATCATGGAGTGAAAGCAATTTGTGCAATAAATAAACCTAAATATATAGATATACAAAACCACATGGCCAAGTTTCCCACAAGTTGACACTCAGTACTGGCTATTTCCCTAGAATCATGTCAGCTACTACACGGCCACTGTACTCCATGGTAGTGTCTACACGGCCACTGTACTCCATGGTAGTGTCTACACGGCCACTGTACTCCATGGTAGTGTCTACACGGCCACTGTACTCCATGGTAGTGTCTACACGGCCACTGTACTCCATGGTAGTGTCTACACGGCCACTGTACTCCATGGTAGTGTCTACACGGCCACTGTACTCCATGGTAGTGTCTACACGGCCACTGTACTCCATGGTAGTGTCTACACGGCCACTGTACTCCATGGTAGTGTCTACACGGCCATTGTACTCCATGGTAGGGTCACCACCACGGCCAAATCCGAGAGTGATTTCTTGAGGAGCAGTACAGTCATTACTGAAGCTGGATTTGCCCACACAAGCTGGCAACCAAAGTCTCTATGCACTGGCTGGCACAGTCCTGACTCGTGAGCCATGTGCTGCAGTATACTTCTGACTGCCCATCATTTATTCATTCAACAGGCATAGATTTGCACCGGGTGGTAGCAGCATGATGCCAACAGCAGGCTCTCCACCAGTATACATTAAAGTTGCTTCTAACCCATTCTTAAAATTTCCCACGAAATTTATGTGTCTTCAAGAGCTGGAGGGAGCCCAGAAAGGCTGGTTTACCTCCATATTCTCCAAATAAGGCCATGGAGGTAGTGGACAGAAGTCATACCAAGCACCAGATAGTCCATAATCTGCATTTAAAAAACCATAACCAATGGGCACTAAAAATCCACTTATCCTTAAATGAGCAGTTCTATGACTATTTAATTTTGAAAGGTGGGTTTTTTAACCAATTCCCTTTTACGATAACTTTTGAGAGAGATCCAGATTACACATTTATTTTAAATTGTTAGAACTTGGTTACTATTGAGTTAATTTGAACAACTATTCTTTAAATTGTAGGCAATGTGATTGAAAAATAAAAGCTTCGACTATCCCACAGCCAGAGATTCGTGTTTTCCAGTGGGTTTAAAGGTTATATTTAAGATTATCCTTGTTAGCCCTGGCTGGGTAGCTCAGTTGGTTAGAGCATTGTCCTAATAAGCCAGTTCGACCTCCAGTCAGGGCACATCCAAGAATCACCCAATGAATGCATAATTAAGTGGAATAACAAATCAGTATTTCCCTCTCCCTGCACCCCTGTTCCTTCCTCACTCTCTAAAATAATTTTTTAAAATAAATGATTATCCCTGTTTTTCCTATTAGAATAAAACGGACCTGGAAAACTGTCATGAAGAAGAACAAGAGAAAAGACAGAAGAAACCATTCCAGGGGGACAGCAAGGACGTGTTGCTTAGGACTCGGGAAAGTGCTCCCCTGGAGGAGATGGGCAGGTAGGACATGCCAGGGTCCCTCTAAGTGCGCTAACCTCCTCGGCCTGTTCTCTCCCAGGAAGACTACTCATTGCTAATGCAAATCATATTCGGCTTTGAAATGATCATTCCAGTAATACATTACATATTGCTTGAACACATTCTAATAACTCTGATGTCAGTATCCTTCTGCTATTGAATATAAATAGCCCTCATTTTAAATAGGCAAAACCTTTTTTAAGTAAGGGGAGACAGTATAGATCAGAAAAGGAACATGTGGTCAATTCAAAGCCCCAAACCTAAACTTCGCTCACTTGAAATGGTTGGTGTGTTGGAGAGATAGAGGTTAAAATGATGCTCTGGGGGTCCCACCCGCTGGGGCTTTACTAGGGACCTGCACTTTGCCATTGGTATCCTCTGAGCTGTGAGAAGCCATGTTTACTCTGTGTGATAATATAAGAAATGACCAACAAATCAATTGGTTGTGGGTCATCACCCCACACATGGGTTCCAGTCTCTTCCATGGGATATCAGAACAGGGCACCCAGAAATCCCTGCCACATTCAGAGCTAGCTCAGACAGGAGCAGAATCTGGTTGTAGCCATGGGCTATAGAGATTTTCCTGCTGCTGCCCCTCACCTAACATAGATGGGACCCACAGAAACCTATAAGGCTCTGCCACCTGCAGGTTCTTTATGAAACAGGTGTTTGTCTCTGGGGCTCTGACATACCACATAGATATTGAATAGTGTGCATGCTGTACCAGGCTGCACAAACACACACACACACACACACACACACACACACACCATCATCAGAGGGACATGAAGACATGGGAGGCTATCTAAGTGTTATTTTCAAAGACTGGTCAGTTTGAAGAGTTGGCTGAGAGCTGACTTCTTCTGGTGGGATATTTGCTCTAAGAACCCTCCTATGCTCATCAGCCTAGAAAACTAGGTGAGTTGTACGGTATAGGGACTCAGGGTCTCATCCACCATCTGCAGAGCCCTTAGAATAGCACATCTGTTCCCAGCAATGTTTAAAGGGACTTTCCAGCTTTATGAAATGAAAGCCACCCATCAGGACTTTTTGAGTACCACTGATGAGCTTTATATGTGAATTTTTGCCAGCTCGCCAGACAGTCCCTACTGTTGCCAGAAACTTTGTAAAGTCTCTTTCATCTCTCCTTTCTTTGCACACAGAAGCAACCTAAAGGCTAGTAGATTAGTATAGGCTGCCCAAGTACCATGTGGCCCAAATGATTTCTATAATAAGTCCTCTCGTGAAAATCTGGGCTAGTCCAGCAGTTAGCCCTTGAAATTATTAGAATGAATTGCTTTGTGGACAGAGAGATGGGAAGGACATCAGATATGGTGGTTTCTTATGCTTGTTAAATGGATGGGTAATAAAAATGAGTAACTGTTCAGAGTATTTAAACCTAGTTTAAAATAAAAAGAATGAAGAAGCGTTTGGTTAGCCCCATTTATTCTTTTCATATTGAAATTGGTACTTACATACCCGAAGGGATAAGATCAGTCATTTTAATTCGGTTGCTGGTATCTCTGTTCTGAAATGTATTGACTTACTTTAACAGCCTTACCCAAGGGGCCGTGACAGATGCTGAGAACCTGGTATCCAAAGGGACCCATCAGGACGATCAGTTGGACACAGAAGCCGGGGCCCCACCCTGTGGGATGAACCCACAGCTAGCTCAGGGTAAGGATGGAAAAGCCCATCCCCAATGTGTAAGTTACTGGGATCCCCGTCGTCATCCAGACAGATACGATTTCTGCTGGCTTCAAGCTTCTCTTCTAGCTGATGCTAGTTAACACGGTGGATAAACTGCTGCCACCAAGTACCCAGACTCTCCATGGAATCACCCTGAAACCCCACCAGGCACTAGCACTTGAAAGAAAGGTGACTTACTGAGCAAAGGCGATGTTACTGAGCACTAAGTTTATGTTCTTCGTTTTGGCCTCAGATCCATCCCGGAACCAGCAGGTATCAAACCCGCCAATGAACACTTTAGAAGATGCGAAGCCAAAAACCCTCCCATTGGAGAAAAGCATTAACCATCAGATCGAGTCACCGAGTGAAAGGCGGAAGTAAGTAACCAAAGAAGATGGGTGTGGGATTCCTTTAGAAAAAAATAATAATAAAATGTATTGACTAAGAAGGGGGAAAATGGAAAAGTGTGTGATGGCAAGATGTTAGCAGCATTTTTGTGTTTTCTCTCCATTGAATCTCATTGACAAGGTAACAGATATTGATGGAAATTTAGGATAATCTTCCAGGCAAGAAATTATACAATCTGAATTTATCAATTGGAGAGAGGCAAAGTAATGTTTTTAACCCAAAACTCTAAACATTGGAAAAAATCTTCAGGAATGTATTACTAATTACTAATTTATTTAAATGAGTTAAATTGTCTCAGAGCCTATTGACCAATATTCTTTCAAGGAAAGTATGTTTCTCTCTCCTTATCATTCTCTCCCTTAAGCAGCTACCCAAGGCAATATTCTAATTTTATAAGATTTGTGTGTTATTTTTTACAATAATAATCCTTCCTAACATTTTGAAACATTTCAATATAATGGGCACCATGTTGAAGGGTTTGCATATCTCCTCTTTTTTTTTTATAAATTAACTCATTGAACTCTCTCAGTTGGGTTATTATTCCCATTTTTCAGATGAGGAAATTGAGGCTCAGGGATATTAAGTAACTTATCCAAAGTACTTGACTGGACAAGTGGTAGAGGAATTCAAAATGAACCCACAGTTCCATAGTGAGATCATATTTGGACCAGATGTTCCTTGTAATCAGTTTTAAAAATGGAACATTCATTTTAACTAGTCATTCTACCTGGACTCAGACCACGTGAATTCAAATTTTGACTCTGCCACTTGCCTGCATAGGGCTTTGAGCAAGTTGGTTGAATTTTCTCTGCTTCAGTTTCCTCATGGAAATAATGTAAATAATTATAATGGAAATAATGATGATATCTACCTGTGAGGTTTTTGCACCGGGCAAAGAAGGAGCATTAGGTGGTGGTTGTGACAATGACAATGATAGTAATGATGATGATGATGATAACTTTGTCTTATAAATTTATCTTTTTACCTTATTATTCTGTTACATTTTTCTAACACACAGTGTTTGAACCCCTTCCCCCTTTTCTCTTACGTCTACCTTGATTTTGTTTGTAAGTGCCTCGATGACACCCTGAACCCATAGAAGCTAAACTCACAGAGAAGTAATCATTATTGTTATTGGTCAGTGCAGTGGTTTTCCGCCGTTTCCTTTCGGCAACGGTACTCACACTTCGGGGTATTCAATGACAATGCAACATTCTGGAGGAAACAAGCTCTGCCCGAGGTGGGAGGTCAGGTGGGCAGGGGCTCAGGGGCCTGAAAGCAGTTAGAAGTCAGACCGACTAGTGCCCTCTCACTTCTGTGCTGGCATTTCTCTTTCCTCCTTTTCCTTTTTTCTGTGTTCTACCCCTTTCTTTACATATGAAAGTAACTTTTGTCAGCAAGGGCCCAGAACTGACAGCCTATTCACAGGCTGGGCTTATGTCACGAACAGCCCCTGTAAAGCCATTCTGGTAGCTTCTGTCTGGAGACCATGGTGCTTTGTCAATGCGTATGACTTAGCGCTTATTAAATATTTTGGAAACTGCCCCTAATCACATGTCCTCAAAATGAATTTATTAATGGGGTGGAAGCCACCTCACTGAAGAATACCTCCTTTAAGTTCTACCTTTTATTTCTGGGCTCTCTGTAAGAGCTTTGCCTATATCTTTACTCACCTCTCCCCTCCCACCCAGAGTATAATTTCTATAGCTAATTCAGCGTGCTATCTTAACTAAGCTAAGAACCTGGCAAAAAATAAAGATTAAAAAAATATTCTGTATTGTTTTATTTCTTAACTGAGACGCAGGGAGACAGAGAGACAGACTCCCACATATGCCCTGACTGGGATCTACCCAGCAAGCCCCCTATGGGGCAGTGCTCTGCCCATCTGGAGCCGCTGCTCCATTGCTCGACAACCAAGATATTTTAGTGCCTGAGGTGAGGTCATGGAGCCATTCTCAGTGCCTAGGGCCAATTTGTTCCAATGAGCCATGGCTGCAGGAGAGAAAGAGAAAGAGAGAAAGGAGAGGGGGAGGGGTAGAGAAGCAGTTGGGCACTTCTCCTATGTGCCCCGCCTGGGAATCGAACCGGGACATCCACACACAGGGCTAATGCTGGCTAAGCCTACTGGCCAGGGCCTATTCTGTCTTTTTGTTCAACAGTGCCAGCCTGGTTTTGACATTAAGCAGCCAGTGCATGTATAATCTTTGCTAGATGGAATTACTATTTTTGTCCTTTGTAAAACATTACATCTAGGACACTCTGTAGTCTTTTATTTGGTTATCAAGGAAGAGCTTTTTTTTTTTTTTTCCTTATCTAAAATGTCTTTTCTTGTAGGATTGGGCTTCTCTTTACTTGTCATAATTTTTGGCTCCTCTACCATGTTACAGGAAAAGCCCTCGAGAGAACTTCCAGGCGGGACACTTGTCCCCCTGTCCTCCCACTCCTCCTGGCCAGTCACCAAACAGGTACAAGAGGTCAGCAAGCCTTTCTGAGGCAGCTTTGTCTTGACGAGAGCCTGGAAAGCATAATTTTACCTGAATTAGTGCTTGCCAAAGGGTTTTGGGGGGGTCTTCCCATCAGGACTCTTTTCCACACACAGCTGGGAGGAAAAGAACACATTTCCCCATTCATCCGCCACCCTAAGAAGCAGCCAAGTGTCTGCCACGGGCGTGGCTGTGGCCATAGGCCTTTAATTATATTGTGTGGAAGCTGCAATCTAATAATGAAATCCACCAGACGGTTGTTGGGCTCCTCAGGCGGCGCCTTCTCCTCCAGGACGGCTCAGTGCTTCGAGGCGATGGTGCTTACAGAGAACCGGGCGGGGCCGAGCCACAGAACGGCGTCCTTCCCTCCCTCCTGCTCAGGCTCTCTAAGGATGGCTTCTGGACACTAACTGGGCCCCATGATATTCTTAAAAGCTGCCTGAGTTCCCATTCACTGGAGAAACCAACTCTTGAGTACTCCCAGATTGTCTCTGAGTGAGAGATTTCATTTAACGACTGAGTGAGAGGGCAGTCCTAGCAAACAGGGTCTGTCGAGGCCACCTGCTCTCTCCTTCGGCCTCCTTTCTGCAGCCGCTGTCCCTCTGACTGTACCCTGCTGGCTTCTGAATGATAGGGCAGCATATTTCCAGATATCTTGGGTCATTCCAGGAGCTTTCCGGACAGTAGCCACCTGCAGTCTGATCTCCGTGGTGGGAAAGCCGCCTCAGAGGACAGCCATGCAGCGTCCTCACCTGGTGTCGGTGCTGGGTCCGGTTCCAGGGCGTGGGCGGGCGTGTGCTAGGGGCTGCCGGGGTACACAGATGGGCTACACGCAGCCCGCGCCCTCCAGGGGCTCACAACGCAGAGAGGGTGTCAGGTGCCCGGATGATAGGCTCACGGAGTGTGGACACCAGGAGAGCTAGTAGAGACGACCTAATGCAGTCCTCTCGTTTTGAAGGCAAAGGGGAAACCCAGAGTGAGTTCTTTGCACCAGATCACAGAACTTGGTGACCAAGCAGAGATTAGATTCCCTATCTACTGAAGACCTGTTAGGCTGTATCATAAATGCTTCTCTGTTTTTAAACAAAAAAAAATATTTTTTTCTCTAATAGGTAAAAGAAATTCCCTAGTGGACCAATGACTCAATTATAGAAAAATTTAAAGCAACATTGGCACCTTAATAAAGCTAAACGTGATTATCTTTTAGGACCTAAATGAACACGTGATAAATATATAAAGCATTTGATCACTGTGATTAAATAAACCACAGCACAAACTTCTTGTAACAATTACCTAAAACACACACTTGCACACATCCGCAGGCATGCCACAGCGGGGGCCTGTTGTCTTCAGTCTAGCACTTACTTGCAAGTTATATCTAATGCTTAATTTCTGCTCGGAATCAGTTCAGTGATGGTCATTTCACTCATGATGTAAACAGCGTTAAAATCCACGTTTCCCTCTTTCTTGTGCACGAGGCTCCATGTTTGTGTGTCTCTCACTCATTGCTGCGTCTGCTCTTGCGCCCAGGTCAATAAGCGGCAAGAAGCTGTGCTCCTCCTGCGGGCTGCCTTTGGGAAAAGGCGCCGCGATGATCATCGAGACCCTCAATCTCTATTTCCACATCCAGTGCTTCAGGGTACGTATCCATCGCTCTGCTCTCCAGGCTCGGCATCAGAATGTCTTTTGGCATCATTTGTGCTGGGAAGCCCGTCCTGGAAATCCTGATGGCCTTTGCTCGTGAGGCCAGCCCCTTGTAAGTTGGACAGACATGGGTATGTGGAGTCCATCCTTCAGGATGAACCTCTCTGCTCCCTGCATCCCCCTGGGATGTTGGTGAGAAGCAGCAAAACAGGTTTGGGCAATGCGTCTTCTTCGTAAAACGGGTTTTGTTGCGAAAGAGTGTCTGTTCTAGCAGGAGGCTGAGAAGGCTACCCTGGGAGGACAGTGATGCTTGCGAATCCTTTAGGGCATGGGGTTCATTGGGAATGTCATCTCTTTGCTGCTTTTCAAACTCTTGTGACTAAATGGTGAAGATTTTCTGTCAGTTTGGTGTGGTTACAGCTAGTTGGAAAGCTGTAGGTCTCTGAATGAGTATGTCTGTGATCCCAAATTGACTATCATTTGCTCTGAGAAGCTGCCCTGCTCACCCAGACTAAGTCACTCGCCTTTATGACAGGTCCTGATAGAACCTTTCACGGTCCTTATCACTCACGATATGCTAGTGTATATAGTAATGGAATATATGATATATATGGTAATGGACGGAGATCTGACTTTGGATGGTAAACACACAATGCAGATTGTGTATATAATATATACAGATGATATATTATAGAATTGCATACTTAAAACCTATATAATTTTATCAACCAATGTAATCCCAATAATTTTTTTTCTTCTTTTCCAACTGAGAGGAGGGTAGATAGAAAAATAGACTCCCATATGCTCCCCAACCAGGTTCCACCCAGCAACCCCTATCTGGGGCCAATGCTCTATCCATCTGGGGCCATGCTCGAAACTGAGCTATTTTTAGGACCTGAGGCAGATTCTCCATGGAGCTATCCTCAGCGCCCGGAGCCAATGCTTTCAAACCAGTTGAGCCCTGGCTGCAAGAAGGGGAGAGAGAGAAAGGGGGGGGTGTAAAAAAGCAGATGGTCACCTTTCCTGTGTGCCCTGTCCGGGAATTGAACCTGGGACATCCACACACCAGGCCAATACTCTACCACTGAACCAAACAGCCAGGGCCTGTAATCCCAATAAATTTAATTAAGAAAATAAAAATAAAGTAGTTCTTTCATCTTGACTGAGAAACAGTATGTGATAGAGGTTAACAGTATAAGCTTTGGAATTGACCCAACACCACCTACCAGTTTTACAACCTTGAACAAGGCAGCTAACCCCTCCGAATTAGTGTCCTTCTCTGTAAAATGCAAGGAGTTGCCATAAAATGCTAAAAGTGTGTTGTGGCTCTAAGTCAATTCTTAGTGCAGTATCTAATGCATAGTATTCAATAGTTGCTCAACAAATATGGAGTTTGTATAAGTGATTATGGTGCTATTCATGTAAATAGTAACTAAATATTATAAAGAAATTCCTTATGCACCTCATTAACTTTGTTCTTTCTGCCCAAAAGTGTGGAATTTGTAAAGGACAGCTTGGAGATGCCGTGAGTGGGACGGATGTTAGGATTCGAAATGGTCTTCTAAACTGTAATGACTGCTACCTGCGATCCAGAAGTAAGTACTGTGGTGAGATGGGTGAGTGCAATCATATGACTTTCCTAGGACCCGTCTGAGGAATTCAAGTGTCTCCGCCCATCAGTGGCACTCCCGCCCTGAGAGAAAGGTTTTTGGCATTTAGGTAAAGGAAGCAATCATGAAGTGACCCCTTATGTACCGCGTATTTCTTGTTGGAAGTTACCGCTTGCGTGTGGCCAAATTCTTTTCATCCAGCAGTTCACTAATACACCAGCAGATAAAAACTGTGGGCCAAGTCTTCTGATTCTGAGATGTTGCCTGAGCTCCTGTAGAGATTTTGATGAAATACACTGCTCACAAACATTCGGGGATATTTCAAAATGAATATAAAGCGATAAAGTCTCCCCGAATGTTTGTGAGCAGTGTAGAAGGCAGATGTAAGGTCAAGAAAGCATGATTCGCTTGCTGAGGCGTATCTTTTGAAGACCAGCGCCATTGAGGGGGGGGCTGGATGTTAAGTGTAAAGAATGGCTCTCCGCTATTCATCAAACTAAGCACCAGCTCCTCAGGAGCTTTGTGCCCTATATTCAGGAGTTTCATGACATAATATTTTGTTGTTCCCAACTAAAGAGAAAGTTTCTTGAGAGGCCTAATGAGGTGTTCTGCTTCTCTGTGAATCCCTGTCCCTGTCCATCCCTTAGTAGGTAATCAGAGCATGACAGGTATGTGCTGCCTGGGAGCTCCGTGAACAGCCTGCCCTCTGGTCTAGTGTCTAGTTCTGTGCCGTAGAAGGTTCATGTTGGTTTCGGGGGCAGCAGGGGGTGCTGTTGCCCAGCTGCTGTTTAGAAAATCTGAAAACAGTCAGTGGCTAAACCTCTGAATCCTACCTCCCTTCCACCATAAATACAGCCCTTCTGGTGGATAGACGAGACAACCAGAGACTTTCTATGCAAATTCATCAGTCAGAAAAATTCTTTCTTAAAAAAAAAAAAAGGAATAAAGTGATGGTGTGTGAAATTCAAGAATGTTTTATTATCTCTCCAAGTAAATGAAATGACATTTTTTATAGCTTTTTTAACCTGCAACTCAATCTTTGAGGCTAAAGATTTCAAGAATAAAAATTGAAATTATATTGCTTTATAGCTATAGATTATATTATGAAAAATATATACATTTTTAATAAAAATGTAATCAAGCCCAGGTGATTTTGATCTATGATAAACATTTGACTTGGAGTCAGAAGTGTTCCAGCTTAGAGTTGGTACCAACAAACTGAACTATTTATATTATATATTCTGTTTTTATATTATATATTTATACCAGGTATCATAATATACACATGTAACATATAATATATATTATATATTAAACCATGTACATATAATATATAAACACATGCTATAAACATATTTATATTATGTGTATATATTATATTATACATTATATACACATGGTATGTATTTATATACACATGGTATAAACATAATATTTATTTTAATTTTTACATTGTGTATTAAATATATAAAATATGGTATAAATAGTATACCACATATATATATATACCATGCATACACAAATACAAATATATTTTTATTGAATTTTTGTTTTATCTTTATACATTAGAAGTGAAAACTAAATTATTTTTTCCTCAATTTTCAAAGTTATCTTGTAGTATACATATTATATAAATACTTTTTTCTCAGCCCAGCTGAGTATGAATCATGGTACCAGAAGAGGGCGCTGTTAGGTTGCAGGCCTGCTGGGCCAGATTTGGCAGGTGCTGTAAATCTGAACTTCTTTCACAATTAAAGTGCTTGAAGGTGCTGGCAGAGAACAAACATGAACCCACCTCTGGGTGACAGGGACCTGTTCTCCTTGAGATTTGTATTTTAATTGAGAAGTTGGATGATTCGTTGTCATTTCTTTTGGAAATTAGCTTTTGGGATCTAGGCCAGGAATTTTTTTTTACCTGTGGATACGAACATAAGGGACATTAACTGCTTTTAATTCTAAATCTGAAGACAAAGCTGTGGAGTTTCAGTAACAGTCTCATAATATGAGAAATAAGAAAATGATTTGGAGATAGACAGTTTACTTTATATTTTAATGCGATATTTTACTAGGATTTTATTTAGAATATTAAGAAACTAAGAAGAAGGCAAAAAGTCTTATCACTCTGCCAAGATAACCTCTATAAACATTCAAAATAATAAATAAGAAAAAGTTTTAAATGTTATAAAGGTAGACAAATGGGATGTTCAGAAAGATACCAAATTAAAAAAATTTTTTAATTTCCCAAGTAAACCACTTTCTAATAATTGCTTGGGGGGGCAGAATGTATGTGTGTATAGGTGTATAGGTGTATAGGTGTGCACACGCACAGTTGCATGTGTTGGTTTTTATTTCACAAAGGTAAGCACTTAGTGTTCTGTCTGTAGTTTTTATTCCTGCTTATTTTAGCTTACTAATTTATCTTGGCAGTTTTTCCATATATCGTGTTCTTTCTCCTCATTCTTTTCAATGTTTTTTAAATAGCTGCATACAATCCCATTGTATAGACTCACTATCATCGAATACTAAATCTCCATGAACGGGCACTTCAGGTCTTTCCGATTTTCTAATATTATTTTTTAAATGGTCCGATGAAGATCCTGTACGTCTGTCCTGTTGCACAGTTGAAGCATTTCCACAGGGTAGATTGTAAGCAGTGGGACTGCTGAGCTAAAAGGCACGTGCTTTCTACATTTTCAGCCAACTTGCCAGCCTGTCTTCCGGAAAAGTGCACTCTCCCTGCAAAGTGCAGGAGAGCCTTTCTCTCTGTGCCCGTGTAGGCTCTACCGATCATCACACTTCTTACATCTCCACTCTGCCAGGGGCTGGGGAGCTCATTGCTTTGATCTGTGTGTGCCTGTAATTATAAGTGAGTCTGAACATCTTTTCATCTGTTTATTCACCATTTATCTCTCTTTTTCTATTAAAAAAACAAAATGTACTTCTTTATCCTTTGCCCATTGTTCTTTTGATTTATATGAACTTTTTGTAATTGAAGAAATGTTTCTTTTCTTTTATATTTGCTGCTTGTTGCGATTATCATTAGTCTTTCTACTTTGTGGGGGGTTTTTTTCACGTAGAAAAGATTTTCATTTAGGTAATTAAGCATATCTTTATTTTTTTTTCTTTTTGGACCCTGTGTTTTGCATCCCACTTAGAAAAACTCTCACTACTCCAAGGTTGTAAATTGAACTGAGAGTTCTCCTAACGTTGTTTTTGTTCTCTTTCCCACGTGTAAATTTGTGACATCAGGAATGTATTTGGGAATAAGAAATGAGATAGCTCTCCAGCTTTTTTTTTTTTTACCCCCAATTAGCCACTTGTGTGAATGTAACTTAAAAAATAATCAGTCCCTTTTTTCCTCACTAATTTGAAATACCAGCGTTCTCATCAACTAAGTCCACATGGATATTTAGCTTTATTTCTGAATATTTTATGTTTTATTAACCCATTTACTCTTATTGAAGTTTTAATTACTATAGCTTCATAATATGTTTTAAAATTGAGTGATAACAGCCACCTTAACGTCAATTATTTTTTCTAAATTTTCCTAACTCTTCTCTCATGTTTCGCTTTCCAGATAAATGTTAATATCGCTTTAGTTAGGCTAAACGTTGAGTTGACACATGACAGGGAGAAAGACCAGCACATCTGAGAATACTGCTCACTTTTTTCTTGGTGTCGTAAGGAAGAAATATACATAAAGAGTGACTAGGTGGAGGGGATAATAATGAGCTAGAGAGGTATCAATACACTTGAATTGGCTGAATATACCCCAGATGCAATAAAAGAGTCAGAATGGAAAGAAATAGCTAAAAATCATTTTTCTTTTTTTTTTTTATTTGATTTTGATCTGAGTTGAGAAGAGGGGAGATGGATAGATATGAGGGGTGGTTTACATCATAGGCATTCTAAGCGAAACAAAATAATTTCATTGTGTGGAATAATAAAACCTGAATATATAATCCTATTTTCTTCAAGTAACTAGTCACATTTAAATGAAATTTTTCTCTTGGACAGGAAAAATAGCATAACAGCATATTAAAATGCAATTCCTAAAAGCAATGTAAACAGTTTTTAAGTTCATATGTAAATGGCAATGGAAGTGCAAAACAAATTACCTGTCACGAATGGAGCCGTGACATGTTTAACTTGTGCCATTTGTGCCTGGGTGCTGGGTGCCTGTGTCTTTGTGTCTGTTCCATCATTCACTCGCATGAAATGCATTTAACGCAAAATCCCCGGGGTCTTTTCCAATGTTGCGATTGCCTCATCACAACTCTAGTGCAGCGAAGGAGGAACTTTGTGAAGGTTTCAGCAGGAAATACAGAACCTGAACCATTCTTCCTAGATACAGTTGCCAGATGAAAAACAATACGCCCAGGTTAATGTTTGGTTTTGGTGGGGGGGGGGGGGGTTGCCCTGTTAAGTTTGAATATCAGCTGAACAAAGAGTTCCTTTGTGCACGTGTGTTTTAAGTAGGGCATGTTTAGGACGGAGCACTACTGTATCCCAAATATCATCAGGAATGTAGACTTCTGCTCAAAATTGTATTTGTTGTTTCTCGGAGGACAATTTTTACTGGGTGTTCTGTATTTTTAATTGCTAAATTCAGCAATTTTGTTTCTAGATCATAGGTCAAAGCCCTCCTATTGCAGTGTATTTATTCTTAGAAAAACCAAACATAAAGAGACTGAGAGAATATTTTCTTGCTTATTTGCCAAAAAGACAAAGTGGAAAAGTTGATGGGATCATTTGGTCAAGGATGAAATCCAGAGGATTCAGGCAGATTTTACAGGGCACATGAATTGCTTGGGCTCCTTGGTAAATTCTGGGACAGGGCTCACAAGTCTGCATCTCTGACAAGTTCCAGTTAATACCAACACTGCTCCTCCTGGGACCACACCTTGAATAGTAGGGTGAGCCAAGTTTTCCTCCCTAGAGGGAACCGACTTTGACAGAGGTCATAGCTACTTTGGGAAGTCTTTAAACATCTGAAGCAAAAAGCACTGACTACTTCACATGTTGCTCTGATTTCTTTATCACAGGTGCTGGCCAACCCACAACATTGTGACGTGGTTTTCAAGCATCCAGATCACTCACCATTTCTTTCTTGAGAGTGTCCCCTGGCAATTGTTTAACAGAATCCCAAGTTCAGGGGCTTCTCAGCATTCATCTAATTTCTGAAAGGCTATTCTAAAAGATGGTATCTGTTCTTTTATAGCACAGTGTTTGTGTTTCTCCTGGGTTTTTTTGTTTTGTTTTTTTTTGTTTTGGCATTTGCACAGTATATACAAAAGAATATTGAATTGTAATGATTCTGACTAGTTCAAAAGAAGTCTTAGCATGGTTAAACAGCCTTACGGTTTAAACTATGTTATTCTCTTCTTTTGGGAGTTAATGAGATAAACGATTCAATAAACCTGTTTTGTTTTAGTATTTCTAGAAATTAAATACTTTGTGTTTACAAAATTGAGCTGCAGAAAGTGCAAGACATGCCAATTTGAGACATGTGGTCTTTTAAGACAGGAGCATACAATTAATGCATCTCAGAAACTAAAAACCACCACATCATATAGCTCGGAGCTATAACTTGTTTTTAATGCAAAGACACTAGTCTGATAATAAAAACTGTAATCCTGAAACATTTGTGTTACTTACCTTTGAGATAGAAGTTATACCAATAAATTATTGCACCATTAGTATTAGGTCTTGTATACTTTGAAGGTTATGTTATTGATAGAGTCTGGTCCATCCAATAAAGAGAACCCATGCAATATCAGCTTGACTTACACTCTGGACATTGCCCAAGAGGAAAATATTTTAGTCATCATTTCCAAAGTGATTACCAAAATATGTGAGAAAGTTTGATCTTCAGAAGAGTGGGGGGTCAGTGCTAGCCGGGAGGGCTTTGTTGCTTGTTTCTCTTCAGACTCTATAGTCAATAGAAGACTTGGTATAAGACATATGGAAGCTCTCGTTGAGCTCAGTCCTCCATTAAGTGAGACCACTGCTCACCCTTGCCTGCAAGTTCTTCTTGAAGGCCTGAAGCCCCGGTGTCTAAAGGAAAGGATTAAGTTCATTCTAATAGAATCCAAATGACATACGATGTAATAAGCCACTGGTGTGTGATCGGCAAAAATCTACCGGTCCCATATGCGCTGCCCGCTGTAATGGACATCTGCTGTTCCTCCTTCTCCTACATCACCAACTCTCAAGAATTCTGGACCTTGCTCGTGGAGACCTTCAGAGAGGAGGAACATTTGTGGAGAGCTGATTATTTTTTGCCTTCTGTGGTGATTTTCAGCTGGCCAAGAAAGGAATCCAGTTACTAAAAAGAATCATGTTTTAAATCTCCAGATTGTTTTCTTTAAGACTGGGGAAAGGGGGACTATTTATTCTGCCTTAAAACGCTGGCAAATAAGTGAGGATGACATGTTGTGAATGTAGACTATGGATATCCTCCTAATAGGTTAATGTAGTCAGAAAAGGAGATCAAGTAGATGTTTTTCTGTTATGTAAGCAATAATTTCTTTCTGTGTCTTATTAAGTATGACTAGCAATTATTTATTTACATGCTAGACAGTTCTCTGCATGCAGGTTCCGTGTGAGTGCCGAAATTTTCCTCAGCCACTGGAGGTATTTGACCATTTTGTCATTTGGATGAGCTGTTGTTAGATTGAAATTTATACATCATTTCATTAAAAATTGTGCCTTAGAAAATGCGGAGCTGTTGCACACAGTGGTGAATTATGGATGTAGTACATTGAACAGAGATGAAGTCACTTCCAAGTTACCAAGACTTCTCACGGCGGTGATTGCTATTTTACAGAGGGAAAAAAATATTTAAAAAAGGAAAATGAAAAAAAAAATAGAAAAAAATTAAAAAAGAAAAAGTTTTGAAAATGTACAGATTAAGTTCAATATTTTGATTAACCACCTGCATGTTTTATTAAATATTTTGATAATGTGATGTTTACACTTTGCATGATATTAGCAGAGTACTTTACCAGAAATAATGCACAAAACATGTACAATATGATCATTCATAACAGATTTTTATAGAGTACTTTTTACATGTGGAGCTCCATCCGTTATGTAGGGATTATGTGAATATAGCACATTCTCTCCTGGTTTCACAAACCCATTTATACACATTTCTTAGTGAGACTCATTGTACATGTATTGAAGCTAGAATCGAGTCAAGAAAAATAAAGCCCATTCTCCAACTGCAAAATGTGCTTTCCCATAATGAACAATAGTCACCAGCACAGAATAATCTCCAACATTTTCTAAATTCTAATTGCCAACTGTTTCTATTTCTATTTGATTTATATTTCATTTGGAGTCTGTTACATGGCAGCTCGGGCAGACTAGATCTTGTTTTTTCCAATGTAGCATAATGAGTATGATCTATTTCTTTTCAAATAATCTTTGAGATCCCAGGAAAAAAAAATGCTCTGCTCTGTAGAGCTACAATATAAATGTGTTTGCTTAAAAAACAGATGAGGCAAGTGAATGATTTATTGTTCCTGAGGAAGTATATCTGATTTTTTTTCTTATACTCCAAAAGCTAGTCCCTTCTCTCTCTTAAGAAAAAAATGGGTAATTCTGTTTTTCACTAGCAAACTTTCATGACATGTCCTCATTCTTTCTATGTAGTGTTATTAATGCAATACATGTTATAGTTATCTACACACAGTGTAAGACTGAACGAACTGAAATGATCCACCTCGTGGGAGTCCGTCCAAAAGATGTTACTGTTCTGGGTGGGCCGGTGTTCCATATCAGTTACACTAACCTTCATTTAAACTATTTATTCTAAAATGCCTCTGAGAAATAGTAAAAAAAAAAAAAATTAAAAATTGTCTAAAATGCAACAGCTTTTATAGTAAATGTACATTTATAAATAAAATATTCAAATCAACTTTGTATTCTATTGATTTTTTTTTTTGGAGGGGAGGTGGGCAGGTCATTTTTCTGATAGGAAAGAGAGAAGCCAATTTTCTTGTGTAGTTTTTGGTCCAGGGTTATGTAGAGCAGTGGCCCCCATCCCCCGGGCCATGGACTGATACCGGTCTGTGAGCCATTTTGTACCAGTCCGCAGAGAAAGAATAAATAACTTACATTATTTCTGTTTTATTTATATTTAAGTCTGAACAATGTTTTATTTTTTAAAAATGATCAGATTCCCTCTGTTACATCCATCTAAGACTCACTCTTGACGCTTGCCTCGGTCACGTGATACATTTATCCGTCCCACCCTAAAGGCTGGTTCGTGAAAGTATTTTCTGACATTAAACCAGTCCGTGGCCCAAAAAAGGTTGGGGACCACTGACATAGAGGATGACAAGGAGCCACTAAGGAATTGCCTTCCATGGAAGGATTCAAGCACCTTGAGATGAGACACACAAAAACCAGAAGAAACCAGACAAACGCCAGTGGAAATGATATGAAACAACCAAACTCTGGGCAGCTGCCAGTGCTGGCTACAGAACACCAAGCCAAGCCCTCCGAGGGGCTGCGTTCTGCCACTGTCCCCAGGACTGTCCCAAGGTTCCCTCCCATGTAAACATACAGTTCATTTCATTGAGGGTCCCTTTCTCTATTGTTAAACCTCGGAGTAAGTGTTGTGAAATGGTGGCATCATGTGACACCATTAGCTTTCCAAAATACACTTGTATCTTTCCTGGCACTCTGTCCCAGGTTTCTAGGTGGTGGTAATAGCAAGCAAATTCCTTGGGAGTTCTCATCGCTTTGCAATGCAATATTCTCGTTGCCACCACAAGTTATATTCTTCATTTTGCAAATTTGGTAGGTAGCTAGTTGTCTATAGATAGAAACAGCAGGAATTCTTTATCTTTCATAAAAGGGTTTTAGTAACTACCAGAGTCACTTAATACATTCCTTGTTATTTAAATAAAAGTCCATTTAACTACAGTGCATTTCAAAACAAAGTATAGGATTATTATTCCAACATGCGTTCTACACAGAATTTCTTCATTAGAAGAAAAAACATGTTACCTCAGATTTGTTGAACTAGCTGTTTGTCAAAGCCTGAGGGTACTAATCTAGACCACAGAAGACCTCCTCTTTTGGCATTATCTAAGTCAGGAGTTCCAAAGCCAAGTGTCTGGAGGGACCCACTAGGCTTTGTAAATGGGAGCCAGAGGAGATAATAAAGAGCTGTATGGACGCCAGCAAACAAAAATCACAGTTCTCCCTGAAGCAGGAAGCAGCAACCTAGCTCCAACCAATGGTCTTCATATGAAATCTCCAGCTTTTTAAATGTTGACAACAAAACATTTTCCAACACAATGCCAGTCAGAATTGTGAGACTCCACAAACTCTATCTGCAAGTCTAATTTCATCCGCAGGCCACCAGTTTACAGCCCATAGCTACACTGCTACATCTTCCCTTTCCTAGCAGCTACTACTCACTTGCTTTGCTAGGACTCTTTTCACGTGACAAGTACATCAGGAAATGGCCATACAAAGTATTTGCTTTTCGAGTGTCTTGGGTCATTAAGAGAAGGAAGCTGAAAGAGCCATTAATCAGGTATTGCTACAATTCATTAACACTGTTAGGTAGAGTTATTTTTCTGTTGTCATAAAGATTGCTAGTTTACAAGCCCTGTGGTCGGGGTTTTGCGCTTCTCTTTAACAGTTGCTTTCTTTCTTCTGAGTGACTCAGAAAGGACAAAAATCGTCGTGGGCATTTTTTTTGGACTTTTACTCTTTGATATGACTTTTAGGATAAGCTGTAAAGTTTCTCTTTACAGAAATGCCTTTGGGATTTTTTATCAAAAATTGAATGTATAGGCCATAATTTTCTAATTGGTTTTGTTAGTATATAAAAATACTATTGATTTTTATGTTAATCTTGGGTCCAGAAACTTTGCTGGACTCTCTTATTAGTTCTGATACATCGCTTATTGCTTTTCTTAGAGTTTCTATGTAGTTGATCATCATCTACAAAACAAAACAAAGAAAGGATTATTTCATTTCTTTTCAATCATGTCAATATTTTCATGTCTTATTGCATTAAGATGTCTAGTAAGTGGTAGTAATGGGCATCCTTGTCTCACATTGTTATCTGATAGCCAAAAAGAAATGGAAAGCATCCTAGATGCCTAATGTCATATGCTTCACCATTTACTACTTATGACCTTGGACAAGTTGTTTGTCCTCTCTCTGCCTTGTTTTTCTCACCTGCATAATAGGCATAACAATAGAACATAACATAATGTTGTTGTGAGAATTAACTGTGGTCATGTGTTGTATTATGTATGTATTTCAAGTGTCACCAGTTTATAAGACTTACAGGACTGAGCTTTTTCCATGATCTCCAAATACTTCCTATTCCATTGTTCTGCCCCATCCTACAGGACTATGGGAGTCAGTCCTTCCGACAGTCATTTCTGATGACCTTCAGCATCTTCTGGGTTTTGTTCTCCACCTTCCACACTTGACTGCCGACCCAGACTTCTTCAGTCAAGTTTACCTCTTTTTAAGTCCCAAATGTAGGTACAACTCAACACTCCTTTATTCTTCAAAGATCAGCTCATAGATGACTGTAGTTTAATAAACTTAAATATGGCTTGAGGCTAGCATAACCAAATCACACACAAGGCAAGAAAGAAAAACATCAAAGAGGAATGCATGTCTCGTTGCTCTTAAAATCCATTGGCCATGCCTGCTCCCAGGGAGCCATGTCCGTCCTTCCTCCTCGGCTCCCGGCCACAGGCCTGCCTCTGCATTGAGGGACACACTCCCCTCAACTCGATCATCTCCTTTGTTCTCTCTCTCCCAGCCCCTCATCCCTTACCCTGCCCCTTGGAGTGCAGCCTTTGTGTTTGAACATGCTAGAGGACTCTGAATCAAGCCAGTAATATTCCACTGAGCTCTTGGGGCTACACTCAGCCCACGGAGGAGGCAAACCTTACCTTCCCAAGCATCCAGTTAGCATCTCAGTCCAAAGAAGGTGCACAGGCTCAGGACTTGGAATGTCCAGATTCAAATCCCAGCCTCATCACTTACTACTTATGACCTTGGACAAGTCCTTTCTCCTCCTCTCTGCCTTGTTTTTCTCACCTGCATAATGAAGATGATAAGAGACCGTAACATAGTGTTATTGTGAGGATTAGCTAGGATAATGCACTTAAAAACAGGATATCTGCTGGCCTATAGGAAAGGTTAGCTGTTCTCTTAGCCTGGTGGTCACTAGGTGTTAGTAATGCTGCACAAGTTGGAGTGGTGGAATTACTGGACTAGGAATCAGTCTGAACCGGCCCCTGCTGAACTTGCGTTTCTACGGCTGGACAGGCTCACCACTGCAGCTCACCTGGGGGGAGAGGGTCTGCCCCCAGAGTAAACTCTAGCCTGCAGCACGAGGGCCATGGAGGATCCTCAAAACATCCTGCGAAATCAGCATGCTCCATCTCGAAAAGAAAGAAAATGTTTAAATAGATAAACCAAAATATCCGTGGCGTTCAACTTCTAATTAGTGGGATGGTGGATGATTTTTGTTCTGTCGGCGTGCTTTTGTTTGTTTTGCCCACACTTACCAGTTACTGCTTTTGCCATATAAAAAAATAAGAACATTATAAAATATGAAAAGCCTTCTTTTATATCTACACCAGCTAAGACAGTTTATTAGAATTTATTCAATTACCCAAATTCTACAATGAAATGTAGCCCAGGCTTGAATAAAGAAAGAATTCATCTGGGTATTGGGTTCTGGCAGAGCCTTGCCTCAGAGCCTCGTCACATGGCCCTGTGTCTGCTCTGGGAGTGGCCTGGGAGCTGTTCAGGGTTGCTCCTAACGCAGATAATTAGAGTTCCGTTCCCAGGGGGCAGACACAGATCTCCACATGAACTTATAGCTGACACCAGGTCCTCGTCTCTGTTTGCAGTTTACGTGTGCAGCATTCATCCTTGTCTTAAAAGTGGGTTGCAAAAAAATGCTTCCATAAATCTTAACGTCAGTAGTCTGAAACCACAGTGTTATCACTTTCCAAGCTTTTCATGGCCTCGTGTTGATATCACAGAAGACTTTAGGATGGAAAGAGGGACCCAGTGAGAGGTTATGGCAAACACCGTCTGTCCTCAGAAATACAACGATTAAGGTAAATCAGAGGCTTCTGGTTTTCCATCAGATCTGCTCTCTTTTGAAAGAATAGCTTGGGGGTCTTCCGTTCTGTCACTCCTTGGAAAAAATGATAGAGCTCTCCTTACTGGAGTTTGTCATGGAAGAGAATCTTAAGGACATCCAATAACAAAGGTTGGCAAAGGACATGCAGATCATGAACTCCCGGAAAACATGGTCATGTGATATGGATGGGTATTTCTCAAAGTGTGTTCCTCAGATACGTTATATGAAATGCTCATCAAGAAAAAGATTCCACGGTCAACTACGTGTAGAAAGCACTGCGTGTTTTTTTCTTGGAGATATAGAATGCATACGTCCTGAGCTATTCTGTAGTAGTCCATTTATATTTGTTAAACCCACATTTTCCTAAACATATTTCATCAAGAATTCTATTACAGACTCTTCTCAACATTCTCTATCCCTTGGGTTCCACAGAACACCCTTTGAGAAACATTGATTGAACAATTACAATCTTTGGGAAATCACACAAGTACCCTGACAACATGTAACTATGTTTTTCTTAAACCGTTTTTTCATGCTTGATGCCGAACCACAAGGAAATAAAGCCAAGTAAGGTTCTTATGTCTAGAGCTACAAAAGTAGAAAGTGGATGCTCATGTGAGGTCAGGGCCAGGGCAGCTGTGGGAACGGCTGGAATTCATCAGCACTTGTATGCAAGGGCCTCGTTCTGGGAAATTTCCCATGCAAAGCAGTGCTTACATTAGATACAGCCCTGACTCCCACCCGAGAGTATGGCTGAAGTACTCACTTCTCCATGCAGGAATAATACTGCCAAAAAATTGCTTATTGTGTGGCATGTCAGGAGACTTACTGTTAAAGGAAAGGGTAATTTGCATACCTAACACATCTTTCTCTCTCCAACCTTCGCCCAGCACTCAGGAGGGAAAGATCTAAATCTAGCTTCCAAACGTCTCAAGCACTGCACCATGGCACAGATTTCCAGAGGGCTGGGGGCCTCAGCCCATCTTAGACCATGTGTGACCACTTTAAGCTGAATTTAGAATAGGCAACTGGCATGAATTAGTATTGAAAAAATGTTATCAGACTATCTATTCTGATAGCCAAAGTGAAGAATATACCGCCTTTCAGAAAGCTGATGAAACGACCCTTATAGATTCTGATGTCGGTTGCTGATTTGACCAGCTAAACCCAGTTCTATTCTGGACCCAAGAGGTATCTTGTTTAGTATTTCAAGAGTATTTAATATATGGCATTGTTTCTTCTACTTGGGGAATCTTTTGAATGGGAAAACTTGCCCTTGTCTAACTTCTTAGTCTACCTTTGTAAAAAAGGTAAAAAAAAAAAAAAGAAAGAAAAGAAAAGTAACATAAGGTAACACCTTTTGCTTTTAATAAGCCACTTAACACAACATTTTGGTGATTTTGGTGAAACATTTGTGGCAGTTCCCATCTTCAGTGCCATTGATACCATCCTTTCTGATACAGAATTTGAGAATTATTATTTTTGACTCTGACATGAAACAGTATATGTGGATCAGTATACGTTTATGTGATTCATAGAAGAAAAGTCTAAGCAACATGAATGAGGAGATGTGTTGAATAACCTCACGATCTCACTTTCTCTAATTTCTCTCAGAAAGGAGCCTCAATAAAAACACTGGGGTTTTTAACAACTTTAAAGGTACTGTTGTATTCTTCACTGCCAATCATAAAAAACAACCCTAGGATGGGGACACTTGAATTCACTGTCTCCCAGAGTGTCTAGAGTGGAAGGTCTGTTGCCTCCCCAACATTGATTCTATAGCGGTCACATTGTTTAGATGGGATTAACCCTTCCCTCAGCTCCAGGGTTGTGGTTTGATTGCTATAAACCATCAGGATAATCTACCTCCTTGCCATAGATATTATTTCAGGTGGCCAGTTCATGGTCCAATCAGCAGGGATCTCAGAACTCTAGCTAGATATTTTAGGACAGCACCCTATCTTTTTCTGGATGAGAGAGAAGAAGCATGTGGGCCTACTTGTACTGACAGGTATCCTGTAACCCAGGGGTCCCCAAACTACGGCCTGCGGGCCGCATGCGGCCCCCCAAGGCCATTTATCCGGCCCCCGCTGCACTTCTGGAAGGGGCACCTCTTTCATTGGTGGTCAGTGAGAGGAGCATAGTTCCCATTGAAATACTGGTCAGTTGGTTGATTTAAATTTACTTGTTCTTTATTTTAAATATTGTATTTGTTCCCGTTTTGTTTTTTTACTTTAAAATAAGATATGTGCAGTGTACATAGGGATTTGTTCATAGTCTTTTTTATAGTCCGGCCCTCCAACGGTCTGAGGGACAGTGAACTGGCCCCTGTGTAAAAAGTTTGGGGACCCTTGCTGTAACCTCAAGGGGCCCAGCCTTCGGGTGGAGACCAGTTTGTAGATGCAGAGGGAGATGGGAAGATGGAAGCAACAGAGTCCTCAGTGACACCAGTGAGCCACAGACTCACCAGTTCTGGAACTCACACCGCTGCAGTTTCACGAAACCTGTAAATTAAATTAGTATTTCATCCAACGTGAGTTGGTTTTTCTGTTACTCGGAATGGAAAGTCTCCTAATTGCGGCAGAAATACTAGGCTATGGCACAGCCATCGGATCACATTAAAATGAGCGTAGGAACTTACAGTTCTATCCCCGGTAGTTCTTGGGATTCTTTAAGATATTAGTATTGTGCATATGTTAAGGTCACAATTTAATAGGCTCTAGAGCTGTTCCTGAGTCAGGCCTCCCCTGATTTTGATCTCATCGGTCTACCGTTGATCTTACTCATTCTTGCTCAGCACCAGCCTCCTCCTGGTGGTTCAGGGGAAACAAAAACAAGAGGAAGAAGTTCGCCATCTCTTCTGAAGTCAGCACAGCTACTTCTCCTTCATAGAAATCCTGGAGAGTTGGTTTTCTCCAAGGGTGCAGCAACCCTCCTGTTGGCGAGGGTCCTGCATACTCAGCGAGGCCTAGTTACCCTTCAGGCAGACGGAGCAATGGGAGACGTGTCCTAGCAGAATTTTGTTTAAAAAAACAAACAAAAGGATGGTCAGGTGCGGTCAAGCCCAAACCCATGGTCGTCCCCTGACTGCCACACACACACAAATCTAACACTGTGTTTCTTTGCTTTTTCTAAAAACCATATCACTTCCTCAGTTGGCCTTTCCTGGAGATGGAAGCCTGACTGATATGTAAAAAGATTATAATATCGAATAATCAAATACCGAAGCCTGCGGGTGAAGGGCCTCTCTGGACAGGCTTCCTGCGGTCCTGTGGAAAGCACGCTATAGTTTTCCTTCTTTAAGCCACAAGGCAAACCTCCAATTAACAATATTTGGGTCAAAGCAACAGAAAAATGAATTGTGTGTAGAAAAGGACACAGAAGTACTTAACTCAGAGAGATTCATATTATTTATTTCCAAGCCAAGGTGACTGCCTTTAGCAACCTGTGTAGGATTCAGTGGGCTAAAGGGCAGAGTTAGCGAAAGGGTAAAAGAGTTATTTCTACTTGGTGACTATCCCCATTTGATTGTCTTAAGTGTGTCTGGCTTCCAGAATGTGCTTTTATTTCGGATGATTATGAATGTTCTAAGTGGACTCATTGCAGCCACCTGGCTTAAGGACTATAAGGCACTTCGGAAATCAAATTTCAGGAGAGAAGATTGGTTTGAGAAACAATGAACAAGGAGAAATCTCCTCTTTGCAGAGCTGCTGTGTGTCAAAGTTTATCCTCATTATATTAGGGTAGGAAGAAAAGAACAAATTAAGACACTTAACTGCTTAAAATTTGAGACTCAATTGCGTTTAACACAGCAAATCTCGTTACTGGACCTGTGGGCTTACCTTGTGCCCGTGTGAAGTCTGGTATGTGTTAGCAAATAACATTTTTTTTTTTTAAATCATGGAATGGATCTAGGCTGAGTGGATAATCACTGCTGTTGCTATACAATCTCTGTCACATAGGAGAAAATTCTGCAGGATTCAAAAAGTTTCAGAATGAGATCAAAAGTCTTTTAAAAGAGGAAGACATTAAAATAACCTAATCTGCCCCCCATTGCTAGTGCCAGCATGCTTTAAATGAATAGCAATTATATAACTACCCAAGTTCTAATTTTTAATATAAAAAGGTCATTCAGACATTTAAGCTACCCTTTTAAATTGGCTCCCATAATTAAAGAACCATTAAGAGTTTAGTGATGTTCCAATAACTCTTCCCAAAGAAGAGAGGGAGGGAGGGAGAGGTGCAGACAGAGAGAGAGAGAGCGAGAGAGAAGGGCTCCTTTTCTTTGGCCAGTACCCCCTGTTTTAATTGAATTTTGATGAGATGATAGTTGTTGTACTGTATTCCAAATCTATATGCTAAATTAACAAGGTTGTCTGCTTAGTTTCCTCTTTTGAAGGCACACTGACATGACTTTCTGCTAATTGTCTTGCATAAAGCATGATGTGATGTCTCAGATTCTCGTGTGGTGCCTGGAATCTCCATTTCCTCCAGGCTGGTGCTGCGCTGGGGCACCAGCCCTCTGGCTGGAGGAAGAACTCCTCGCTGCATAATGTTCAGTCAGCTAGGAAGACTATATCTCCGTGTTTCGGAGGCATACACCGAAGCGTTTAAAATCCCCTAACAATATTTTTAAAGACTTATTTGTACACCTATTTACAGAAAGAATATGTCTCCCATGCTGAGCGCAGGTACTTCATATTTGTCTAGAAAATTAAAGTGATACATCGAGCAGTCAAGAAAAATAGGGTCATTTCAGCAAATTCTGGTGCACAGTTATTCATTCACTTTCAAGCTTCGTGCTTTTAGAAAACGGGGGTGGTAAACTCTGAAACTCATTTTTCTCTTTATTCTGAATGTTCTCAAAGCTACAGTCTTGAAGGTTGACTCATTCTCTAAAAATATAAGGGCTTAGGAAGGGAGAAGATTATAGAATTTTACTATTTGGAATTTTGAGGGCTTTCTTTTTTTTACCTTTGGCCATAATGGTCAATTTACTTTTTAAATTTCTAGATACAAAAGAACTGCCCAATTAGTAAAAAAAAAAAAAAAAAAAAAAAAGTGCATTAGCTATTATGGTGGCAAAAACAGCATACCTAACGGTAATTATCCACCTCCTACAGGTTAAAGGGGTCAGAGTCACAAATCTCCACTAGAGAAGCCCTAACAATGCAGCTTAGACTTGAGGCGTGGCAGCCACAAGCTTCCCAGGTGGCCAGGAACAGACATGGGCCCGGGGCTCGGGTGTGCTCTAGAAGAAACTTATCCTAAGCATCCTGAGAACCAGTCCAAATTTCAGAGAAATTCCTCATATCCAGAGGTCCAGACTTCATCCCTCAAAATGGACCCATGATATTCCCTTTTCTGTGATACTAGCTCTTATGGGTTGCATTGTGTCCCCCCAAACTTCATATGTTGAATTCCTAAAGCCCAGGACCTAAGGATGTGACCTTGTTTGGAAATAGAGTGATTGCAGATGTAGTTAGTTGGATGGGGTCATAATGTAGTAGGCCGGAGCCCTAACCCTATCATATAACTGATGTTTTTATAAAAAGGGAAAATTTGGACACGGATATATGCACACAGATAGAAGGCCTTGTGAACATGAAGACAGAGATTGGGTGATGCTTCTATAAAGCCACACATGCCAAAGATGGCCGGCAAGCCACCAGAAGCTAGGGGGAAAGCAGAAAACAAATTTTCTCTCACAGTCAAGAGAAGTAAGTAATCAATCCTGCCAACATCTTGATCTCAGACTTCTAGCCCCCAAACTGTGAGACAATAAATTTATGTTTTTTGAGTCACCCAGTTTGTGGTACTTTGCCATAGCAGCCTTAGCAAGCTAATATTTGTAACACAAGATCTTTTATTCAGTGCCCCAGTAGAACCATAAATACTCTTGAGTTTAAATACAGATGTCAGACACGTTTATCTTCAGCAATGAGCCAATTTTTCATGTTTAGGATGGAGGGAAAGTAGAAGACAGCATGGTCAAAAAGTCAAAGTCTTTCCCTATTTTTGAGGATATGTGCTATCATTGACATTTAATTGAAAATATTATTTAAAAAAAAACAACAAACAAAACCCCACTTGTGGTTAATGTTTGCATTTCTCCTCAGAGATCAAGTAAATCACATCTTGTCCAAATCTTTTCTTCTTCAAGTATAGGATGATAGTCTTAGATGACATAGTTATGAAGATCCCTTCTACCTCTGTATTCTATCCATCATTATTTTGTTACTTCTTTTATAAAATAATATTCTCAATGCAAAGTATTTTTCAGTAACTGTAAAAAAAAAAAAAAAAAAAAAAGAAAGAAAGAAAGAAAGAAAGAAATTCACACATATTCCCAGCACCCAGAAAAACCACTCTTTGGAATATAGCCTACATCTTAATCTAATAAACAACTGTTACATGAAATGTTTATTTGCATCCAACGTATTTTCAAAAAGGACTTGAGGTGGCTTCCCATAAATGCCTAATATTCAAAAGGACTACTGAAATTAGGCTAAAATTAGAAGGGCTTTGTAATGAAGACAAGGACCTCTTTGACCAGATGGTGATGCTAACAAGAATGGATGCAGATGACCACTAATATGTGTTCCATGATGGCGGGGACTCTGCTTGTTTGTCTGCTTCTGTGACCTTCGGATGCAAGGTTTCTTACAGAAATTTCCCTGAAACAGGGCTAAAAACCAGAGGCAGTTGTCTGAAGATATTTGAAGATGGTAGGCTACGCAAGGAAACTGGGCTACCTAGCATTTTCTAGGCCACCTAATGACAGTCAACCAGGGGCAGAGTCATTGCTGAGGTGGCCACAACAATCAGTTCTAGGCACCCTGGAAACCATTCATCTTTGAGGCATATTTGGTCTTCCAGAACAGATGAAGATATTCCAGCACCATGTTTCTTTCTAGCAAATAATATCAAGGTATTTTCAGAATGCTCGGACCCTACTAGAGTTCTTTGTGAAATAAATGATGTAGTGACTTTGGTGGTTAGTTTTCTATCTAGACTGATGTTTGCAGTGGTCCAGAATCAAAGCTGCTGGCTTGATGCTGCTCAACCACTACACAGCCCTCTAATTTATAGATAACCATGATTTCAGAAAACCAAATTAGACATTAGTTTTTAATTGTAATTTGTTATGGAAAATTGTACTTTGTCTCCAATAAACCATGAACTTTTTTCTCTTGTCAAATAGTTGCTAAAATGTTACATGGTATCTTTATCAGTACCCACTGAGTAGTAATTTTCTTCCACTAGTTATACATCCATTAAGACTTATGTATTGTGTATTTGTTACTTATGTATTGAGTATCTTTTGGATGAAGCAACAAAACTGTCTTTGCATCCTGATCATTTAACCATGATGGATCCTCAAAAACTATGTTTACTGAGATGCTTAAATACCTACTGCATGTTTCTGTATGCCTACATCTCAATCTGAAATAATCTCTAATAACTCTTCTAGACCTAAGGGACTTGGCGTTTAATAACCAGCTCTCCAAGTCTATATAATGACACCCATCAAAAATGAAACATCTGTAAGGTGTCTTCTATCATGATAAAAGCCAATTTGGATGAGCGTATGCTCAATCTGGCTGACTTTGCCTTTTTAGACAGTCAAAAATATGAATCAACAGAGACAGTGGCTGCGTGGAGGCTCTAGTCTAAGCCAGAAACTTTAATTGCATTGCCTTCTCTTATAACAAGTAATTAGAAATGACTGTTTCCTACCAGTCTGAATTACAAGATGATTATTTCCCTTTTACATTCACTGGCTCCTTGGCATTTCAAGCCTGGGGTATTATTAAAAATATACAAATCATTGGAGAAAGTGGCCAATGAGGAGCAATTTTCTAACTTTCAGGGTCAACTTCGGTCACAAGGAATAGGCTAATTTGGAAGAACTAAAGTTTCTATGAAACCTTGAGTTTTCAGAGGGTAGTCCTGGGAATGTTGGAATGTTCACTATCAGAAGAAAGTTCCTTTTCAAGCAAATTCTCCTCTTTATGTCTTTAAGTATATATATATAACACAAAAAGTGAAGTAGTGGTGGACAAGAAAGAATTCTGCTTCCAATAGAAGAAATCACCCATCAGTACCAATTCGAGGGTGGACCACTCCCTTCACCAGGGAGGAAGAATTTCTATCTTCAGTGAATAAGAAGGAAAGAGGCCTGGAGAGAACCAGCTCAAGGAAGTACTTTAGGGTAGTGGGTAAACGGCATGTTGTCTTGTAGGCACCATTTCTCCTAATGATGGGAAAGAATCAATTATTATAAAAACATGAATGTGGAGAGTAAAAGATACATCTGAATTACAGTTCTGCTGTCCCTCTGGCAAGAATCCATCTAAGTTAGAGAAATCATAATGCCCAAGAAATAGGAGGACACAAGACAAGGAAACTTTTCACAGGACCAATCCTTCATAGTTGCAACTAAGAATGGCTGCCACTAATAATGCAGGACCTTCAGCTTCCTTCGTTACACATCTCAAAGGAAGAAAGTTAACAGCCTACCATTCCAACGTAGTCAGGCTTCAAAAGACAGTGTGGGTCCACAAACAGGGCAATTTCTTTGACTTAGGCATCTGAGCAGGTGAGGACCAAGAGAAGTGAGTTCTCACAAAGTGGTTGATCTCGCTGGGTCCACAGAAGGACAAACAAAGCATCCAGCTGGCCCCTTTACGCAAGGAGCAACAACCAGAGAGAGGCAGACACATCCGGACTTTTCGTTAGCATATAATAAAGGCTTGCAGACTGCTGTGTAGTGGTCATAAACCATCACTGGGTGCATATTATCATCTGTGATTACCAGAACAATGAAAAAGTGGAGTTGTAAAAAACATCCAAGGAAGGAAATGGTTTCTCTCTTGAGTAAGAAATGAACTGGCATCTGAGAAATGACATGGGTGGCATAACAAAGATGGACAAAGGTGCGGTGACGGAGGAAGAAGTCCATTTCAGTCTTAAGTCACTCTGATTAACAAATTAATGCTTACAAGGCCGATTTCATTGATGATTTAGATTGCCAGCAATACGACAGAAAGGACCGGCTGCAACTCAGCCCCATCTGCCAGTCACGGGGAATAAACTCAGACACGGCTGTGCAGTTTTAACATTGCGTTTGCTTGACCTTCCAATGAAGTCAAAAGGGAAAAAGAGAAAAGTGCATTCTTCTTTCGTCACCTATGCATTCAAAAAAGACATGTGGCTACTTTTAGTTGGGCGTAGTCACACTTGTTTCTAGACCCAATGAATGAGGTAACATTTATATAGAGAGGTGTTAAAATAAAATTCAGAGAGCTTTACTTGATATGAATATCTTATTGAGTGAGGAATAAACTGTGAACAGGGGGACTTCGAAACCCAACGATTCCGAAGGGAACTTCTAAGTATGAGCGCATCATAGGGCTGGGCAACACCGAGTCTTTGTTATGTCAAACACAGCTCCAGTGTTTGACTCCTGTTTTTCTTATTCCTACCAGCACTGTTCTTACATATATTAGACAGGGGAGAGTTTTTGTTGTTCTTGTGTTTTTTGACACATGTTGAGAAAAAGATAAGGAAGGTAAAGGAAGTTAGTTATGTAAGAGGGAGGCATCGCTTAGGAAAGAGAAAGAGATTTCTGAGGTAAGTGGCAGTAATTTAAAAGAGAGACACTAAAAAGGAATGTGCTTAAAGTATATCTGTGTATAAATATAAGGGGGGAAGTTAGCTCCATAGAAATAACAGCGATAGCTGTTTAAAAAGAAGGGCGAGGGAGCAGGGTAGTCTCAGCACGTTCCCTCTCCAAAGGAAGAAATGGAGCTGGGCATGCACGTGCTCAAACAATCCCACTGTTTGGCCAGCAGGGGGGGCAACTGTCTTGGTGTAGCTTGGTTAGTTACTGTCCCTACTGACGTTTGAGTGGGTAAAGAAATTTAAAAAACAAACAAACAAACAAAAAACTGAGTGCAGCCTCTGTTTGCATCATACATTTCTGTAAGTAAGGATTTTATAACTTGAGGAGTCCTTGTAACTGATTCTTTAATCCCTTGAGTAGTGAGTTTTTTCATGCTTGCTGACCTCAGGGAGTTTTTTTTTTTTTTTCAAAAAAATGAAATTAGTTTCAGTTCTAGTTTTATTAACTTAAAATCATGTTTGTTTGATAACCAATTCATAGACACAACAAGAACATGCATTTGCCTTTTTTAAATGTTGCTTTACATTTTAAAAATAAATCGATCGTACCCTGGATGGTCAGGAGACACGAGGACAACATGAACATTTGGACTATTCAAAGGGCTAATAGCATCAACCCTTCTGGATATGAGTATGAAAAATTTCTATTAATCATCTCAAATTAAAAAGATGACAAAGAAGTTGACACCCTAGAAAAGACTCTCAACCCACCCAAAAGCTATCACAGGGAAAAACATTTTAATTAATAATGAAAACCACTTTGGACAATGCTTCTTGCATCAAGAATCTTCAAATACTGAGGTTGGTTATTTATCGGGTCTTATAAATCTAGTACATATAGCTTCTACAACCATAGTCTTTTAAAATTCATTCCTATTGATTGATACTCAACACTATTGATTCTACTGTATTAGACTGAGTGGCTTGTTTTAAACTACAGTGCAGAGAGCAAGCAGTAGTTTGCTTGAAAACAATAAAATAATAATGATAATCATTTTTCCTCTCCCCCTCTTTTAGGCTCTGACCAGGAGAAAATAACTACAAGAAACTACTAATTTACAAAATGTGCAGATGACCTAGTTTATTCATAACCATAGGAGTTTTAATTTATTAAACAACAATTTAATATAAGCAGTGCCCAGTAATTCTAGCTCGTTGTGTGTTTTGGAGGAGAATAATGTATTACTTAATGGGGAAGATAAATGTATTATTGAAAAATTTTAATAATGAACAGAATTATATTTGGGCCTTTTCATGGGAAGTAATTAGTTGCAAACTGCCCTTCCCTGAAGTGTGGTGGTATTGGCGGCAATTGCTATTTAGTGGAGGATCCTCTACTAACCCACCCACCCACGTCCCGCTGCTGTGGAGTGGAGAGAGGACCAGCAGTGGAGGACCAGTGTGGGAAGTCCACGGTCTGAAAGAGGGCTCATTCAAACAAATCCCTGACATCCATTAGCTTCAACCTTGTTCCCACCTACCATAGAGGGGCTCTAGAGATGGAGAAGTTACCGGTGAAGGAATTGGCTTCAGGGCCCCAAACGACTTGAGAGGCTGCAGAAAGTCCAGGTGCCTCAGCAAAGCTCTCTCCCGTCTGCTTGCTAAACCGTCTAAATTAAACATGTTCCCTCTACAGAAAGACCCCTTTGCGTCAAAGCTTTAGTTCTAGACTTTTGCCTACTTTTCTCTTGTGTCCTTTAGGCCACCATTATTTTTAACCCACCTTACTATTCCAGCTTTGAACCTAGTGTCCTAGGCTCTCATTTTGCCCTCCCTCCACACTCCAGGGCAATCTTTCTAATGTAGGAATTGGATCTTGTTACTCTCTTCCTCAAAAGTCTTTAGTGAGAATTCCTGTGCTCAGAATAAAGTCACTGAACATTGCTGCCAGGACTGAATCCTGCAGCCTCTTCTCTCAGCAGTTCCCCTAGACAGTCCACCCTTTGTCCACATAGTGTCTCTTTCAGTTCTGTTAAGGCACTTGGTTTTTGCCTTACAGCCTTTGTATATGCTGTGCCTTTTGAACAGATCCATTATCTCTCTCCTGTTTTCAAAAGTAGGAAGTATGGAAACACAATCAATGATACCACCAAGGAGCAGTATAGGTCAGGATGGAGTCTAAGCTGCTGTAACAAAGATCACCCAATATTGTGTGGCTCAAACAAGAAAGGCTTAAACTTTCTCTTCTTTATAATGGTTCAGAGCTAAGGAATCCAAATAGCAGAGCAGATCTTCCATCCTCAGCATGCAGCAACCTCTGGTCCAAGGTGGCTACTTCATCTCCTGCATGCACCCCAGCCATCAGAAAAGAATGAAGAGGCAAGAGAACCCACTCATTTCTTTTAAAGGTACAGTTTGGAGGTAGTGTAATCACATTGGCAGCCATGTGCCCAGCTGAGACTCCAGAGTTGGGCTATTATAGGGAGAAAAAGTGGATATTGAATGGCAGCAGTCACTACTATAGAGCAATATTCCCCAAAGCTTGCAGACGAGCTAAGAGCTAAGAGGCCAAAGGAAGACTAGACAATTCTGTAAATTTACCTGTAATTTCTTCTCCCCAGTCCACCCCCCTCTTCAGAAGCAGCACCAGCTCATAGGGAAGTCACCTGCTGGAAGAAATGGAGTCAGGGACTCTAAGGTAGGGAAGAGAGCCAGAAGCAGGGCAAATATATAATCAATAAGCACCAATATGGCTGGATGATTGTTTAAATATTAAAATATAACTGTTCCATGTGGTAAAGAATGACTCCTCTAAGTTCTCCTAAATATCTGCCTGAGATCCTGGCCATCCCAGCTCCTCTCCTGAGACCCCAGGCTTCTTCCACCATCCAGCAGCTAGTGGATCAGTGTCTGGCACAGAAAGGGACCCTAGAGATCAGAACCCTCTCCCCGCTGACCATTTGATTGGTCAGTGCTGATTGGTGATAGTTTGAATATCACCTCTGTCCAAAAGTCTAACATCCAGTGACCTTCTTCAGCTCCTGTATCCACTCCAAAACAAAGACAGAAGTACAATAGACAGAGGTCGCTGAACCTCATCCTTTTATTCCATTTCAAATCTTGCTTTAGATACCGAAAACATGAAATTGCGTCAGATTTCCATGACCCATAACATCAGCAAGAATGACCTCTGTGGGCGATGTTTCTTTTGCTAGAGAAAAAGGAGGTTCAGCTCATGAGTAAGAGACTCAAGATATGTGTCCGAACAACGCAAACCAAACTTGAAGAATTTAAAATGTGGGAAAGACAGAATTAATTTTGATAACCTGCCTGAGAACGCCCTCAGACCACTGAATCCTTCTCCCATCTGGGTCACAGAGGTGTGATGCAATAGAAAGATCACTGGATTTGGGGCCACCAGGCCTGGGTACCAGCCTGCAATAGTGGAAAGAACAGGTTTGTAGCTGGTTCCCTAATCACAATCTATACACTAGTCTCTGCATCTGTAAAATATTGATAGAAGATTATTTTACAGATGAGGCATGAATGAACTAGATAGAGTACGCTGGGTGCCTGGCATGCAGTAGGCACTCAGTAAAAGTAAGTGGGCCCATGCTTTTTTGCTTTTACTGTCCTTCCTTTTCCTTTCTCTACCCCACCTGCTACTCCCTTGCACAAGAGTTTGTAGTGGGGAGAGTAATGGCGGAGTAGGAAGCGATACCGATAAATCTCCCCCAAAACTCAACAAGATTTTCAACCAGAAACAGAAAAACCTATACTTGGAGCTTCCAGATTCTTCGCAATACACCCAAAGGTATGATTGAGTGAAAAATTGGCTAAATATATAACCAAACCCCGAAGGAAATAGGGAGTAAGAAATGCTCCGCCTTCCTCACTAACCTAAACAGGGCGGCTTTCTCTGGTAACTGTGAATATAGAAACTGAGGCGGGCAAAGGGGGTGAATAGATCCAGGCCGCCGCAGCAAAAACGGCCGAACCAGGCTGTGGCTCAGAGATCCAAGCCGAGGAAAATCTGATCCTGTGGCAACCCGGGCAATACAAGCTAACACTCGCGCCAAACCCAAACAAAGAAAGACAAGCGGAGCGGCCATTTTACCCGGTCTCCTGGACGGTGCGCAGTTAGTGGAAGAGAGATTTCTTCCTAAGCCGCGGAAGTGGGTGCCCGTGTTGCCCCACGGAGAGGCAGGGTCAGAGGCCTTTCTGTGGGCTGAGGGCAGAGTCTCTGGGCAGCCCCAGCGCCCTGGGAAAGCCACGCACGGGAGGGAGTGAGAACTAATCCCAACGGTGGAGATTTTCCGTGCTGGAGGCTGTTTTACTCAGAGGGAACCACGGCCGGCCTCATATCCTGGTTTGCGCGCGCAGATAAGGAGTGAGCGATTCCTCCGAGTGCCTCCGCAGTGCGCGCCCGTGTTATCGCACAGAGGGGCAGAGTCAGGGGCCTTTGTGTGGGCCAAAGCGGAATCTCGGGCCGCCCCAGCGCCTTGCAAAAGCCGCACACGGGGACGGAGCGAGACTCAATGCCAATGCCGCAACTTTTCCCTGCGGTTGGGGGTTTCACTCAGAGCGTGAGACTGCTGGCCAGATATCCTGGTTGCAGACAGTGAGTGAGAGTTTCCTCTAAGCGCCCCAGAAGTGGGCGCCCGCTTGTGTTACCGGATAGAGTGGCAGAGCCAGAGGTCTTCGAGTGGGCGGAAAGCCCGCCTGATTATGCTAGCAGCTCTGACTGACTGAGCCTTACCCAGAGCCCTGTGCTGAGTGGAAATAGAGTGGGGAGTTGCCAGCAATTTGAGCCTCTTACTATCCAGGCAGAGGCAGCAGCAACCCCATACCTGGACTATCAGGCTACTAATTGAGGAAGGAAAGACTAGGAGAAAGGCTCCAGGAACACGGACTCTCTCACTGTCGGAGCCTATAAATGCTAATGAGCCTCGACTCCCAACGAGAATAAAGCACAATACATGACATAGCCATAGAGACTTATCAACTGCAAACCTCTACCTGAGCGTGCCAAAGGGGCAGAACCCGGGGTACAGAGTCACCGACCAGGAAGAGGGAGAGAAAAGAAAAAGCAAGAAGATAACCTCTCAAAATCAAGAATAATCCGCAGACTTTATAACCTATCCCATTTTATTATATTTGTTCGTTTGTTTCTCTTATCTTCATTCTTGATACTTTTTTTTCCTCCTCTAATTTGGCCGATTAACTCTCTACCGGTCTTACTCTCTCCTATCCTTGAACTACACTACCCATAAGTGTTACATCTCCCATTATCTTTTCTTTCCTCTTCCTTTCTCTCTATGAGGGTTGTACTCCAAAACCCTTAACTCTCTCTCTCTCTCTCTCTCTCTCTCCCCTTTCTTTTTTCTTCTTTTAGTGGTTCCCTCTTTTTTTCTCTCTCTCTCTTTCTTTTCTCCCTCTATATTAGTTTCTTCCTTTCTCCTTTACATCTCCTCTCATTCAAACCTCAATAACAAACAAATTATCTTATCTGGGACTCAAACCTATGTTTGTGGCATTTTGGGGGGTTTTTACTTCACCTTTTTAACTCACTAGCAGTGCTCCCATCCCTGGCTCTCCATAATATCTAGTTCTTGTTCCACTAAATACAATAGTAAGTTTTTAATTTGTCCCCCCATTTTTCCATTTTCCTCTTATTCCTCTCATCATAACTCTTAGAAAACCAACACCTAAAAGCAAATCATTTTATTCTTGACCCAAATTTTTTCCTTATTTGCTTTTTGTGGGTCCATACGCTCTTTTTTTTTTTTCTTTTTTCTTTTTTTTTTTTTTTTTTTTTTTCCATTTTTTTTTTTCTCTCTCTTTTTTGCCCCTTTATTACTTTTCCCCAATTCAGGCCCTCCATCACAGGCATTGTTTGTTATAACTCACAGTCCACCACAAGATTTTCTCAAGAAAGAGGGGAGAGGAGAGGAGAGGAAAAAAAGAGGGGGGGGAATAATTTCCTTTTTTAAAAATTTTTTATTTTATTTTATTTTTCTTTATTTCATTATTAATTTTTTTAAAAAAAAACCAACTCTTTTCGATTTGTTATTTTTTTATTTTTTTAACTTTTTAATCTTTATTAAATCTCATTAATACTATCAACAAAACCACCCTCAGATGCCATTAAGGAAGAGAAAATCGAATATCATGAATACAAAAGAAAGAGAGGTAACACAGCTAGATGAGGAAAAATCTATGGAGAAAAAATTTAATATATTGGAAACCTTGGAGCTAAATGACAGAGAATTCAAGATAGAAATCCTAAAAATCCTCCGAGATATACAAGAAAACACAGAAAGGCAATATAGGGAGCTCAGAAAACAACTCCATGAACACAAAGAATATATGTCCAAGGAAATTGAAACTATAAAAACAAATCAAACAGAGATGAAAAACTCAATTCACGAGCTGAAAAACGAAGTAACAAGCTTAGCTAATAGAACAGGTCAAATAGAAGAGAGAGGATTAGTGAAATAGAAGACAAGCAACTTGAGGCACAACAGAGAGAAGAAGAAAGAGACTCAAAAATTAAAAAAAATGAGATAGCCCTACAAGAATTATCTGACTCCATCAAAAAGAATAACATAAGAATAATAGGTATATCAGAGGGAGAAGAGAGAGAAAATGGAATGGAGAACATACTTAAACAAATAATTGATGAGAACTTCCCAAGCCTGTGGAAAGAACTAAAGCCTCAAGTTCAAGAAGCAAACAGAACTCCAAGTTTTTTTAACCCCAACAAACCTACTCCAAGGCATATCATAATGAAATTGACACAAACCAACAGCAAAGAAAAAATTCTCAAGGCAGCCAGGGAAAAGAAGAATACAACATATAAAGGAAGGCCCATTAGATTATCATCAGATTTCTCAGCAGAAACTCTACAAGCTAGAAGGGAGTGGACCCCAATATTTAAAGTCCTGAAAGAGAGGAACTTTCAGCCACGAATACTATACCCATCAAAGCTATCCTTCAAATACGAAGGAGAAATCAAAACATTCACAGATACAGAAAAGATGAGGGAATTTATCATCAGAAAACCCCCACTCCAGGAATTACTAAAGGGGGTTCTCCAATCAGATAAAAAGAACAAAAAAAAACAGAGCCACAAGTAAAAGCTCCAAGAAGAACACAATAAAACCAAATTTAAACTGTGACAACAACAAAAAGAAAGAGGGGGAGAAGACGGAGATTAACAGTAGCAAAGGACGATGGAGTGCAAAAGTACTCACAAAATAGTTTGCTACAATGAACAGGGTAGGGACCCTTTTCATTACTCAAAGGTAACCACCATTGAAAAAACCACCACAGAAGCACATGAGATAAAAAAGATAGCAACAGAGGAAAGATGTATGGAATACAACCAAATAAAAACAAAAGATAGAAAAACGAAAGAGAAGGATCAAACAAGACACAAAACTAACAGAAAGCAAGATATAAAATGGCAATAGGGAACTCACAAGTATCAATAATTACACTAAATGTAAATGGATTAAACTCACCAATAAAAAGGCACAGAGTAGCCGAATGGATTAAAAAAGAAAATCCAATTGTATGCTGCCTACAGGAAACTCATCTAAGTAACAAGGATAAAAACAAATTCAAAGTGAAAGGCTGGAAAACAATACTCCAAGCAAATAACATCCAAAAAGAAGCAGGTGTAGCAATACTCATATCGGATAATGCTGACTACAAGACAGGAAAAGTACTTAGAGACAAAAATGGCCATTTCATAATGGCTAAGGGGACACTGAATCAAGAAGACATAACAATTCTTAATATATATGCACCAAACCAAGGAGCACCAAAATATATAAGACAGCTACTTATTGATCTTAAAACAAAAACTGACAAAAATACAATCATACTTGGAGACCTCAATACACCGCTGACGGCTCTAGATCGGTCATCCAAACAGAGAATCAACAAAGACATAGTGGCCTTAAACAAAACACTAGAGCACCTGGATATGATAGACATCTACAGGACATTTCATCCCAAAGTGACTGAGTATACATTTTTCTCCAGTGTACATGGATCATTCTCAAGAATTGACCATATGTTGGGCCACAAAAACAATATCAGCAAATTCAGAAAAATTGAAGTTGTACCAAGCATATTTTCTGATCATAAAGCCTTGAAACTAGAATTCAACTGCAAAAAAGAGGAAAAAAATCCCACAAAAATGTGGAAACTAAACAACATACTTTTAAAAAATGAATGGGTCAAAGAAGAAATAAGTGCAGAGATCAAAAGATATATACAGACTAATGAAAATGACAATACGACATATCAGAATCTATGGGATGCAGCAAAAGCAGTGATAAGAGGGAAGTTCATATCGCTTCAGGCATATATGAACAAACAAGAGAGAGCCCAAGTGAACCACTTAACTTCCCACCTTAAGGAACTAGAAAAAGAAGAACAAAGACAACCCAAAACCAGCCGAAGAAAGGAGATAATAAAAATCAGAGCAGAAATAAATGAATTAGAGAACAGAAAAACTATAGAAAAAATTAATAGAACAAGGAGCTGGTTCTTTGAAAAGATCAACAAAATTGACAAACCCTTGGCAAGACTTACCAAGGAAAAAAGAGAAAGAACTCATATAAACAAAATACAAAATGAAAGAGGAGAAATCACCACGGACACCGTAGATATACAAAGAATTATTGTAGAATACTATGAAAAACTTTATGCCACTAAATTCAACAACCTAGAAGAAATGGATAAATTCCTAGAACAATGCAACCTTCCTAGACTGAGTCAAGAAGAAGCAGAAAGCCTAAACAGACCTATCAGTAGAGAAGAAATAGAAAAAACCATTAAAAACCTCCCCAAAAATAAAAGTCCAGGCCCTGACGGCAATACCAGCGAATTTTATCAAACATTCAAAGAAGACTTGGTTCCTATTCTACTCAAAGTCTTCCAAAAAATTGAAGAAGAAGCAATACTTCCAAACACATTTTATGAGGCCAACATAACCCTCATCCCAAAACCAGGCAAGGATGGCACAAAAAAAGAAAACTACAGACCAATATCTCTAATGAATACAGATGCTAAAATACTAAACAAAATACTAGCAAATCGAATACAACAACATATTAAAAAAATAATACATCATGATCAAGTGGGATTCATCCCAGAATCTCAAGGATGGTTCAACATACGTAAAACAGTTAATGTAATACACCATATCAACAAAACAAAGAACAAAAACCACATGATCTTATCAATAGATGCAGAAAAGGCTTTCGATAAAATACAACACAATTTTATGTTTAAGACTCTCAACAAAATGGGTATAGAAGGAAAATATCTCAACATGATAAAGGCCATATATGATAAACCATCAGCTAACATCATATTAAATGGCACTAAACTGAAGGCTTTCCCCCTTAAATCAGGAACAAGACAGGGTTGTCCACTCTCTCCACTCTTATTTAATGTGGTACTAGAGGTTCTAGCTAGAGCAATCAGACAAGACAAAGAAATAAAAGGCATCCATATCGGAAAAGAAGAAGTAAAGGTATCACTTTTTGCAGATGATATGATCCTATACATCGAAAACCCCAAAGAATCCACAAAAAGACTACTAGAAACAATAAGCCAATACAGTAAGGTCGCAGGATACAAAATTAACATACAGAAGTCAATAGCCTTTCTATATGCCAACAATGAAACAACTGAGAAGGAACTCAAAAGAATAATCCCCTTCACGATTGCAACAAAAAAAATAAAATACTTAGGAATAAACATAACAAAGAATGTAAAGGACTTATATAATGAAAACTATAAACCATTGTTAAGGGAAATCGAAAAAGATATAATGAGATGGAAGAATATACCTTGTTCTTGGCTAGGAAGAATAAATATAATCAAGATGGCTATATTACCCAAAGCAATATATAAATTTAATGCAATTCCCATCAAAATTCCAATGACATTTTTTAAAGAAATAGAGCAAAAAATCATCAGATTTATATGGAACTATAAAAAACCCCGAATAGCCAAAGCAATCCTAAAGAAAAAGAATGAAGCTGGGGGCATAACAATACCTGACTTCAAACTCTATTATAGGGCCACGACAATCAAAACAGCATGGTATTGGCAGAAAAATAGACACTCAGACCAATGGAACAGAATAGAAAGTCCAGAAATAAAACCCCATATATATAGTCAAATAATTTTTGATAAAGGGGCCAACAACACACAATGGAGAAAAGAAAGCCTCTTCAATAAATGGTGCTGGGAAAACTGGAAAGCCACATGCAAAAGAATGAAACTGGACTACAGTCTCTCCCCCTGTACAAAAATTAACTCAAAATGGATCAAAGATCTAAACATAAGACCTGAAACAATTAAGTACATAGAAGAAGACATAGGTACTCAACTCATGGACCTGGGTTTTAAAGAGCATTTTATGAATTTGACTCCAATGGCAAGAGAAGTGAAGGCAAAAATTAATGAATGGGACTACATCAGACTAAGAAGTTTTTGCTCAGCAAGGGAAACTGATAACAAAATAAACAGAAAGCCAACTAAATGGGAAATGATATTTTCAAACAACAGCTCAGATAAGGGCCTAATATCCAAAATATACAAAGAACTCATAAAACTCAACAACAAACAAACAAACAATCCAATAAAAAAATGGGAAGAGGATATGAATAGACACTTCTCACAGGAAGAAATACAAATGGCCAACAGATATATGAAAAGGTGCTCATCTTCTTTAGCTATTAGAGAAATGCAAATCAAAACGGCAATGAGATACCACCTCACACCTGTTCGATTAGCTGTTATTAGCAAGTCAGGTAATAGCAAATGTTGGAGAGGCTGTGGAGAAAGGGGAACCCTCATACACTGTTGGTGGGAATGTAAAGTAGTACAACCATTATGGAAGAAAGTATGGTGGTTCCTCAAAAAACTGCAAATAGAACTACCTTATGACCCAGCAATCCCTCTACTGGGTATATATCCCCAAAACTCAGAAACATTGATACGTAAAGACACATGCAGCCCCATGTTTATTGCAGCATTGTTCACAGTGGCCAGGACATGGAAACAACCAAAAAGCCCATCAATAGATGACTGGATAAAGAAGATGTGGCACATATACACTATGGAATACTACTCAGCCATAAGAAATGATGACATCGGAACATTTACAGCAAAATGGTGGGATCTTGATAACATGATACGAAGCGAAATAAGTAAATCAGAAAAAAACAGGAACTGTATTATTCCATACGTAGGTGGGACATAATAGTGAAACTAAGAGACATTGATAAGAGTGTGGTGGTTACGGGGGGGAGGGGGGAATGGGAGAGGGATAGGGGGTGGGAGGGGCACAAAGAAAACAAGATAGAAGGTGACAGAGGACAATCTGACTTTGGGTGGTGGGTATGCAACATAATTGAACGACAAGATAACCTGGACTTGTTATCTTTGAATATATGTATCCTGATTTATTGATGTCACCCCATTAAAAAAATAAAATTATAAAATTAAAAAAAAAAAAAAAAAAAAAAAAAAAGAAAAAAAAAAGAGTTTGTAGTGGGACCACAGTCAGGCCATTTAATATAGATGTTTCAGTTTTGCAACAAGAAAGGGAAGGATCATGAGGGATGTCTTGTACGGTGAGATTATTCATGTGAATCAGAGTGCAGATGTGCAGGACTGTTAGTTTCAAGAGGAGCAAAATGAGGTGACAGACTGACATAATTTCCATGTATACCTCCATAGTTTCTATAACATAACTTACAAATCTCTACACAGTTTGCCTCTGGATGAAAGCCAAGCTCTGTAGTGTTGGATATGCCAATCATTGCCTCAAAGGACCCCCATCTTTCAGAACTGTCTGGCCCAGACTAGTTACTCCGTACCTATCTGCTGAGTAGAAGAGTGGGGTTGTGGTGAATCTACTGACTTGGGAAGGCAGAGGTTGCCTAAAGTAGGATGCACTTAGGTATGTGCGGGCTGACTTCATACCGAACTCAGGCTGATATGTGAAGAAAGAAAAATGAACCAGTTCACGATTATGCTGAAGTTTATACTTCTCCTCCAACTGGTAATTGCTTTAAGAAGAGGCTTCTGCCTCAGTCATTGTCAGTTAATAGATGAAAATGTATGCTTTTCTAAGCATATATTTGAATTTCTAAAATCTTGCATTTCACACCAAGAACCAAATTTCACTCAGCATTTCTACTTACTAAAAGAAAGTAATGGATGAATAAACTTTGTTTTTAAAGAGTTACCTTTGAGAAGTAGAAATCTATGCATAATTCATGAATTAGTAAATGATTTTTCTGTATCTTAAGCATTGCTCACATAAAACACCTGGCCCAGGGGTGTGAAAGTCCCCTCTTCCCAGCAGATCCATCAACAAGTACTGAGCTGAGTGTCTTCTCTCAACAGACTCTGTTAGAAAAGTTTAAGGTGATGGCAAGAAACCATTAGAGAAAGGGGTGGGATGTTGTCGAGAGTTAAGTTCTAATGTTGTAAATAGAACACATTCTGTTAAGTTAGATGCTTTGAGGGGTAAAATTTTGAATGTTGGGGAAAAGAAGGGTATGTGACTATTGCCTCATGAAGGGCCTTTGAGCCTAAATTAAAAAATTTAGGCCCTGGCCGGTTGGCTCAGTGGTAGAGCGTCGGCCTGGCGTGCAGGATCCCGGGTTCAATTCCCGGCCAGGGCACACAGGAGAAGTGCCCATCTGCTTCTCCACCCCTCCCCCTCTCCTTCCTTTCTGTCTCTCTCTTCCCCTCCCGCAAGCCGAGGCTCCATTGGAGCAAAGTTGGCCCGGGCGCTGAGGATGGCTCTGTGGCCTCTGCCTCAGGCGCTAGAATGGCTCTGGTTGCAACAGAGCGACGCCCCGGATGGGCAGAGCATCACCCCCTGGTGGGCATGCCGGTTGGATCCCGGTCAGGCGCATGCAGGAGTCTGTCTGACTGCCTCCCCGTTTCCAACTTCAGAAAAATACAAAAAAAAAAAAAAATTAGCCTTTGTCTTATAACAACAAGGCATCAATAAATGCATTCTGTGGCATGGGTAGGGTGACAGACATATGTGCTTTGGACAGATGGTGCTGGCACCTCGTGGAAAATGAACGGGAAGAGTCAGCCTGGAAGGAAGGAGCTGAAGGGGAGAGGCCATGATGGCGGCCAGGTAATCGATGCAGGGGGCTGAGCTCAGACCGTTTCCCTGAGGATGCCGATTAAAGGAGGTCCAGGAAATGTGAATGGAGGGAATCAATACATATCTCAGCAGGCAGGGGAGAGCACTTATGAGTCAGGACTGACAATATGACTTAACTGGGTCTTAAACAAATTTAAATGGTAGGTTAGCCTCAGTGGTGAAGTTCGACACTTTTCCGTTTACTCTTTGCTTCTCATGGCATTTTAACTAGAAAGTTAATTTCTGTTTTGTGTGCATGGAACCCTGGCCTGGCTTTTATTTCTTTAAATGACAGTATGATTTGGAATGTTTTCTCTCTATTCTTCGGGGCTCAGGAAATCTGTTTATCCTTCTGAGTTACCTCCACTTGCCTGGGGAAATGGAGTGACCAGGGAAGGGAACTCTGGCAGCAAGAGAACAGGAAAGAACTTCTTTCTGCCCTAAGACCTTAAATCCTTTATCATTGTAGAGTTTAAAATGTACCTTGTTCTATCTATTTTGATCAAAATAACACAGGTTACTTAAATAGAATTCATGTTTTAGGATCTCACAACTTAAACTGACTGCATTCTTATTCCCTCATAAAGGCCCACAGTAGACCGTGGTGTTTACCAAGTGTGGCCTGTGTCCCACTGGCTAAAGTAACACAAGTAACACATAGACGTGGGTTTTCTTTTTAACCTTTTTAAAGATTATACAATTCTTTATGATTTTTTTTCTATTTATTGTAAGTCAGATTGTGGTTATTTATAATAGTGATAGGATATTTATTTTATTTAATTTTGAGGGGAATCAGAAAGAAACGAAGCAGAATCATTATGGTCTTTATTTTTGATTTTGCAGGGAGAATCAAAGAAATGTCACATTCCCTTATTTAAATAAAATTAAACCAGGTTGTGATCTTTATTTCCCCAATCTCAGTTAGGTCTGGGGGCACTCCTTCCCCTCCTGAGTGTCAAGGGGAAGAAGGGACTGATCCTACCGTTAAGGACAGGACTGAATGGGCCTTTTTTATTTATTTATTTATTTATTTATTTTTTTTTTTTCATTTTTCTGAAGCTGGAAACAGGGAGAGACAGTCAGACAGACTCCCGCATGCGCCCGACTGGGATCCACCCGGCACGCCCACCATGGGGCGACGCTCTGCCCACCAGGGGGCGATGCTCTGCCCATCCTGGGCGTCGCCATGTTGGCGACCAGAGCCACTCTAGCGCCTGAGGCAGAGGCCACAGAGCCATCCCCAGCGCCGGGGCCATCTTTGCTCCAATGGAGCCTTGGCTGCGGGAGGGGAAGAGAGAGACAGAGAGGAAAGTGCGGCGGAGGGGTGGAGAAGCAAATGGGCGCTTCTCCTGAGTGCCCTGGCCGGGAATCGAACCTGGGTCCTCCGCACGCTAGGCCGACGCTCTACCGCTGAGCCAACCGGCCAGGGCTTGAATGGGCCTTTTTTGACAGCAGTTAAAATCCTCAGTCCAAGTGTTTGCAGGTGGGCGGCGATGGCTCCTCCAGGCTGAGTGGAGACACACAAGGCCTTTAGAGCCGGCCCATCCCAGAGCCTGGGGTGCAGCCCTCATCACATCCTTGTCGGTGCCCCCATTAGAGTCCAGCGTGTCTACACAGCAGGACACTGGGCCTGGACTGCTCTCGACAACCAGCCCCTTCTCAACCTACCAGCTCCTCCCGCTCAACTTGAAGGTTTGCTTGGGCGTCTTCCAAGTAAGGCTGTCAAAACCAAAGTTCTGTTATTTCTCCACTCTGAGCCACAGTAGCCCTAGGATGGAACTACTTGGATAAAAAGTATAAGGGAAAGAGAGAAAAAAACCTCACTCTATCCTAAATCTAACACAATAGGAAGAATATGCCAAAATTTACGGTCTCTATAATTTATTCTGCTGTCTATTTTATTAAAGTCACTAGTCTCACTACAGCGTCCCTTTAAAGCTAGGACTTCCGGTACTATGTTGAATAAGAGTGGTGACAGTCAGCATCCTTGGCTCGTCCTTGGTTGTTTTAGGACACACTCCACGGAAGAGGCACATACTTCCCCATGGAGACTCTAGATTCAGCCACAGTCTAGTCCCTGGAGGTTTCCACCCTCTCAGACCAGCAAGGCTCTATCAGCTCCTCGCAGCTGCGCACGGGGCACAAGTCCAGCTGACGCCCATGCTGCCCAGCTGTCTGTTCTACAATCAGGAACAAGACCAGGATGCCGACTCTCACCACTCTCACTCAACATAGTTCTGGAAGTCCTAGCCAGAGCAATCAGGCCAGAGAAAGAAATAAAGGCATCCAAGCTGGGAATGAAAAATAAAAGTGTCACTTTTTGCAGATGCCATGATTCTGTATATAAACAACCCTAGTGACTCCACCAAAAAATTATTAGACACAACAAACAAATGCAGTAAAGTTCAGGATACAAAATCAATGTACAAAAATCTACTGCTTTCCTATATACTAACAATGAAACCAGAAGAATTTTTTAAAATTCATTTTGCAATTACAACAAAAAAATAAAATAAAATACTTAAGAATAAACTTAACAAAGGATATGAAGAACCTATATACTGAAAGCTATAAAGCATTATGAAGAGATTGTCTATTCTTTATAAGGAGTAACAAAGTAGATCTTGAACAGACCTCTTTCTTTCTAAATCAAAAAAACAGTTTTATTTAATGGATTCATTTTATTGGTAATATATTTAGAGCAAAAAGTTTAAGTCCTAGAGTTAAACTTGACTGATTCAGCTAACACTCAGGAATGACTTCTTTTTTTTTTTTTTAAAGTAAACTAGAGATTATCTAAAGATAAATCACAACTGTATTAGTTTCCATTTCAAGCATGAACAGATTGAAAAAAGTAGTGCCAAATTCGGGTTCTTAAATATTTTTCTTTAAAAAATTCCAGCACATCTCTAAATAGAACCTGAGATTTTGCAAAGGTATTAATTCTGCGAATGAAGACCTAACTTGAATGTCACTGAAAATTGGGGTCCATTGAGCTATGCTTAAGTGTGTCCATTTTTTACTCTTTGGGGGGGGAGGGTCACTGACTTTTTAAATATATATATATATTTTTTGTATTTTTTTCTGAAGCTGGAAACGGGGAGAGACAGTCAGACAGACTCCCGCATGCACCCGACCGGGATCCACCCGGCACGCCCACCAGGGGCAACGCTCTGCCCACCAGGGGGCGATGCTCTGCCCCTCCAGGGCCTCGCTCTGCCGCGACCAGAGCCACTCTAGCGCCTGGGGCAGAGGCCAAGGAGCCATCCCCAGCGCCCGGGCCATCTTTGCTCCAATGGAGCCTTGGCTGCGGGAGGGGAAGAGAGAGACAGAGAGGGGGGGGGGGAGAAGCAAATGGGCGCTTCTCCTATGTGCCCTGGCCAGGAATCGAACCTGGGTCCCCCGTACGCCAGGCCGACGCTCTACCGCTGAGCCAACCAGCCAGGGCCTAAATATAATTTCTTTACATTAAAAAAAAAAAAATCAGCGGTGAGGCATTTCTTTTTAATATAAATTTATTTAGTAAAAAACACTAGGGTAATGAGAAGAAAAATAGCACGTTTCGTAGGAGGGTCTCTGACGTGCCCAAAGTTGAGTAGGTGGTGAGAGGACGAACGTAGTTTCAGGGACACCAGACAGGATGTGGGATTCCAAGTCAGAAGATTTAACTCCCCGCTTGGCTAAAAATAATCATGATCTCAATCACACTGGGAAGGTTAGTTTTGCTGAAACTCGTCTGTAAAATTGGGACAGGAACATCCACCTTGTAGAGTCTTTTTTTTATTATTGAATTTATTGGAGTGACATTGGTTAATAACATTACATAGGTTTCAGGTGTACCATTCCATAATACATCATCTGTACATTGCACCATCCATTCGCCAATCCAAGTCAAGTCTCCTTCTGTCACCATGCTACAGAAGGGGTGACAGAACCTCAGAAAACCACCAAGCGCATCAGGAACGTCAGCTTGTATCGTGAGGGGTGCCGCTAGCCCTGATGCTGAGCCGCCAATTCACAGTTGCTTTTCCGGAGAGAACTCTAGCCCAGGGAGCTCACCTCCCCTGCACTGTGTACTGTGCCCTAAAATGCATCTGTTGCTTCCTGATGATGTTATCCATCTTTAGGGGAAGGGAAGTATTGATTTGCTTCCCTTTGAAGTGCTTCTGCGAATTGATCTGGCCCTTCTGCTGTCGCAGGCTTGCTAATGCCTCTGCCTCCCTGGCTGCGGTTGGAAATGACTCTGCTACAGGGAAAGGGCCGGATCCCTCTGACACTCTCGGTCTGGCCCGGCTCCTCCAGGTCTGAACAGCCTCAGAGCTGACACGCAGCTACTCCAGCAGGGTTCTCGTTATTCAGTGACCACCAGTGCTCTCAGAATGTGGTTCTGTTCCAGCAGCAGCTGGGGCTGGAGCCCACAGGTGTTTTCCTTGTCTGAAATAGCGAAAGGGGGAGGGGCAAATGCCACATGCTCCCAGGATAATGAAATCATGTCTATAATTTTTTTATTTCAAACTTATGTTCAATGGAGGCAGTAGAACCACTGAGTTTTGAATCCAAGTTTCCACCACTTACTCCCCAACCAATCTCATTCAAGTTATTCACCCTCCCCAAGCTTGAGTTTTATACATCCAGAAAATGGGAATAATCATACCTACCCATGAGGCTGATGTCAGGACTAAATGGAATAACTCATACTCTGATCCCTTGGGGAGCACGGCAGATTCTGGGCCTAGAAATTAGTTTCCTGGGACATTACTGGGCTTCGACTTGTCACCTGCAGCAGATGTCCCCAGGCTTAGACCGGAAAGTGTTAGCCTGCCTGAATCAGCCTCCTGCAATACTTAATCTAAACGGGATGGCGGCTTGGGCCCTGTGCTGGGGCAAAGGCACAGACCTTTGCTCCGAGGAGAAAATCTTAGTTCACCAAGATGGAGGACCTAATGAGGTCACCCCTGTCCTTCGGGGCCAGCCGCCTAAACCCAACCCCATAGGCTGCTTCTGGCTCTCCTGCTGTGAAATGGGCTCTGAAGAAATCTGCCTGAAAATGATGAGCAAGAAGGGAACTGTGCAAAGTGGCCCCCACAGGGGTCTCACCCTCTCCCAGAGCCAGAGCGCTGTGCAATCCTTCCTGCTCCATCTGCTTGGGCCTGGGAGGCACCTGGCGCAGGTAAACAAAACACTCAGGAGGCATTAGCTGGTGGGAGGATGTGATTTCGGATCTGTAGACTTGTGCATGCAACAACAAAAGGGTCTTGAATATTTAATCACATACTAGATTGTGCACAAACATTACCTTGTGCACAACCAAAACCCTTACAGTTTACCACCTGTGGAAACTTGCACAAGCTATTTAATTGCTTTAAGTCCTGGTTTCTTTATCTCAAAAATGTGAATAATCATAGTACCCATCTCATAAGGTCATTGCCAAGATTAAATGAGATAATGCATGAAAAATGCTTGGCCTGGTTTCTAGCACATGATAAACCCTGAATAGAAGTTTATTATTATTATATCATTGGCTATTAATAGTGGGTTACCTTTTTCCTGTGGGCAAAGCATAACTGTAGACCTGTTACAAGGAGGTTATTCACGGGGCACCTAATCTCCTTTAATCCAGTCCCTGGGAAGATTGCTTCAGGTTTTATGTAAGGTATTTTGAAGATTGCTTCATGTTTCATGTAAGGTATAGATGATGCTGGCATACGAGTTTTTGTAAGAAGACACAGTTGCATTTTGAGGAATTGATTTTTTTTTTTTTTGGCCTTAAGACAATTATGTCATTTTGTTAATCCAGGATTCTTCTGCTCAGAAGGTTTCTATGTAGAAGGAGAAATGATAGGCCCATAATTACTTTCTTTCTAGTGGGACTGTCCTTCAGTACTGTTACCACTAGGATTGGTTAGGACTGGCTTTCACATCATTCCAGTGGAAAAATCAGTTCTGGGATTTCCCAGTGGATCACAAATGAATACATTTTCCAGGAGAGTAAAAACCTTAAATGAACATCATATTAATGGCTCTGTGAAATGATTATGGACTTTGATGACTAAATAGACCTGAATTAGCTAATATATCTGCCACTTACTGGCTCTTTTGAAAAATCATTTAAATTTCTCCAACCTAGTACCGGCAGTAGCCTGGAATGCCATTCTCACACCCCAGTCCACCTAGTGAGTCCTACTCAACATTCAGCATAAATGTCAACTCTTCAAAGACATCTCCTATTTTCATTAAGAGAGTGGTTCAGTTGTTTAACACAGACCAAACAAATACCAGAGGAATAAGTTATGTATTTCTCTGTAAAAAATTGGTAGAGTAATAGGGTGGTTCTACACCAAAGAATGGTCCATGGACCCAGGCACCTTCTATTTCACCACCATGTCTTCATTCTATCCCACAGCAAAAGGAAAAGAAGTGGAGGACGGCCCTGCCATTGGCTCAGTGTGTGGATGTCCTGGCTTCAATTCTGGGTCAGAGCACACAGGATAAGCACCCATCTGCTTCTCCACCCTTCCCCCTCCCACTTCTTTCTTTCTCTCTCTCTCTCCCTCCTCCCCTCCTGCAGCCATGGCTCAATTGGAGCAAGTTGACCCTGGGCACTGAGGATGGCTCCATGGCCTCTGCCTCAGGCACTAAGAAGAGCTCTGTTGCTGAGCAATGGATCAATGCCCCAGATAGACAGAGCATTGCCCCTACTGGGCTTGCCAGGTGGATTCCGGTCAGGGCACATGTGGGAATCTGTCTCTGCCTCCTCTCCTCTCACTGAATAATAATAAAAAGAAAAAAGTGGAGGACAAGCAGCTTTCTTTAAAAGTCATGACCTAGAAATGGCACAGATCACTTCTGTTCATAGCACATTAGCTAGAACTTAGCCATATAACCATGTCTATGTTCAAGGGCAGCTGGGAAATGTAGTCTCTATCTGGATGGCCATGTCTCAGACAGACAAAAAGCCAAGGGGTTCTTTTACTAACCAGAAGAAGAGGAGAATGTTTATTAGGGAGGAGTTACAGTCTCTCTTTCTCTCCCTTTGAGGCATTAAGAATGGAGAGACCATGTTGCGTTCCTTCCAAAAACTATGCAGCCATTAAAAAGAAGGGAGATCTACAGGTTTTGACAGGGAATGACCTTTAGGATATATGTTAAGTAAAAAAGTCAAAGAAACTACATTCTTTTCTAACCATTTTTCTGTACATCTGAAGCTAATACAGAATAATGTTGAGTATAAAGTGCAATGGAGATTTTTTAAATTAAAAAAATTCAAAGTATTGAAATTGAGTATAATGACTTTTTGTACTTTTATATATATTGATTATCTTAAAGATACAAAAGGAGCTACTAACACTGGTTACCTTAAAGAGGACAGAGGTAGGTTTACTGAATAACCTTTTAAATCATTTGAATTTTTACCCTGAGCATGTACTACCTATGCAATTTTTTTAAAACTGTAAAATCATTGAATTATTCAGACATGTTTCTATTACTTATTACAAACTTCTTTTCCTACAAGTAGGTGTGAATGACACAGATACTAGTCCTAATCAATCCTAAGACTAACAGTGCTGAAGGGTGTCCCACCAAAGAGAAAGTAACTACCAGCCTATCAGCTAGATATGGTTCTTTTCTCCTAAGTGCAGTAGCCCCCTCTTATTCATGGGGGATACACTGCAATACTGCGTATAGTACTGAACCTTACATATACTATGTTTTCCCTATACATACTCACCTTTTCATGTAGAGAAAACACTTTACGGCTTCTCTTTGGCATATCTGAATTGCCAACATCGCTACTTGGGCTTTGGGACCGTTATTAAGTAAAACAGGGTTACTTGAACACAAGCGCTGCAACACCATAACGCTGGATCTGATAACCGACATGACTACTCCATGACTAATGGATAAGGAACCTATGCAGCGTGGATACCCCGAACAAAGGGATGAGTCACTTCCTGGTCTGGATGGAGGGGGATGATGCAAGATTTCATCACTCTACTCAAAGTGGCACAATTTAAAACTTATGAACTGTGTATTTCAGAAATTTTCCATTTATTATTTTCAGACTGTGGTTGACGATGGGTAACTGAAACTGTGAAAAGTGAAACAACAGATAAGGGGGCAATACTGTAGAAACATTTTGAGCAGCAGAACCCTTGGTTAACAAAAAGACACGATTGTCTTAGGGCCAGAGAAAATCAACTCCTCAAAATGCAACTTGTATTGTCTTGCAAACTCATACACCAGCATCACCTATACTTCTCAAAGGACCTTACAACAAAACATGAAAGAACTTTTTATGTGGGCTACTCCACTGTCTGCTAATAAATGTATACTAAAAATTTAGTTATTTAAGAATTTTTAAAGAAATGATTTATGTTTCAATGGACTTGAAGAAAATCTCAGCATAAGTGGATGAATGCCCTCAGACATTTTTAAATACTGTACCTTTAAATTTGACTTCTTTTCCTTCAATAGAAGGCAAACATGGCCCTAGTGAGGAGTTACCATGACTGATATATGGTCAGTTAGAGAACAGTTAAAATGCCTGCCTATTTTAACAGCTCTCTCTACTTTCAATGATTAGGTTGGAAAAAATATTGTATATGAAGCAAAGGCTTTGCTGAAACAATTTTTTGCCCGCTTTGTTGTTTTCTTTTGTTTTGTTTAAAGAGACAGAGAGAGAGTGTGTGTGAGAGAGAGAAACATCAATTTGTTGTTCCGTTTACTTATGCACTCATTGGTTATTTCTTATATGTGCCCTGACCAGGGATCGAACCTACAACCTTGATGTATTAGGACGATGCTCTAACCAACTGAGCTATCCAGCTGGGGTTGCTCACTTTGTTTTAAAATCAATATTGGAGAACACATATGCACTAGCCTAAAAATATAGGCAATTGGTTAAGACAACAGTAATATTTTCCATTCTCTTCCCTCTCCATTCATTTATGTTGCTCTGACTTAAGACTAAGATGAAGGTATGTATGAATCATACCTGCAAAAGTCAAGGGCATCACAGAGGAAGACTTTAAAAGGGTGCCAGGTTTCCCATGTTAGTCTCTGCTTTAAAAAATACAACAACTGAAATATGATCCACATACCATAAAATTCACCCTTTTATGTGTACAGCTCAGCCTCTGTATGTATGTGTGTGTGTGTGTCTGTCTGTCTGTCTGTCTGCCTCTGCCCATGTGCACAAAGAAGCCACATAAGAACACAACAAGAAGGTTCCTTCTACAACCCAAGCAGATGAATTTCACCGGAAATCAACCCTGAATCACCCTAATCTTGGATGTCTAGCCCCCAGAGCGATGAGAAATAAATTTCTCTGGTTAAGCCTGAAGAATAGAGTGAGGAAGTGAAATAAGGTAACTGTAGTCAAGCTGCTAAATTACTAAAATCAGGGCTAAGGAAAGAATGTTCCAGTATCCAGACTGCCTGACATCCAGGATCCAGGCCACTGGTCATGTAGCAAATGACATTCTCAGAGCAATCCAGAGACTAATTATACAGAAATGATTTGTTTCAGGAACATACTTTTGGCCCTGGCTAGTTGGCTCGGTGGTAGATCATCGGTTGAGCCTGTGGATGTCCGGAGTTCAATTCTCAGTCAGGGCACACAGGAGAAGCAACCATTTGTTTCTTCACCTATTCCCTCCCCCTTCTCTCTCCTTCTCTCTCTCTCTCTCTCCCTCTCTCTCTCTCTCTCTCTCTCTCTCCCTATTCTCTTCCTGCAGCCATGGCTCAATTTGTTCCAGTGCATTGGCCTTGGGTGCTGAGCATAGCTCTGTAAAGCCTCTGCCTCAGGCACTAAAAGTAGCTGGGTTACAAGCATGGCCCCAGATGGGCAGAGCATCAGCCCCAGACAGGGGTTGCTGGGTGGATCCTGGTCAAGGTACATGTGGGAATCTGTCTCTCTATCTCCCCTCCTCTCACTTGGAAAAGAAGAAAATAAAAAGAAGAAGAAGAAGAAAAAGAAGAACATACTTTTTACTATAAAAACCCTTAGCTTTTCTTTCTTCTTCAGAACACTCTGGGAATTGCCTAGTGGGTTTGCATTTTGAAATCTCTAAGACCCTTGAATAAATCTTTATCAATTTACTTCTAAAAAATAAATAATAATAATAATAAAGTGTGCAATTTAGTGAGGTTTAGTATATTCCCAAAGGTATGTACATTCCCATAATGGTACATTATCACTATGTAACTCCAGAATATTTCCATCACCTTGTTACCTTTTGAACATTGGCTCAGAATGAGCAGGCAGGCTAAGGGCAGTGCTGTGTTCTAGACTGTGATCTCAGTGATTCTTCTAGACTAGGACTTCCCAGAGATTGGGGCTTTGGGATCAAAGAAACATGAGTTCGGAGCTCAACCCTGGCACTTACTTACCAGCTCTGGAGGCTTAAGCATGTAGCTCAGTCTTTCTGTTACTTGGGATTTTTTTCTTCTGTAAAAATGAGAACAGTACTATCTACCTCAGGAGCCTTGAAAGGCTATACATAATTCATAACACATGCAAAACAGCTAACAATGTGTCTACATATACTAAGCACTCCAAAAACACAATATCCCACGCCACAGACAAAACAAGGTTTACATTCCACTCTTCCCTGAGGTGGCCATGACATTGGAGCTTAAAGAAATTAAGTTTTACACCCAGGCTCTTCCTGTTCTAGAAATCACCTCTTACATCATTGGATAGCAAGTAGCAGTCAGCCACTTGGTTCCCTAATGAAATCATGACCAGGTAAGAAGCCTTTATTTCCCCCTTGATGTCTGATTTTCCCCGGGGGAAGGTCTTTGACATCAAACACATGGCTAAAGTAACATCATTGTTCAATCACCCGGCCTTGGGGTATTGGAACAAACCAAATAGCTGCAGGTTCAGACAAAATATAAATAAATGAAGAATCCTTATTTTCTGTTTTGTTTTGTTTTTCAACTTGTTAAGCGTATTGATTTAGAGGCGGGGCTTTGGATCAGTCCTGGCTTTGCCATTGCTAGTGGTGTGACTTGGACAAGGGGCCCAATAGCTTTGGGTTTCAGAATGTACAAGAAGGAAAGCACCCCCTCTGTCGCAGAGCGCTGCTCTGCGGGTGCTTCGCACAAGGCCCAGCTCCTGGGGAGACTCAGGAAATGGTAGGAGGATACTCAAGTCTTGTGGAAACTTTGAACCACCTCCCCCTCTCCTGTGCTGCCTCTCTGTCTTTAAAATCCTAGAACTTTCTTTGTTCAGCTTTGGGCCCCTGTTTTATTCTCTTTTGTCTTTTGAAGGAACATGTGACAGCTTTAAAACTTCTCTAAGACTTCCTCTGCCTGTAGACTAAAATGATTACATGAGATGAAAGTCAGAGCGTCACAGAGACGCAGGACACCCTCCTGTCATCAGTTAGCCAGGAGCCCCTCATTGTGCCATAGACCCCTTGGCAGCTGGTGATGCCCACGAAGTCTCTCAAGATAACATTTTTAAATGCAAAAAAAAAAACAAAACAACGATAAGAATGAATAGTATTATTTTTTAAAAGTCAGTTAAAATAGGATTACCAAAAAAGTTGTAAAACAAATTTGTGATATTATTATGTATGTGCTTCTTTATGAATGTGTTAAATAACAGGATCTAGTGGCTGGTCTAATAATTACCATAATTTCAAATTAATGGTGAATGTAAATAATATATTGAGAGAGCTCAAACACTCTAATGTGAAATGAAAATATCTGTGATCTGTACACCTGAAACGAATATAATATTAAATGCCAATATAATTGAAAAAGAAAATATCTGTGCTTTCCATTGGTGACAAACTCACAGGTACTAATAATAACACCATGACTTCATCGTCTACATTTATCATTGATGAAAATGCTAAATTTCACGTAGGGATTAGTAAAAATATATGTGTATATTTTCCTGTGTTCCTTGAATTATATCCATGAACTCAAGGTTAAGAACTTTTGAGTTAAGCCAAGACTAACACAATCCAAAGATCTACTGTGATGATGAGGACCCGGTCATGATTGTTTTAGATTAATCCTGACTATTGGCCGAAGGAGGCCTCAGGTCTCTGCTGTATACTCTGCTTTCCAACATGGAAATTGTGTTAAGTGAAGGCATTCAGTAACTGTTTATCTGTAGATTTATAGTGCATTCCCTCTGAAGTCAAGGCTGGAAAATTAAGGATTTGGGTGGGTTTTTGCCATTTGCACCACCCATCTGTCATGGTGCCGATTGATGAGCTTAGAGGCTGACATCTTTTCCTGACATCCATGCCTGTCTACCAACTGACATCCCGCACTTCATAAATATAATCGCTCTTCTTCCTTTCCTGTTCATGCCCCTGGCTACTTCTTGTCTTGTTCATTTACCTGAAAGAGACTGTGAGCTGTAACAAGGTTGCCTTGCAGAAAGCATTCCCCCACCTCCTAGGGATCCCAAAGCAACTCCCTTTCAGCCCTTGGACCTCGCTGGTTCTGGCTGGGACTCTCAACCCGGTACTGCTCCTCCCGGTACCACTCCCCCCATTGCCCTTCCTAACCTTCACCAACCTGTCTGCATCTTTTTGCAAGATGAGATCTCCTCCCAGGTTGGTAGTGTATAACCTCGTGAGCTAGAACAAATTCTTCTCCTTGTGGACGTTCTAAGGAATCATGATTACAGAGCACAGACACTGGAGACAAACCGGAGTGGGATTTGCCCTGTAGCAATACTAGCTGTGTGGCCCTGGCATGTTACCGGGCCCCTCGAGGCCTCAATTTCCTCCTAGGAAATAAAATGAGAACAGTACTTTTCTCATAGGGTAGTTGTAAGGTCTAAAGCCTTTAAAGCTTGTAAGCTTAAAAGTTCCTGGCTTAGAATGAGCACTCAATAAAGATTAGTAGTTACTACTTGTCAGCCTTTGGCTGATTCTAGGCTGTCACCCTCAGCAAAGTCCTCCAGTTTCAATCTTTGCATATTCTTTCACGTTCTATGTTCCTGGACTACTGACTTAAGGGACAGCTGATGGCTCTTTTTAACCTTCTAAGACCTTAGCTAGGGAGATAAAGAATCTAGAAGTTATATAATAATAACATTAACAATAATAGCTGCCATTTGCTGAAAACTTCCTGCTATGCTAGATATTTATTGTGTATCTTATTTAATGCCCCCCAAAAACCTTACAAGTTTGTATTAGTATTTATATTTATGGTTTTTGAATCAAGCTTAATCAAGAGGGAGTAAGCTATCCACCATCCAAGGTCACACATATCCTTTCCTCGAATTGACGGGCATCTCTGTGTAGCTGTCTTCCTAAGTGAAGCATGCGGGCTGAGTTACAGACAGCTACTATTTGCTGGGTGATCAGTTCCCCTCTAAAACCACTCAGGCTTCTGTACTTGGCCATCTCAAAGGAGACTTGGCTTAGAGGTGGCCATCTGGCATCAGCTCATGCAGTTTTTGTGAAGTCACATGTGGTCCTGGGGTTGCCAGGAAAAAGGATGCCTTGATGAGCCAAAATGCAAATTCCTTAGGAGAGGAAAAGTGAAAGTGAGCTTGTTCACACGGTGCGTGACTCCAAGGAAATGACACAACGCGCGAGACACAGTGTCCTGCCACTAGTTTCCATCACATAACAGAAGCATTATTTTGCATTTGATCATAAATTTGCCTTCCAACAAAGAGTTTTGCTTCTTTGATCAGTCAGAGAGGCATAGGTGACCCAAATTAAAAAGTTGATATTTGAAATACTGAAGTAGGAGGCCTCTAGACATTTTAAATGCCATCCTCTGGAAAGCTGGGACAGGTGGCGGGTGAGGTGTTTTCCTCACCAATCCCCAGAGTTTCAGTTGCCCTGGAGATAAATTGTTCAAAGCAGGCCAAGATCAGGAGAAGGGAATTCAGGGGTCCTCACCTGCTTTGTTCACATCTGAAAGGATTTCTAGGGCTTTCACTGAGTTTTGAAAACTTTTTGGCTACTTGTTTTCTCTTGGTCTCTGTCTTTCTTCTCTTCCCTCTCTCTACTTCTTGTTTTCTATCTCTTTCCTGGTCTTGCTTGTCCCACTGGCCTGCCCATCAACTCTCAGAGGTTACCTGGTGGCCCCCAATGACAAAGGGAAGACCCATTTTCCTCTAGCCAAGTCAAAGACTGAGTTACCTGTGCTTTGAATGCTCTTTTGACAATAAACTTTTTTTTTTTTGGCCTCTCCTGGACTATTCTAAATTACCATATTTCCCCATGTATAAGATGTGCCCTTTTTTGAAAAATTTGGGGTCTAAAAACTGGGTATGTCTTATACAGTGGTTGAAGCATTTCAAATGCCATAGATTTAACTGAGGACGAGCCAATATATATATGAAGACAGTGATTCATCATCAGACACAGATGAGGACAAGCCAATGGATGGGAGTTTTGACAGTGATGAGGAGTTGTATGAATTTTATGATGACTAAAACTTGAGTTCAATAACTTTATGTAATACATTTTTTTTTCAAATTGTGGGTCCCCAAATTAAGGTGTGTCTTATACATGGGAATATGATATATTCACAATGAAATACTGGGGTCTAAGGGAGTCTGTGATTACTGACTTTTTAAACCAGCACAATTGATGCCACTGCTTATAAGATGTTGTCTTGCAGGGTTTGCTGAGAAGCAGTTAGAGACAGGTTTATGAAAAGACTTTTTGAAAGCTCTTTAGAAAAACTATTAAAAGTTAGATGTAAAGATTTGAAATTTCTGAATGAAACCCGCATGACCTACTACAAGCCATATTTGGATGCTTAAGGTGAAAAGCCCTGATGAATTCAAGCCAGATCAGCTGCTAATCCTCAGACCAGAGTAGGTGGCACGTGGCTTCCCCTCAGATGTCTGATGAGGGAACTGACTCATCTACTTCTAAGGCCCAACCACAGAGGTACTAAGTTAAGCACCAGAAGTCCACATAGGCATCTACGAAAGAAGACAGGCCAGCCAAACAGTCCGAGCTAGAGGTAGAATTTCATCTTGGAGCTGTGCTGATAACTCCTTCCTTCCAAAAGGGGATCATTGAAGCTGCCAGAGGCCCCTCACCACCCTGTTCCCCATACACACACCTGTTTCCAAGATAGTCCCAACACTGGAATCTTCCCATTTGGGTGTCTTGTGTAGTTCAGTGCTTCTCACTCCTCTATAGGGCCTGTTAAAATGCAGACGTTGAGCCACATTCCCAGAGTTTCTGATTCCATAGGTCTAGCATAAGGTCTAAGAATTCCTGCATCTAACAAGCTCCCAGGTGAGCTAATGCTGCTGGTCCTGGGACCACACTTTGGGAACCACTGGTGCAGTTAATGTGCAGCCTCTGGAATCAGACTTCCTGGGTTCAAAGGCTTGCCTCATCACTCAAGCCTCTTGAACAAGTTAACCTCTCTGTTGCCTCAGCTTCCTCATCTGCATAAAAGAACACATGGATAGAAATTGTAGCTGCTTCACCATGTTGGAGGGGCAGGTGGGATAATAAATGGAAAACACAATTTGGTACATGCAAGTGCTTACTAACTCCAGTTGTTGTTGATGTTATTTCTCCAAACACACAATGTTGCAATGCTGCTCTCCATTCAGTGCCTTCCTGATCCACCTGCCCACCCACAGACCCTCCAGTGTTTAAGGGTACTAGGGGTCTTCAGGCTTAAGGAGGTTGGCCCACGAGGACACCTATACTCAGAACCCACAGTTGAATCCTTCTCAGAGTCAGATGTTCAAATCCTGTCTCTGCTGCCAGGAATCCATGGGGTCTCAGCCTTGGCACTAATCTAAACATTTTTATCAATGCCCTGGTGGTTTGGGTTTTTTTTGTGTGTGTTTTTTTTTGCTCAGTGACTGCAAAACAAATAAGCCTGACCAGAAGAATCTTGCCTGCTGTCCCAAGCACTAAATTTTATACTGGTGAAATTTGGCTGCATGAATTTCGACTCCTCAACCAGCCTAGGTTTCCAGAGCTGCTGTGGCTTCCAGAGATTTTATACAATTTTCTCTGTTCTCTCTTATCATTTAAAAAAAAGTAAATTAAAAACAAACAAGGCCCTGGCTGGGTGGCTCAATGGATAAAGCGTCATCTTGGCACACCAAGGTTGTGGGTTTCATTCCTGGTCAGGGCACAGACAAGAAGCAATCAATGAGTGCACAACTAAATGAAACAACTATGTGGAACGAGTTGATGCTTCTCTCTCTCTCTCTCTCTCTCTCTCTCCCTTTTCCCCTTTCCCTCTTCCCTTCTCAAACAATGGAAAATTTTAAAACAAACAAAACAAAACAAATCAAGGAAAATTCAGAGGAGTTCAATCGCCAGACTTGCTTTTTGATTTTATTATCAACAATCAAGTTAATGGTACACTCTTGGAAAACTATATGCACATGTAGAAATATTTCCCTTTTAAATAGAAGCATTCATTATAACACATATAAATAAATTTGAAAATCTGAAACATAACTTATGACGTTTATGTTCACAAACAAGGTCCAATAAGAAGAAAAATGAAATCAGACAAACATGCACCTGATAACAAAAATATATATCATTGTCTGAACTGTGGTCTCTCTAAACACAAAGGAATTGAACCCGTGAGAACCTTAGTACTCCATAAAGACACACCATAAAGACTACAAGAAGAGGAAAAACATTATACGGTCACGTAGAGGAGACGGTCTGTACTGATATTAACACGATACAATTGAGTCACAGAACACAGTTGTAGAAAGACACCCAAAAAGTTAAAGCCTCACATTCAACTAATATCTATAGTTTGTGCCTTTTAAAATAAAATTAAAAAAAATCTCAACAGAGATGTCTAAACTGCGGGAAGAATGGAATCATCAATATACAGTCCATCCACCATACAGGATGTAAGTCCGTTCGAATCAAACAGAAGCGCAAACCGAGGCACTTCTGCAAGCTTGTGTGCGCGCCTTTCCCTTGCTCCGTGGATTTCTCTGCAGCCAGTAGCAGGGACTGCAATTGACTCCAATCCAAAGCAGTGCCAACAAGTTCAGTAAAAGCTGGTGGAAGAATAAAATGCCGGTGGGGATGGCGGGAGAGAAAAAAAAAAAAAAGGAGGAAGAGTTTCGAAATGAGACACAGTTTTTTAGTTTGCAGATGAAAGGCATCTCATGGATAGGGCATCTTTCAAGGCCGAGTGGCTGCAAAGATTCGGGGTTTAGGAGCGGCGACTGTGTGGGGTTCCGAAGCGCTAGAGGAGAGATGGTGTTCGGCGAGGTGGGACAGGCAAGCGAGCGCAGGAGTCACTGTGGCCGCGGCGACGCTCTGGAGGAGCGCGCGGCGCAGCGGCCCGAGCCCCGGGACGGGGACGGGAGCGGCCCGGGGGGCTCCCTGGTCTCTCCGGCGGAGGAGCCCCAGGGGCGTCTGTGCTGTCAGGGGGGCGTCTGTGCTGTCAGTGAACCTCGGGGTTCACAAGACGGAGCCCTCAGACAGGGCCGGCTGCACCCGCCCCCCTGCCCCTCCTTGACTCTTTCCCCTTGGATTTTAAACCCTTATTTATTTATTATTTTTTAGAAAAATGATTCTTGCCTTCCTTTTTTTTTTTTTAATTTGGGGAAAATTTTTTGTTTATTTTTCTCTTTTATTAAGCAAATCACTGAGTCTTTTCCTGTCACCGGCTCGGGCCCCAGACACACATTCCCAGAGACAGACACACAGGACACGCAGACACAGCCCCCTGAGAGTGCCCCGGAGTCCGGGCCGCCCTGCGCGCACCGCGCGGCCCTGGGGCAGGCGCGCGGCCGGGGAAGTTTGTTTAGTTTGGGGGTTCAGGATGGGGGTAAGAGTGGGGTTCAAATGGGGATGACGCCGTTTTCTCTTTATTCTGATCGCGATTACTTTCGGCTCTCAAAGAAAAAGCCACGGCGGCGGCGCCGACAGTAGCCTCGGGCCTCCCCGCTCGCCCCCTCGCCCCCCGGCCCGGGCCGCCCGCCGCCGCCGCCGCCGCACCCCAGATCAGAACATGCTGCTCTTCACCAAGGCGGCTTTGGCACCGTTGGGTCTTTGGAGCGAGGAGAGGACGCTGGCGAAGGGACCCCCGAGTGAATCCGGGATGGAGGTGATGGGGCCGGGGCCGGGAGCCCAGCCTTGTCCGGGGCCCCCAGCCGCAGCCAAGCCCCCGGCCGCCGCCGCCGCCGCTGCTGCCGCCGCTGCCGCTGCCGCCGCCGCCGCCGCCGCCGCGCCGCCCTTGCCGGGCTCGCCGCCCGCGCCCCCGGGCCCCGCCGCCCCGGGCGCTCCCGCCGGGCTGGGCCCGCCGCCGCCGCCGCCGCCGGCCCCGCAGCTGGGAGCGGGGTTGGGGTTGGGGCCCGGGCCCCCGGTGCTGTCCGGGTCGGTGCTCTTGGCCTCTTTGCTCTCGTCGTCCCGGGAGGAGTCGGACTTCTTCCCCGAGGAGCCGTTCTTGGCCGCAGCCGCTGCGGCTGCTGCCGCGCGCTCCTGCTTGCGGAACTTGGCGCGGCGGTTCTGGAACCACACCTGACCCAGAAAGAGAGGAGAAGCGGTAGAGCGGGGAGAAAGAAAAAAAATGGGAAGGAAAACCAAGAGTTAGGAAATTGCACGTTCCACTTCAGCTTGTTTTAAAATCCATGCGCTGCGGGCTCCCCCGTGCACACCCAACCCACCAGGTCTGCCCCCATCCCCTTGTTGCCGGTGCATCTTCGGAGAAATTTTCTTAGAGTAACTTGGGCATGCCAAGGAAATAGCTTCTCGCAGAAGTAAAAAGGCCACAGGTCCCAGAAAGGTCCTAAAATGGAAACCCTTATTTTGGGGGAACTTGGCTTAGTCTACTTCTTGAACAACTTCAAACGCTTCACGGCGCCTAGGCCTCAGGTCTCAAGTTAAACAAGCCGTAATTGATAGAAGGAGGAGGGGTCTCTGGATCTGGTGCTCGCTGCGCACCCTGACCTTTGGCCCCGGAGAAGCCTGCGTTGACGCGCGCTGCGCCTCCACTGGGGGGCTCACCAGCAGAGGTGCCATGACCCTAAAGGTCAGAGTAAGGCTTGGTTCTTGACCTTCATGGAGTCACAGCAACTTTACGAACCTGATGCAAGTGCAAGTCATAGTTCCCTGGAAAATGCACCTATCTGCTATGGCTCCAAGTTAAAAGCGCTAGAATTAGGCGGCCGTTTAGCAAAAAATATTTATAATACGCGAGCACTCTCCCCCATGGGCACTTCCCCAATGCTTCTGCAGCCCTGGCTCGGTTGGAAAACATTTTGCAACTGTGACTATTTATAATCAAGAGCACGCACCGTAACCCTTCCTCCCGCACACAGCCACTTCAAAGTTGGCCTCTCTGTTCAGCCATGAGCCACGGGCCCTTCTCAAGAGAGGCCCTGGGGTTCCGAACCTTCAGTAGTACCTCCCGCTCCCTCGCCCACCGCTCCGCTCCGAGGCCGAGGCTGTCAGGCCGGGTGGTTTTCGGGAGCGCGTACCTGGACTCGCGCCTCGGTGAGGTCGATCTTCAGGGCCAGCTCCTCCCGGGTGTAGATGTCCGGGTAGTGCGTCTCCGCGAAGACCCTCTCCAGCTCTTTGAGCTGCGCGCTCGTGAACGTGGTGCGGATACGCCTCTGCTTGCGCTTTTCGTTGAGGCCGCCGTGGTCGGTGAAGAGTTTGTATGGAACTGGAAACAACGGAGAGGACAGTGTGAGCAAAACGGTCTGGAGCGAGCGGGCCGTGGAGCCAAAATGTACGGACAACAGAGAGGGAGAGTGGCCAAGAAAAACTGCCGAGAAAAACCGAGTAAATTAGTGATGCACAGAAACTGGCGCAAACTCCGGGGTTTGGCGAGGTCCCTCCTGGCACGAGCGCCTCTGGGTGGGTGGAAACGGAGCACTGAGACTTCTGAGAGCCAGGACGCGGGATAATGCTTTGATGAGGGGGGGAAAAAAACAAGAGAGGAAAAAAGTCCGAAAACATCGGTCGAAATATCAGAGAGCCAGGGAAGAAGTTACCAAACACTCTCACTGTTGGAACTTTCAATTCTCAGAACTTGACCCAACCCAAAAGTTGGGGGAAAGTGCTGCAAAATAATAATAATAAATTAAAGAAATAATCATAAAAATGACCAGCCAGAGAGGTGTGAGCTGCTGTGGTTCTTTAAAAAAGAGACACTGCCAGTAATGAGCTTTACTCTTTGTTATTTAATTATTTTCTAAGCTTTACGTCTCATCGCAAAGTAAATAAATTATGCCTATCATTTTGGCAGCTTAAGATAATTTTGTTGGCGGTTCGGGTGTGACTAGGATAGTGTAACCCTGTAAGTGAATTACCCCTCCCTGCAATCGCTTCTAACGTGATAAATTCTTTCATTTGTGTAAGCAAATTTCGTTTGGTAAATACTAAACACATTTCCATTTTCAAATGCAATCAAGGCTTCCTATATACGAGCGGAAAGGCAGCTTCCTCTACTGAGAAAGCTGGCGGTCCTTACCTGCGGCGTACGGACTGCTCTGGTGGTCCCTGAGGGTGCCGAGGCTGCAGGATCCCGGCGTGAGGGACGGGCAGCCGGACGTGGCCCCAAAAGTGGTCCTGATCGGGTTATACTGGAAGCCACTGGCCTGGCTGCAGGAACTGAAGTCAGCATAGGCTGAAGCCAGGCTGGAGGTGTCCATCCCAGCCATACAGGACTCGTAGGCAGAGGAATTGAGGTAAGAATATTCCATTTTATACATTGAAAAGGCTCTGGATGGCTCAGCCAAGTGGAAAAATGAAATAAAAAGATGGGTATGGAGAAGGTGGCTGGAGTGGGGAGATGTGCACAGCTCAACGCCTGCCTCCAAACTGGCCTCCTTACTACCAGCAGAGCCTAGTTTTATGAAAAAGCCTCCTATGAGATGCCTTGTCTGAGGTCTCTAGAGCATATAGTCCTCATAATAAACTTGGCTCTTTCCACTTGGACAATAGCAAAGCGGTTGGTCTTATTGCTGGCGCTTTTTACATGACAATAACTCATCCGTCTATTGGGCTGGCACTGGGGAACTGAGCTGTCCAACCTCCCTATCATTGATTCCTGCATCTCTAATTAGAATTTAATACCACACCATTACGCACTGAGTCCCTGATCCTCCCTTCTAACCAGCTCCCTGCCCTTTAATTCAATCACACTACTTGGAAATAATGAAAGTTGGGTGACGATTCTCCCTGATCCAATTTCCCCGAGCTTTTAAGCCTTTTTAACTGATCATATACCTTAGGCATAAATTGAGATAGTGTGTGTGTTTTCCCCCTTCTTCGTCCTCTTTTTTTCCCCCCTCGGTTAGGAAGAAGAAACCTTGATGTCATAGAAAACCTGTTTTGTAAGAGCGTTACACGCTCAATTTAACAACAAGCCTCCCCCCTGAAGTGCATGAAATGTTATAAAGGACTGGGACATTGGCAAGACTCAGGCGCCCTGTAACCTAGAGTAAGTGGGCCAAGGGGGTTTATGTGAACGATGAGCGATTTCTTTAGAATACACCTGGTAGAGGGGGTTAAAAAAGAGAGAGCATCTTATAAATTGCGTTTCTTGTCGCGGTTTAATGTGCTTTTCTAGAGACTCAGCTTACACAGTCGCTTAAAAAATAAAACAACGCTCTTGAATATAAAACATCTGGATTTTCAACCGCTGGCTTCTTTGGGCTCAGTTCTGCCTTTCTGCCTTAGCGCGAGGCTTGCATTTTGTTGGTTTGGAGGTTCTGGGCGGTTCATTTAAATTATGCCATAACTAGCAAGTGGGCTTGAAAGACCCCCAAATGTGTCTCTTCCGCTCCTCTCCGGCGCTGTCCCTCTCTTTTTTCGCCTCCACTGTTTCAGGTGCCCACGATCCCCCACAGACCCGAGGCTTCGAACGGAGCGTTGCTGTTTGCCTGTTAGGTTCGCTGACTGCGGCGAGCGAAATCAGCACCCTTGAATGCCCAGGTTCCAGGTCGGGCACTTTTCTTGCTCAACTCCTCCGGCTCTGGGGTGCTAAGCAGCGAGGCACAGACAAAGAAGCAAGCGGTGATTTGTGGACCTCAGTGGCCCCATGATTTAAGCGGAGGGTAATTTTCATTTGGTTCGTTAGGCGTTAGCAGAATAAGGGAAACTATTTCATTAAATCCTTCCTCTCGGTGGACAAGAGGGGGAATGCTTAGTTGAATTGCCGTGTGGTGTAAACAAACCCTGGATATTTTATATGAATTAAATGTGTAGATAATTAGTTTTATTGCATTCATTACCCCCTTTATGTGCTCTGTAACAAGTCAGTAATTAAAGTAACAAACTCATAAAGTCTTTATAGGGGCATTTAGGCGTTCAGTGTTTGCCAAACTAAGTGGTTTAATTCGATGCTAGTGCCGGGGAGTGGATGGGCGCCCGCTCTCCACTGCCACGGTGTTTTATTGCGCACTAAACTGCAGCGGACGCCGTAATGGATTAAACGGAAGCCGCGGCCCCCCAGCCCTGCGCTCCTCGGCTGGGTGAGTTTCAGGCTGGTTTCAGGTGAGGGCGCGTCTTTCCGACGTGAGGAAGCGCTGCTGGCGCGAGTGCAGCCAGCGGATCCGCCGCAGAGCCTGCTGATAGTTTTATGGGGAGGGCTGATAGTTTTATTGCAGTTGTATGTTGTACAATGCGTATTTGATAAAGAAGGGCCCTTGGTGACCAGTGTGCACTTTTTTGTGCACGGGGGTGAAATGAAAATAAATGTATACAAGGTTTTACTGCGGCGGGAAACAAATTGCAACGCTCTAAATGGTTTTTCTTTATGGTCACCAGACAAGAGGAGAAAAGAGATGCAAACATCTGTCTTCAGTCCCCTAAACCTAAAGGCCAGCGAAGACGGATGCGAATCCAAGTGTTATTACAGTGGGGATTTGTCTTTATTTATCCCGCTCTCATGAATATGAATCTGCATTCGGCCCGGGAGGCGGCGGTGCGTCTCCGGACGCGCCACGAGGAATGTCCCCACCCTCACTTAGCCTCCCCCACCTGCAGGGCAGAGGGGGACAGGTCGTCAGGTAATAGCAGAGACTGTCCAAGTTTCTGGAATGCCTGGGACTTAGGGTGGAAGTGTGCTTCCCAGGTCTCGGAGGCGCCCCGGCGCCCCAGGCCTGCACTTGGGGAATGTAGGTGTGGGAACCAGCCAGGTGGAGCCCCCTGGCCCTCACTCCCCAGCCCCCGCCTCTGTGGAGTTTAGGCGCGTTTCTTAGCAGAATAGAAGAATACGGGGTGTCCGGGAGGAGATGCGTTATGGCTTCAAGGCCCGTGTTTACAATAACCAGGCCCTCCACCCTCTGGGCGCCCACTCCTCGGTTCACCCGGGGCTGCGTCTCCGCGACGTGCACGCGCTCGCGCTCCGCCCGGGAAGCTCCCTCCCGGGCCGGCGCCCCTGGGGCCTCACACCCGAGCCGGGCGGGGGCGGTGCCGCCCAGGGTCGCGACCGGCCCGGTCCCAGGCCCTAAGGCCCTGGAGGCGGAGGGGGCCGCGGAGCTGGGGTGCGAGGCGCTGGGAAAGCGAGGTCGATGTGGGCAGCTTGGAGGGTGCTCTGGGTGTGGATGCTGAACTTGGGGGTTTCAGTCGTTGCAGGAGGCGGTTTCTGTCCGCAGGGGTTTGGGCTGGGGGGGCGCAGCGTGCAGCTCGGGGGAGCTGATGCTGACGTTCGAAGCTGACACTGGGAGAAGTCGTTAATGCGGAGCAAGGACTCCGCCATCGGGCCGGGCGAGGCCTGTGCGAGGCTGAGGGGCCGCGCTGGCAGCGGGGAGGGCGGCGCCCGGGAGAGCCCGCGAGGGGCCGGCCCGTGCCCGGCACCGCCTCGCGTCCCCTCGGCCCGTCCTGCGCTCCGGGGCCTCGCCGGCCCGGGCTCCCGCTCCCTCGGCTCCCAGGTGCGGGGCCGGCCCGGGCCTCTCCCCGCGCGCCCTCTGGTGCCCGGCCGCGCCGGGTAGGGGCCTTCTTCTATTTGCACCGGGAAACCTCAGCACCGGGACCCCACGGTCCGATGAGCAAATGCGCTCTACTTCATTCTCTCCTTTGTAGGCCTTGTAGGTTTATCCTGCTCAGTGTCACCGTCCCTCTCCCCGTCCCACCCCACCCCCACCAGCCCTGCCCCGTCGTCCCCTCTGCCCGTCTTTTGTGGCCCGGGGTCCTGCTTCTGCTCCGAAGATGAAAGGCGTGCGGGGCCAGGCCGGAGCCCCAGCCCCAGCGCCCTGTTTTGTTCCGGTTGTGCTTTCTACACGCGAGCTCTCCCCTAAAAGTTGTACCAAATGGTTAATTTAATTATTCCAACTATAGACCAACTGCTTCAGCAGCCTCCACCACGCGTCTGGGAGAAAAAAAGAAACCATCTATAAGAAATAATCTAATAAAAGTGAAGTGTAGAAAAACCCCTCCTGATTTTCAACCGGCACAAATAGAATTAAGAGCTTCAGCATCCTTTTCCCAAACAGATCTTTTGTCCAGATCGCAACTTCAGCCAACCAGCAATGTGTACCGTGCCTGCTATTTATTTTAATAGAGGCGGGTGGGTAACGAGATGGATTGATAGATAAATGGCCGCATGGATAGATGGATGGTTGATCCATCTTCCTCTGACTTTCTTTTCTTAATATGTGTACACGGTTGATTTTTGTTTCCCCTGCTGATTTTTTGAATCAATAATGGAAAGGCAATGTTATGTGGTAAAAGAAAAAAAAAAGAAAAAAGAAAGGTCAGTTAAAGCACAAAAAAGGAAAGAGCCTACCAGCATATATACCATGAGAAAAAAAAATGTTTACATGTTACCCAGTACCAAATGAAAAAGGTTGAAAGTTTAAAAGAAACTTTTCTTTCCTTTTCTTTGCCATTCATAGGAGGGTTTCTTTTTCTTCTTTTTTTTTTTTCCTTGAAAGTCAGAAAGAATGTTAGAAGACAAGGAAACAAAACAGCAAACAAAATGCCATTGTATTGTAGTCGCGATTCATGGGAGAACGCCTGTCAGCCTCCTCATGCCTCACTCCTAGGAGGCTGTTTCTGAGGCTGTTCTACCGCAGGCGAAGCACAATAACATGGGAATGAATAAAATATTAAATACCAGTGAGAGTTTCAGAGGAATTTTCTTTTTGATTGCTTTATTTGAGGCTGCATCTAAATTATTCCAGCACAGCAAGGCCACTGCCTGGCAAAGACGCAGCTCAGAACCAACAGTTCTCTCAACCACAGATTTAAAAGGCAAGATTTGTCGTGAGGGGTATCTCCAAAAAGAAAGTATCTGCAGGCACAGCTTTTCCCACTCACCTGAATTTCAAAAACAGCCTCTATCGGGTTTATCAGAACCCTTTCCCCCCAGAACATAAAGTGAACCAACTACAGCATCCACAAGCAGGAAGACCCACTGAGATAGACATCCTTCCAGCATTTTAAAACTTTCACCACATTTTTCATTTGCCTAGCAACCATAATGCACATGTTTCATAATAGAGACTCTTTGTATTTCTGTAACTAACCTTCTGGCACTGTGAGACGAGCAATTATTAACTGATTGACAATAGTGTATGCAAAGCAATTAACACAGTGCTTGGCACTTGAGAAGAACCCAGTGAATGTTAGACACCAGTGTTATGATCGTAGTGGTGGTGATGATGTTGGTAGAGTCTCTTTGAGTTGCATATTAAATACTTGACTTTGGAATTTAGACAGTGCATGAACGCTCTCTTTCCTATTAAATGTTTATAAGGGCAGGCAGGCAAGTCCAAGAACAGGCTCTAAGATATGAAATGGGAGAAATAAAGCAACCAGGCAGAAAACTTTTCACTTTTAGGAACTTACTGGAAGGCACGTGTGTATATAAATTAGTTATATGTTTGGTTTTACATTATACAAAGTATTTATGCATGACTAATGTGGTACCTTACTCCTGTATGTAACTATGGTATGCTCAGAGCCTTGTCGTTTTAAATGGCATTTACCCTGGGTTAGCTGTGTAGATTTGGGGTGGAGCTTCATGGCTAACTCATAGATGGTGTTTCTCATAGGGTTAACTTCAGAGGTACCCTAGTACCCATCTCTTTAAGGACACCATCATGGAAAAGCCTTACTCCTCTCATTCTCCCTGCCCCCTCCCTACCAGTGCTATGATTAACAGAAGGAGCTGCCTGTTACCTTTTTTGCAGGAGTTTGGCTAATAGTAGTAACATCTGCTGGGCTGGTGGTGGGGGAGACATGGGGCATTTGATCAGAGGCACAGATGTAAAAGTGACATCTGCTTGCAACAAAGAAAGGAGAAACAAAATTAAATTAGGCAGGGAGGCCTCTCTGTCTGAACCAAAGCGGGGGGGGGGGGGGGGATATTTGAAAAAGTAAGAGGAAAAAACCCATGAGCCCTGCCCAAGCTTGCAGGGAGCAGAAGAGTCTTTGGGGAGAGGACAGGGATTTTCTGGGCCAGAGCTGCCAGAAAAACTGGAGTAGCAACATCCTAAGGTAGCAGTGTCCTGAGACCCTGAAGTTGTATGTTTATGCTCCAAAGAAAAGGGTCAAGTGAGGTTACCCTCCTCAGCTGAGCCATGTCCCAATCTATGTGAGTGTAATGTGGGTTGAGAAATCTCTTCCAGGTTGAAGACAAGAGGAAGGTGAGTCTCTGGGGTTCCTAGACCTAGTGTATTTTGGGATAAGTTTGGGCAAAAACAAATTTTTGTCTCATAGCTATGTTAAAACTCCTACTGCTAACTACTAATAGTGAGCTACCCCCTTCCCCCCCCGGTGCTCTTATGTGTGCTTAGAAGACGGTATTTGGCACTTAAAACCTACATGGTGCATGAAATAGAGCTCAATGGGAGGAGGGGGCACAGAGTGGCAATGTGCTCAGCATCCTCCCAGCCATTGTGCTAGGAAACCACACATGTTACAAAGGGGCATTCCTGTCCCCCCTCTGTGATGAGCTCCTAAATTTCTCCAAGTGGAAAAAGAGTATGATAGCCTTATATAAGTTGATTTCACAATGATAAAAGAAAGCGATGGCCCAGGTTCCGTCAGCTTCCCACGTCCCAGTCGATAAGCCAGTCAATACCTGTGCCCACTTGCTCCTCTGGTTTTCTGCTGCGTGCAGGAGGGAAGCCTGTTCTAACCTAACGCCTATCCCTGCACCATGCTTTGAACTCTGACTTCAGCCACTGGCTCAGGGGCCTCACCCAGTTCTTCCTCTTATGGGTTTTCAAGCTCTCATGCTCATCTGGACATATTCTCTTGGCATTAAAACATGATCAAACTACACTAATACTAAACACCAACCAATGACCACTATTTAGTTTCTTGGCTAAACTCCCTTCTACCTTCTCCTCTTTATAGTCACACATCTTGAAGGAATTGTCCTTTTCTCACTGTCTTTATTTCTTTACTGCTCAAATACTTCACAGCTCCCTCCAGTGTGGCTTTCCACCCACATACAAACTTAATAGTTCTCATGAAGACCACCAAGTCCATTGAGGATTTCCCAGGCCTCAACTTACTTTAATAGATAAGCCACTAGAGCTGCATAGCAAATGTGTCTATCTCTTCCCATTTCTAGGCACACAGTAGGGTTTCATTTGCTTACTTCCAAGAAGTTAGATGTGGTCATGTGCCTTGCTTTGGCCAATGAAAACCGAATGGCAGTGTGACTTCCAGGTGGAAGCCTTAAGAGTTAATGTTCAAGATTCTACCTTCTCTCTTTTGACCTGTTTTATGGCAACAGACAGAGTTCAAGCAGTGACTGCTTTGTCAGCTGGAGTTTCGGAGTAAGGATGCCATGGAGAAGAGGTCCCAGTGAACCCATAGTGGACATGTAGTTTCTTATAGAGTGTCAGAGAAGGATTTTGAAAGAGGCGACATCCTCTATGCAGGGTACTAAAGATTGATTAGGAGTGAACAAATAATTGATGGTGAAGTGAAAAAGGAGGAAGTCGCAGGCACAGGAATCAATGATAGAATCCCAAGCCAGAGAAAGCATGGTATGGTTAGAAATCTGTAAGTAATTCAGTCTAGTATTTTGTTAGAGTGAGAGAGATGAGGAGGGCAAACAAGGAAAGGTTTGGTGAGCTCGAAGACAGGAGAGCAAGGCTGGGATCAGGTCCTGTGGGTCTGTGGACGTAGTAGAGTGAGACCAGGGTGGGGGGAAGGAATGAGGGACCATGGAAGTCAAAAGTTAAATAAGAAGGCTATGGCCCTAAATCTAAACAAGAAGTGATGGTACCTAAGCCAAGAGAATAGCAATGTAGGATAAAGAAAAGTAAAGGGATTCAAGGGATGTGAAAGTTGTCTTTGGGCAAGCAGAATACACAGTTCTGCCTGGTGCTGGGATTTCCAGGGGCCCAAGAGAATACCTCAGAACAAAAACTTGCTCCCATATCTGCTGGCAAGATCTTCAAGTGGAAAAGATTATGTCTCTAGATTCTAGAGATCCTCATTAACATGCTACTTCCCTGGGTTTGGTAGAACTTGATAGTTTCAACCATTCATTCATTCACTGATTCAACCCATAATTATTAAATGCTTGCTATTTGTTAGAAGTCCGCCCTTTAGAGTACAGTGGTTCCGATGTTGTCCTGAACGTTGACTTTGGGGATGGAACAAAGCCAAGCACTGCAGGCTTCTGAGTGGAGGGGGAGCCACTGGACTGAGAGTAGAGTCCCCCACGGTGCAGCATGGGGAAGTTTGGACACTGAATGTGCAGGGACTAGAACTTCACACTGGACTGGCCACCTGTCATTGCTCAATCTGGGGGAGAGCTTAGTTGGCTTAGGTATTAGGATAAGAAGATATTTTGTTAATTGATTTTTGTTTTTTGCCTGAGAACGCTTCCACATATATTTGTATATGAAAGAAAACATAAGGAGGTGTGTATTTGGTGGAAAAATCAGAGGAGACATTTAGAGGCTAGGGAGGAGAGTGCAACACGGAGAACAGAGAGAGAAGAGTGACTGTGCTCTGGTCCTCCATCTTCTATATTAAGGTTTTAGGATCTTCTGTGTTATTGCTTCTGGAAGTATTCTTAAATGAAGATGCCAAGAGCCAGGTGTCACAGAGGAAAGAAGTGTTGATGGTGAAATAACAGGCATTCTAGATGGGGGCAGGAGGCTATTTGAAGTCACTCCTTTCACACCTACTAGGTATCCAGTTCCTCTAATCACCAGGGAAGCGTACCAAGTTCCTGGTAGTCAAGGGTTTTAACTATGTTGTCTCCATCATACACAGAATTAATTCCAATAACACAATCTTGCATATGAGTCAAACACCCCAGGAGCCAAATGAGAGAGGTGTTTGGAGCTCTGAAGCCATTCACTCTCTGAAACAGCCTAGAACTACATATAAAAATGCACAAGAATGCTAAGACTTCCAGAAATATTTTCCTTTCTGGGTTTCGGAAAGATCCTGTTGTGGTTGTTGTTTTTTCATATCCTTTTGTTTTACTTAGAAAGTTTGTGGGTTCCACCAATAATATGCTGCAGTATCATGCATTATAATGTGAATTTCAGCTGATTCAGAATCTAGAAGCAAATGCAATTCAGTACTCAGGGACAGGCACCACGTGTTTTAGATTTCAGGAGCCAGAAGACAATAAAATGGTAATAATGATGCGTGCTTGTACTATTTCCCCAGTAAGATATAATGGAGATATCAATTTTTAAAAAAACACACAGCATTCTCTCTCTCATTTGTTTACTCTTCTAAGTCACAGCAGCCTGGGAAATTGTGACACTGAGAGTTCTAATATCAAACTCACTCCTCACTCTCCTGCTTACTCATAAGCCTTTACCATTTGAGAGTGGGCTTGGGAAACAGGAGGAGGAAGAGAAATTTTTAAGACACAAGGAGGCTCCTAGGAGGGAAGCAGGACATAATAACGGACAAAACAGCACAGTGAGTCACACAAGAGACTACAGAGCAGAGGCCAACAGCGTTAACCCGAACCCCAGGGAAACCTCTTGAATGAACAGTGCTAACCGCTGAGAGGTGAGCCACACAGCGCCAAATCAGCCCAGTGTGGGGCCAAACATGTCCTTCCAGAGAATGAGTTAAGGCCAGATTGGGCTTTATGAGCTTGCCTTGGCCAGGCTGAATTCCTGGGGTAAATTCCTTACTTAGCAGTTATTGGGCAATAATCATCTCACCAACTGCTGAGACACTCTTCCGTCTGAGGGAGTCGCTGGGTCTGCCCTCTCATCTCTGTGCACAGCCAAGGGGAGGCAAAATCTTCCAAGGGAGGTTACTGATGATGCTCTCGGGAGATGATCAGGCCAGAGCAGACTGCACCCAGCAGGAAGGAAGAACTGGAGAGTGGCCAGAGATGGCCCTGGGTGCACTCTTCCTATTTTTATTGTTAATTACTTTTTCTTCTTTCAGAGTAGTAAATATCCATTACTGAAATTGTTATGACATGTATTCCTTAAAAAGAGATAAATACTTTAACTTTCTTATGTAACTTTTTTCAGTCTTATTTTCCGTGAGTAAATATAATTGTTTTTAATTGGAAACATTCTCTATGGACTGCTTTGCAACCTCCTTTTCCCCCTCAATGATGTATAATAAACATTGTCCCATATCATAAGGTATTCTTCTAAAAAAATTTTTTTCTGTTATATGATATTACAATGCATAATAGGTCATAGTTTAGTCAACTCTGTTCCCTTGGACATTTAGTTTGCTTCTGATTATTAAAGTATGTTAAAAACTCTGCTCTACACATTCTGTTAGCTAAATCTCTGCATATCCACATGACTTATTTAGAATTAACCCCTAAAAGTGGAATTCTTTGATCAAAAAGTACACACACATATATATATATTTTGTATTTTTCTGAAGCTAGAAACCGGGAGAGACAGTCAGACAGACTCCCGCATGCGCCTGACTGGGATCCACCCGGCACGCCCACCAGGGGGCGACGTTCTGCCCACCAGGGGGCGATGCTCTGCCCCTCCGGGGCGTCGCTCTGCCACGACCAGAGCCACTCTAGCGCCTGGGGCAGAGGCCAAGGAGCCATCCCCAGTGCCCGGGCCATCTTTGCTCCAATGGAGCCTCGGCTGCGGGAGCGAAAGAGAGAGACAGAGAGGAAGGAGAGGGGGAGGGGTGGAGAAGCAAATGGGCGCTTCTCCTGTGTGCCCTGGCCGGGAATCGAACCCGGGACTTCTACACGCCAGGCCGACACTCTACCACTGAGCCAACCGGCCAGGGCCAAAAAGTACACATATTTTAAAAAGCTTTGGACACATGTTGCAAAGTTGCCTTCCAGGAAGGTGGTGCCAGTTTACATTTGCAGAGCAGAATATGATAGCATCTGCTTCCCAATACTCACCAACGTTGGACAGTACCAGCAAAAACAGTTTTTCCCATCCTCTTCCTATTGTGCTATTATAAATTAGCAAGACTTCTTAAGAAAAAGAAGAGGTTACCTAAAGAAAGTAGTGAGGCCCTGGCTAGATATCTCAGTTGGTTGGGGCACCGTCTTGACACACTGGGTTTGATTCCTAGTCAGGGCACAGACAAGAAGCAACCAATGGATGCATGAATGAGTGGAACAACAAACTGATGTTTCTCTTTCTCTCTCCCTTCCTCTCTCTCTAAGATCAGTTTAAAAATTTTTTAAAGAAAAAGAAGCTAGTGATCTTATGCAGAGAAAGAAATTAGGGATGGATAATTTTTAAGGATAACAGAGACCTGTAAGAATAGAGTCAATAAATTGAGTAAGAATATGTGGTATGTGGAATATTTTGTAGCAATAAAAAAAAAAAAAGGCCTAACCAGTGGCAGTGCAGTGGATACTGCATCGATCTGGGATGCTGTGGTCCCAGGTTTAAAATGCCTAGGTCGCTAGCTTGAGCATGGGATCATCGACATGATCTCGTGGTCACTGGCTTGAGCAAAGGTCTCTGCCTTGAGCAGGGTCATTGGCTTGGCTGGAGCCTCCCAGTCAAGGCATGTATGAGAAGCAATCAATGAACAGTTGAAGTGCCACGACTACAGCTTGATGCTTCTCATCTTTCTCCTCATCCCACTCAAAAAAAGGGGGGGGATAAAAATTTGCCATTTGTGACAACATGGATAGATCTAGAGGGTATCATACTAAGTGAAATAAGTCAGGCAGAGAAAGACAAATACCACATGACTTCACTTATGTGGAATCTAAAAACAAACAAAAGCAGAGACCAAAGGGATAGTTACCAGAGGGAGGGGCAAAGTGGAGGAGAAGATAGTCAACAATATTGTGATGTTTACCTAGTGACAGATAATTACTAGAATTAGTGTGACTATCACCACCTTGTAAGGAACACAAATGTTGAATCAGCCTGACCAGGGAGTGGCACAGTGGATAGAGCATCAGACTGGGGTGCGGAGGATCCAGGTTCGAAGCCAGCTTGAGCGCAAGCTTATCTGGTTTGAGCAAGGCTCACCAGCTTGAAGCCCAAGGTCACACTGGCTTGAGCAAAAGGTCACTCGGTCTGCTGTAGCCCCCCGTCAAGGCACATATGAGAAAGCAATCAATGAACAACTAAGGTGCGATGAAAAATTGACGCTTCTCATCTCTCTTCCTTCCTGGCTGTCTGTCCCTCTCTCCATCTCTCTCTGTCTGTCACAAAAAAAAAAAAAGAAAGAAAGAAAAAGTTGAATCACTACATTGTATACCTGAAACTAATATAACCAATTTAAGATTGTATACCAAGTATACTTAAAAACATACACAATAGTGTCAAAATGCCTAAGACTAGATTTATTTAAAAAATAATATCTAATGATGACAAGGAGGCCTTTTCCTTATATATAAAACTGGATGATGAAAGGAATAAGTTCACTTCTTGGGACTGATCTTTTTGGTTGAGAAATGATATATGTTTGCTCTTCTGGAAAACACTTAAATTTTCAGAAAGGGAAGGAGAATGGGTTTTGAAAACAACAGATTAGTGAACCCAACAACAATTTTATGTAAAATTCTAGGTTGAATTAAAAAATAATTACAGAAAATGTCCCACATACACAATGGAAAGAGGATAATATTAAGAAAGCACCATGAGCCTCTCATTCGGATACATTTACCGAGTCATGGTCAGCCTGGTTTCACCACCCTCCCCTCCCCCTCACCATTCTGACCCCCACTGCTTCCACAACTATTTGGTTTGTTTGAATCAGACTTGAAACAAGGTTCACACTTTGCATTTGGCTTTTATGTCTCTTAAGTCACTTTTGATCTATAGTGCCCACTCCCTTTCTTCTCTTTGCAAATTATTTTAGAAGATAATAGGTCAGGTGCTATAGAATTACCCATATTCTAGATTTAGCTGATTGCCTCCCATGATATTGCTTAATTCTCACCCTATTGTTTTCTGTAAACTGGTAGTTGGATTTAGAGTCTTCATCAGGTTCAAGTTCAATTTTTCAACAAGCATACTTCATATAGATGGTGCTGTGTACTCCCTATTGCACCATATCTCTTTCCATGATGTCAGATTTGATCTGGGGGGTCAGGATGTTGTCAGCTGGAATTATCCATCATAAAGTTTTCCATCAGTTATTTATCCAGTGGTTTTAGGAACCATTGATTATCATTGTCTACATTACATTATTTCATTGATGGTACCAAATGATAATATTCTAATTTTATCATTTTTGTTCATTTATTAGCTAGAATAGTTCTATAAAGAAAAAAAAATCTTTTATCAATTATTTGGAACCTAAGGTTGGTATGATGAGATATGGAAAATTAGGACAAATGCTGAATCCTTTCTCTTTATTTACCAATTTGCAGAATAATAAATTTGTTCCTTGATGTGTCCTTCAAAAACAAGCAATGGGTTTTTTGGGGGGCGGGGGCAGGGGTAAGGGGTATAAGTTCAACATCATGAGCTCATGGGCCTCAATAAATTCTATGTATTTTCTTCCATTGCAGTAATTATTTCAATTTGTGCTCGTATTATCCAAACATTGACCATTGGAAGCCTCTTCAGGTGGCTCCTCAGTTCTTCTGACAAGGATCCTAATGTTCTTGGATAGCTTTCTTGCTGGCGGGTATGACAAGATGTCCCAGGCTCATCTTTCACACTTTTTGCCTAGACCTGGTATCAGCCATCTTGCAAAAGATCCCTGGTTATTTTTAGTGGGAATTGGTATTAGAGACCACATTGTGGGCCTTAGATTGAATTTTGGGATGAGTGATTTATGAGTATTTGGAAAGAAAGTGATGGTCACTAGGCACCAGGGTCTAGTTGAATTAAAGTCATCATACATTTATTAAATAAGACATGGTTCATTCTAGATGACGGAAAGGAAAATAGGCATAAACAAACAACTGGACATGATATTATGTATAAAGAGCTTTGGGGAAATAAACCAGGCATGAAACAGTTATGCCTGGAGTCACAGAATTAAGTTCAGTGAGGAGGTGACCAATAGGCAGGCAGGCGAGAAAGAATGGAAGAAGATCCTGGGCAGAAAAGGGAACACGAGCAAAGCCTCAGAATCATCAAAGTGCATGGCGTGTTTGAAGGAGAGTCAGATTGGCTTCATTTCCTCTGACAGGGATAGTGGATTTAGAGAGCAGCCAACCGCGGTAGACATAATGCATCTGGACTCCAGCAGGGCATTTGTCCAGGCCTATCACCATATCATTGTGGACAAGATGGAGAAATATGCACTGAACAAGAGGACTATTAGATGAATTAACAACAGTTAGGTGAATGAATGAACCCAAAGGATACTGATTAGTAAATTGACGTCACCAGAGAGGATGGTCTCTAGTGGAGTGGCACAGGGTTCTGTCTAGACATTTATATTTATGATTTAGATAAAAGTAGAGGGAAAATACTTAAGAAATCTTCAGAGTATATAGAACTAAGTGGGATAATGAAGTCGTCTTAGTGATGAGTCTGGATTCAATAAGATATTGGCAAGTGGAACCTGTTGAGATAGAAATGTAAATGTCAATTTCCACAGCTGAGTAAAAAATGAGCAAGCAAACAAGCACACTCACTCACATGGGAGAAACATGATGGGTAGGGCCTCCATGGAGGAGATTAGGAGCTAGGTCGGCACAGTGTATTATTAGTGTGCATGGACAACCAGACAATACAGAACGTGGGATGCTCTAATACCTCTTGAAGAATACTTTGAAAGAGAAATGGGGGAACAGATTTCCATTCGGTGGAGGAAAGTTGTAATAGAAAGTTTCCCAGAGGTGCTGTGGTCTGCCCCACAGATCAAACCTGACATCATAAAACAGAGACAACTTGTGGGGAGGTTCTACTTTTTTTTTTTTTTTTTTTTTTTGTATTTTTCTGAAGCTAGAAACGGGGAGAGACAGTCAGACAGACTGACAGACTCCTGCATGCGCCCAACCGGGATCCACCCAGCACGCCCACCAGGGGCGACGCTCTGCCCACCAGGGGGCATCGCTCTGCGGCGACCAGAGCCACTCGAGCGCCTGGGGCAGAGGCCAAGGAGCCATCCCCAGCGCCCGGGCCATCTTTGCTCCAATGGAGCCTCACTGCGGGAGGGGAAGAGAGAGACAGAGAGGAAGGAGAGGGGGAGGGGTGGAGAAGCAGATGGGCGCCTCTCCTGTGTGCCCTGGCCGGGAATTGAACCCGGGACTTCTGCACGCCAGGCCGATGCTCTACCGCTGAGCCAACCAGTCAGGGCCTCTACTTTTTTTTTTAATTAAAAAACATTGTATTTTTTTAGAAGCATTCAGAATGTCAACAAAACAGCTACAAGTGGTTGTTTTTTTTTTTTTTTTTTGGTTCTTTTTGTTTGTTTTTGTTTTTTGTTTTTGCAATTATAGAGTGGTATTCAGTTAACAGAATAACAATCATTTCATATAAACTGTACCAGAGACAACTAAAGATGAAAAAACTACCATCCTCATATATAACTAATTTGTGTAGTACACCAAGAACCTGCTTTAAATTTCCATGCCAACCTACAACCCCCAAATGTACCAGGCAAGGTTAGTGGCTATTGACAATACCACCATGACAGGACTATCTAAAGATACATTTGGGCCTGACCAGGCGGTGGCGCAATGGATAGAGCGTCGGACTGGGATGCGGAGGACCCAGGTTCAAGACCCCGAGGTCGCCAGCTTGAGTGCAGGCTCATCTGGCTTGTGCAAAAAGCTCACCAGCTTGGACCCAAGGTTGCTGGCTTGAGCAAGGGGTTACTTGGTCTGCTGAAGGCCCACGGTCAAGGCACATATGAGAAAGCAATCAATGAGCAACTAAGGTGCCACAATGAAAAACTGATGATTGATGCTTCTCATCTCTCTCCGTTCCTGTCTGTCTGTCCCTATATCCCTCTCTCTGACTCTCTCTCTCTGTCCCTGAAAAAAAAAAAAGAAGATACATTTGGTAGTGTGTTACCTGTACCAAAAAAAAAAAAAAAGACACTGTGCTGTTTAAAAATAAATCTTACACAGCCTTACCTGTCAATATTTTTCTTTAAAAGGAGTGAGTTGTATAGAGGAGGGTTAAATGCTTCCTAGATAAGGAAAAACCTGTGCTAGAATTCATCAGCATCATCTTCCTCCCCCTCTTCATCGTCCTCCTCTTCCTTCTTTCTATTGCCCTTTCCAGCCTTGATGACTCCTTTCTTGCAGCATCAGGCTTTCTGCTAGCCTAGTAGGCAGCAATGTCCCTTTCGTGGTTCTCCTTCTCATCAGGCTGCTGTCACCTGCAGCAGTGTAACCCCACATCTCGCCCAGCCTCTTGGCAGCGTCACCAATAGACAGGCCGGAATGCTCTCCTTCGATTTGGGGGCGATACTCAAAACAAAACAAGAAGAAGGTCCAAAGGAGGCCTCTTGTGTGCCCTGGGATGCTTGAATTTCTCTTCTGTTTTTGTTTAGGAGGGACATTAGTTTTCATTTCTCTTTCATAATGTCCTTGTCCGCCTTTGCCATGTCTTCACATTTTCCCTTCTCTGCAGCAGTCATGGCCGCCCACCTCTCCGAGCACGTGTTAGAAGACTAAGAAGTGGACGGAAGCAGCTGGGTGCTCCCTGTGCTCTTCCCGCGGGTCTGCACAAAGGAAGCGCGTGATGACATTTTGCCCCTGGCTTCTTAGGATCTCCTTAGGCCGTGTTTAGTCCCTTTTCTTCAGTGAGCACAGTCACCCAGCGCCGTCCTGCTCGCGCTTGTTAGGGCTGTCTCCATGGAGCTCAGGGTCCTGCAATGGCTGTCAGAGAGGAGGTTCTTGAGGAGAGTTGAGCATCTTAAGAAAGAATTAAGTTCTCTTCTCTATCAACGGGTCCATGACCCCTGTCCTCTGTAGCAGCCTTCCTTTCAGGATCCCCAAAACTCACTGAAGGGTTCTTCCTTCACAGGGTGCCCCCCACACTTGGGTCTTTTCATCCTCCTCCTCCGCACCACTGTCAGAGTTGTCATACTGCACCAGGGGTCAGGGAACCGAAACCAGCAGTCTGGTTTCAGTTCTTCTAATGCAAATTCTAGGACCTCAGCTGTGGTAAATTAAAGATGGCTGCAAACTCGTTGATGTCCCCCCCACTGAGAGATAGAGTCTAACTTCCCTCCCCTTGCATTTGGGCTGGTCTCCGTAACTTGCTTGACCAATAGAATGTGGTAGAAGCTGTGGGGCTTTCTAGGCTAGGTCATAGGAAGCCTTGCTGTTTTCACCCAGCTTCTTGGGATGCTCGCTCTGTGAGGAAGCCCCGGTATCCACAGGTGACTAACAGAGAGGTACCCAGAAAGTCCCAGCTGTTCCAGCCCTCAGACATTTGCATCACCCCAGCAGAAGCCCCGGACCTCATGTGAGGCAGAGATGTCATCCCCTTCATTTTGAGAGCAAAATGAAAGATTGTTGTGTTTTCAGCCACTAAGTTTTGGGGTGGTTTATAGCACAGCAATAGGTAATCAGAATAGCAGGTATGGCCTGATCTTTGGGGATCAGTTTTCAACCTGGCCATGGGGAGAAAGAGCGTGGTGCTCCCAAAGGCCTCTTTCCATTCTGACACGCTCTCCAGCAAACATTGTCTCCTTTCCCCTCTGAAAAATTATTCAGGACCTCAAAGAGCTCTCTCTTTATGTGGATTGTATTTATTGATATTTTCCATATTAGAAATTAAAGCTGAGAAAAGTATAAAATATTTACATCCATAAACTGTTAACATAAGATATTTTGAGAAATATAACATTTTCCAAAATAAAAAAACTATTAAAAGAGTAGCATTGTTTTACATTTTTTTACAGATTTCTTTAATATTTGGCTTACTAGAACACAGCCAGATTCTCATGCCTGCGCCTTCATTCAAACTGTTGCCATGTCACCTGTCATGTCACCTCTAGAAAATTTCACTGTACACGAGAAAAAATGAGAGTAAATGTCATAAACAATGTATAGATATTAGTAATGTTATAAGAATAGTTTTGACCTCACAGATCCCCCCCCAGATGAGTGTTAGGGATTTCTGGGGTTCCCAGACTATATTTTGAGAACCATTGCTCTAAAGAAATTCTGTGGGAAAATTAATCTATACTTACTGAATCTATACTCATTCATTTATAGCTGAGAACACTTAACAGGGGAAACTTCTGGAGTAATTTGCACTTGAACAAGGAATAAAGTCTATCTTAGAAAGATCTATTTCTTTCTTTTCTTTTCTTTTTTAAGAGAGAGAGAGGGACAGATAGGGACAGACAGATAGGAAGGGAGAGAGATGAACAGCATCAATTCTTTGTTGCAGCACTTTAGTTATTCATTGACAGCTTTCTCATATGTGCCTTGACTGGGGGGTTCCAGCTGGGCAAGTGACCTCTTGCTCAAGCCAGCAACTTTGAGCTTCAAGCCAGTGACGCTGGGGTCCTGTCTATGACCCCACACTCAAGCCAGCAACCCCGTACTCAAGCTGATGAATCTGCTCAAGCTGGTGAGCCTTGCTCAAGCTGGATGAACCTGCGCTCCAGCTGGTGACCTCGGAGTTTCAAACCTGGGTCCTCTGCATCCCAGGCCAATGCTCTACCCACTGTGCCACTGCTTGGTCAGGTTCAGATAGATCTTTTTTATTTTTTATTTTTGGTACTTTTCCAAAGTTAGAAGCAGGGATGGGGGGAGGTGGCAGACAGACAGACTCCCTCATGTGCCTGACCAGGATCCACCTGGCATGCCCACCACGGGGCGATGCTCAGCCAATGTGGGGCATTGTTCTGCTGCAACCGGAGCCATTCTAGTGCCTGAGGTGGAGGCCATGGAGCCATTCTCAACACCCGGGCCAACCTTGCTCCAATGGAGCCTTGGCTGTGGGAGGGGAAGAGAGAGAGAGAGGAAAGAGAAGGAAAAGGGTGGAGAAGCAGATGGGCGCTTCTACTGTGTGCCCTGACCAGGAATTGAACCTGGGACTTCCACACACCAGGCCGACGCTCTACCACTGAGCCAACCAGCCAGGGTTAGATAAATTTCTAATGGAAGAATGTCAGAAACACAGATAGTCTTTAGTCTGGTTGAGGGTCCCCTCTTCTGGCCCACTTCACAGGCCACTGCCCACTCAGCTTCCACTGAGTCTGGCCTTGGCCAGAGCGAGGTTGGGACCCTAATACTAGAACCATCAGAGACTAGAGGAGGGCAAACAGGCAATTAAGTTCAGGTCATCCATGGCTCCTTCACTTTAAGAGAACATATCTTTCTTTTATGGACAGAGAAGGGTTTTATGAGTATTAACAAAGAACTTGAGATTGCAAACTCTCATTGTGCCCACATTAAGCAATCAGACTGAATTCTTTATCATGTTGGAAACTATGAGAAGAGACTGTTGTAACATGGAGGTAATATGCTTATTTATTTTAATTCAATTATTGAAAATCAGAAATGATATCATATCTATCCTTTCCTAGCAGTGTAGACATTTCCCAGAACTTTTAGCTGCAGATTTTTAGTAATTGCATTGTGCTAATCAACTAAAATGGCCCCGTGTAAATGTTAATAAATAAACATAATCATAGGCATAATCCTAGACATACCCAATTGCCAAGGGGTTCAAGAAGTCATGGAACCTGTCCCCCTGCCTCGGGAGTGCTTTATCTTCCCATCAGTTCTCCGCAGAAACAATGTCAGAAAGTATGTTCTCTGTTGGATTACTTCTTCCCACATTCTTGACATGTTTTCAGATATCTTAAACCAGGAAGAAATAACAACTACTTTAGAAAACATTCAGAAAGATGGAGACACTGAGAAATTTCTTAAACAGATTTACATTATTAAATGAATCTTTTTTCCCCCTAAGAATAAAGCAATAAATATACTTTACCAAATATATGCAAACTTGCTAAGTCTTCATATGTTGAATATGATTTAAGTTTTTACAGGATTAGTTTAGAGGACTTTATTATTTTTTTAATTTTGATAACCACCATATTTAATAAATGATTAATTGAGCATTTTTCACCTGGCTCCACTAGGAGTTCAATGTGTTTTGAGGTACTTAAAAGTTTTGGAATTTGGGTCCTGGCTGGTTGGCTCAGCGGTAGAGCATCGGCCTGGCGTGCGGGGGACCCGGGTTCGATTCCCGGCCAGGGCACATGGGAGAAGCGCCCATTTGCTTCTCCACCCCGCCCCCTTCCTCTCTGTCTCTCTCTCTTCCCCTCCCGCAGCCAAGGCTCCATTGGAGCAAAGATGGCCCGGGTGCTGGGGATGGCTCCTTGGCCTCTGCCCCAGGCGCTGGAGTGGCTCTGGTCACAGCAGAGCGACGCCCCGGAGGGGCAGCCCGGGTGGATCCCGGTCGGGCCCATGCGGGAGTCTGTCTGGCTGTCTCTCCCCGTTTCTGTCTAGCTTCAGAAAAATACAAAAAAAAAAAAAAAGTTTTGGAATTTGAAAAGCTATATAGGCTGTATAAGATAGCTAATACTTACCTGGAGAATTACTAGAATTATCTAAGATTTATGTGAGTATCTATTTTGCAGTATCTATTTTGTTACCTTTAACACTAAAGGATTTATGAAGGAAAGTCAAATGACAACATGGCAGGTCAAGTCCTTTAATTTGGGCCCAATGGAATTATTTCTAAAAAGGTAGTTCCTGAGTAATCAGACACTCTAACAAAATAGTATCTTGGTGAGCTCTCCACATAGGCTCTGAGACCTGCAGAACAATTTCTTCCTTGCTAGTGTGGAAATTAAACTCTCACCCAAACCCACAAACATAAGCAAAATGCTTATGTTTTCAAAGCTTTGCCACCATCAAAGAGGCAAATACATTATTTTCCTCTCTTTCAGCATGGCACAGACTTTTCTGGACACTCAGGGACTCTCTCCTTCCCGGCCCCCAGACCAGCCCACTATGGTCAATTTTGAATAATGCAGCTAAAATCTCCCACCTCAGTCATCTGGAAGTTAGTCTTCAAACATGCACATGCTGTGTCATGCTTACTATCAACAGTTCTCTTTAGATACCTTACTCATCAGTCTTGAGTACTGAGAGAAAAGTCTATCATAGTGCCCAAATAGAATAACATCGCGGTGAGAAGCACCAACTTTTAAGTCTGATTTTACGCCTACTTTTTCAGTAACTAGTTATGTAACTGTGGACAAATTATTTACCTTCTGTAGTTTAAGAATTTTCATATAGAAACTGGGGTTCTTTTAGTCTTTTGGTTATAAGACACAAAACCAAAACCTGAATGGCTTCTTAAACACACAAGACACACAGCCTGACCTGTGGTGGTGCAGTGGATAAAGCATCAACCTGGAATGCTGAGGTTGCCAGTTCGAACCTCTGGGCTTGCCCAGTCAAGACACATACAGGAAACAACAGACACACACACGCTCACTTATGCATTGGGACTTACATGCTACCCTAACTGCAGAACACTGCAGAGCTCACTTTACATGTGGCTAGTTCAAGGTTCTTGAACTCAGGCCTGAAAATAGTTTGTCCTTGTCTGAGTTCTGCTTTCCTCCATGTTGGTCACATTCTCAGCCAGGTTCTTCTCAGGACTTCCCAGGAAGGGACAAGATGGCCACCATAGCTAGCTCCCAGTTTCTATCAAAACAGTTTTAACAAACTTAATGGAAGTAGTGCCTCTTTGCCAAGAATCCCAGTAAAAGACCCAGTGTGGTTCTCATTGCCTTTGACTGGTCCAGCCTGGGTCCCAACCCAACTTGAAACCAATTGCTCTGGCCAGGAGGAGGCAGGTTTTCATTGGCAAGGCTTGGGTATGTGCCTACTGCAGGCGTCGGGGATGACATCATTCTCACCTGACTATATAGATTGAGATAGTTCTTAGAAGAAAAATGGAGTTTCTGCTTGCAGATGAAAAGACAAAGAGATAAAGACCAAAAAGACAACAAAGCTAATCTGCAACTATTGATTACAGTGGATAGTAACATACACCTTTATCTCTCAGGATTCTTATGAGAATTCAATAATCATACAAGAAGAGCACTTGACACTGTACCTGGCCCATGGCAAGCACTCCATGACATTAGCTATTCTATTAGCAACTACAGCATATCCCTCAATAAATCTGTGTGGGATGAAGGGGGAATGTTAGTAAAGCTTTATTGGCAGCCATTTTACGTGGATGGCATTTCACATATTTAATGAAAAACCTTAGAAGAGGGGTGGCAACCCACAAGCCAAGTCCCGTAAGGACTGCCTGGAGCGCTGTGTGGAGAGGGATGCTGAGGCTAAGTCTCAGCCCATCAAGAATTAGTGCCATGCTCAATTAGAAATGCCTACAGGCCTTAAAGTTCTCTCTTCCATAATAATACTTCTATTATATGTAATTATAATATAATAGGTAACTAATAATAATATATAAGTACATATTATAATTCATGTAATATATAATAATGGTAGGTAACTAATAATAACTGGGCATAAGGCTATTTAAAGCACCCTTTTACTTAGGGTTTGTGAATTATTAAAATATAGAATTACATGTAGATTTTTCAACCCATGTTTTAAAAGTTCCTAAGGGCCATGTTACGTGCAGTAAGAGAAAAAAGAGGGTAGGCATATATCTTATTTATTCATGTTGATTCAGTGCTTAACATATACATAGTAGAAGCTAAGCTCATTATATATATATATATATATATATATATATATTTTTTTTTTTTTTTTGCATTGAACTGAAAATAATTATGTTATGCTGAAATTCTTCCCATGGAACCCAGGGGATATTGGTAAAATTAAACCGTGAAGAACTTGAGTACTGTTATAATTTTGTTCACAGGTTTCATGTATTTTTGCATATATTTTGTGGCATTTATATTAAATTCATAAATAAAATATTCCTCTGTGTGAACTCAATAAAAACATTTTAAAGTAACAATAAAAAATGTCCTCCTGCCCTATTATATATATTTACCGATAATTTTACTGGTTTCTCAGCTCTTTAAAACTTAATGAAAGAACTCTGCAGGTGGCAAGGTAGTGACAGCAAATGTGGCCTGGCTAGTGAGACCCAGAAAAGGTTGTAGGTGATATGTATGCAAGGCTCACACTGGCTTCAAACAATTCTTCTGACCTGTGTCATCAATGTGCGACCTGCTTCACATACGAAATGATGACCATTCATTCACATTGTTGCGTGCATGTTGCATTTCCACTATGTGCTTTGGAGATTGTACATTAGAAACGACTTCCTTACTCAATGTTACATGGTTCAGGTATTGTTAACCAAGGGAGTTGAGTACTCTGGATAAAGGGCCACAGGAGAATAATGCCCTGAGTAGTGTCAAGTTCACAGATTTTGAAGACAGACTTGGATTCAAATCCCAGTGCCACCAGGACTTTTGGTAAGTTACTTCATCTCTGGAAGCCTTGGCTTATTCACCTCTAAAATAGAGCTCAAATTATAGTAAAAATAAAGAAACATCAGCCTCCAAGATTATTATGAGGGTAAACAAAATCATTATAAAGGTAAGTGCTTAATAAGTGGTAGCTATTATTATTGTTTTGATGTTAAGCTTCAACTCATAGGATGTTAGCTGGTAAAACCACACGTTGGGCCTGGCCTGTGCTGGTGCAGTGGGTAAAGCGTCAACCTGGAACACTGAGGTCACCGGTGTGAAACCCCGGGCTTGCCTGGTCAAGACATATATGGGAGTTGATGCTTTCTGCTCCTCCCCCTTCCCTTCTCTCTCTCTCTCTCTCTCTCTCTCTCTCTCTCTCTCTCTCTTCCTCTCCCCCTCTGCCTCTCTAAAAATAAATAAATGAAATTTAAAAACAAAAACATACATTGGATTAACTCTTATAGATTAATTAAATGTATGCATAAGCATGTGTGTTCACATATCTAATAGCACAATATTGTGAATTGCCTCTTGCTACATTTCATTGACGTAATATTCCTCAAAACCTCATGCCAAGACATTCTGATGTTTTACCCCCATTAATACATGATACAAAAAAAGTCCACTTTGTTCTCTTTGGAATGCTTTTTAAAGAGTTATTCCTTCTTGGATGTCCTTAGGACACTATGTGGCCAGGATTGAGCAAAAATTCAACCACATAACTGTATTTTGTAAAAGAAGATAAAATATATCTAATCATACTACACGGAATGCTCTGTACAAACAACGTTACGAAGCCCAAGAGATGTCAGTGTGATTAAACCTCCTAAACTCACTTTGTTCTCAGTTTTACTCTTTCATAGATTAGATACAGTGCGATACCGTGTAAGGAGAACTAACGCTCCCATCACCTGACTGCCGAGGTCATAAGCACATCTCACCTACGGGCAGGAGCTAACAAAGAAAGGTGACATATAAAAAAAAGAAAAAAAAAGTATTAGAAGACTAAAATATTCCTAATCCTGGCAGTGGGGAAAAGACAAATAGGGTATTGATCTTCTCCCCAGTAAGCTGCCTGCCTATATACAAGTCGTTTCTAATAACTCCCCTTTGTGGCCTGACCTATGGTTGCGCAGTGGATAAAGTGTTGACCTAGAATTCTGAGGCTACCGATTTGAAACCCTGGTCAAGGCACATATGGGAGTTGATGCTTCTTGCTCCTCCTCCTTTCTTTCTCTCTCTCTTTCCTCTCTAAAATAAATAACTAAAATCTTAAAAAAATAAAAAATAATAATAACTCACCTTTGTAAGACATAAATTGGTTTAGGAAGCCTTCTTACAATGGGTAACTTAAAACATATACATACAAATGAATCCCCAAGACTTTGTATAGTAATATTTAGCAATCTGCCACTCAATTGGCTAATTATTTCATTATTAGTTGTATGCAGAAGTCAATTACAGAACCCAGAATTCAACTGATGTCCACTTTGTTATAAGACTTGAGACCACACTCATGCCCCCTAAGGGTGTGAGGCTGAAGCAGTTCAAATAAAGAGGAGGCTGGGTTATGACTGCACGTGAGGAGCCATGTGTGGGTCGGCACTGAGACTGGGATCCTGAAAGCACCTTCGTCACATGTGTGGATTCTGGGATTCTCCGAGTTTGGCGTGACAGTGACAAGGAGACGCCACACCCTCCAACATGGGTCATGTCTATGATCCAGCCTTCCTCCAGCACTGGCTGGTCCTAGCCACCAAAGGAGAGCACCCTCTGGCAGCATGACTCACTCCTGAGGGCAAGTTTATCGCAAGTTTCACCCGAACTGCCTGTTGCTGACAGGCGGGGATGCCAGGGAGGATGAGCTCCAGGGCCTCAAGAGCCCCGTAAGTCGACCCCAGCAGACATAAAGGTAGATGGAGTTTGGGTCTCTTTGGTGGCAACTGCCAAGCAGAAGCCACCTGATCTGGAGCAGACCCCAGTGGTGATCCCCCGACCCCCAAGGAAAAGAGGAGGCTTCACTTGACTCCTGAACCCTCAGCAACCATCCAGCAAATTAAAATAGTATCTGAGATTGAAACTCTGGAAGAAATTTGGTCCAACTGAGATAAAAAAATGTGCTATTTTAGATAGCAACTAAAATTATTCCTCAGGCAACTGACATTTATGTCCTCTAATACATTTTCATTATGACACCGGCAAAAAATGTGAGAAAAATTGGGCCAGATTTTTGCTGGTTCATTTATTTTTGAAGTTGATAAGAACTCCCGTTGGAAGAGCATTTCCTTTGTATGAGGAATTTTGTCACATATTACTTAACCTTTATGACAACCCCATGACTGTGGTTGTTACCAGTTGACAGAAAAAGAAACTGAGGCCTAAATGGATTACATAATATGTCCAAAGTTACAGTGGGGTGTGTGGGGAGTGATACCTATTAATCACTTTTGAGATACACTTAAAAGAGAAACTCTAAATATATTTTGAACTATATTTTTAATAGTGTGCCACTAATATCTATTTTTACCAGATCCCTAATTCTGATTTTTAGAAATTCATGATTCACTATTAATTATTATAATAATGAGCTAGGTTAAAATAATGTCCTCCAAATACAGTGTGTCCATAAAGTCATGGTGCACTTTTGACCGGTCACAGGAAAGCAACAAAAGATGATAGAAATGTGAAATCTGCACCAAATAAAAGGAAATCCCTCCCAGTTTCTATGGGATGATGTGGCAGCATGTGCGCATGTGCAGATGATAACGTAACACTGTGTATACAGCAGAACAGCCCACGGCCATGCCAGTCAAGATGTGGACGGTACAGAGGAAAGTTCAGCGTGTTCTGTGGCTCACTAAATTCAAATCCATGACCAAAGTGCAACGTGAATATCGGCATATTTATAACGAAGCGCCACCACATAGGAATACCATTACTTGGTGAGATAAGCAGTTGAAGGAAACCGGCAGTTTGGTGGAGAAACCCGTTCTGGTAGGCCATCAGTCAGTGACGAGTCTGTAGAGGCTATACGGGATAGCTACCTAAGGAGCCCTAAAAAATCTGTGTGTGAGCCCACATTGAACTGCACTGAATAGGTATGAAACTGGGAGAGTTTTCCTTTTATTGGGTGCAGATTTCACATTTCTATCGTCTTTTGTTGCTTTCCTGTGACCGGTCAAAAGTGCACCATGACTTTATGGACACACTGTATATCAGATCTTAATCCCTGCAACCTGTAAATGTTAATTTATATGGAAAATGTGTCTTTGCAAATATGATTAACATAAGGATCTTGACATGGGAAAATTACAGTGCGTTGTCAAGATGAGCTCTATATGCAATCACTAGATCCTTGTAAGAGCGAGTCAGGGGAGATGGAGGAAGAGAGGGCAACGTGTTCATGGAGGCAGACATAGAGTGATGTGGCCACAAGTTAGCAAGAATGCTGGCAGCCACAAGGAACTGGAAGAGGTCAAGAGCTGACTCTTCTACGGCCTCTAGATGGAGTTCAACACTGAGGGCATCTTGAGATGGACTCAGTGATAATGGTTTCACATTTCTGGCCTCCACAACTGTGAGGGAATAAATTTCTATTGTTTTAAGCCTCCAAGTTTGTGGTAATTTGGCAAAGCAGCCCTAAGAAACTAACTCATGTATCATGTCCTGGGCAAAGTGTGTGTGTGTGTGTGTGTGTGTGTGTGTTCATCACACTAATTCTATGACGTATTATATTTCCACAGATGGAGAAAGTGAGGCTGAGAGAGGTTACAGAGGTAGACTAAAATTACACAGCAGTCCTAAAGCAGAGCTGGGATTTGAATCCTGGTCTGTCTCTGCCCTCCACCTGACACCTCTGTCATTAGTCATTAGTACACTTTGAGTTTGGGTAAGCAACTGGGAAGGAATATGACAGCATTGTTGGAGATTTATATAGTAGAAATTTCAAAGCACTTGGAAGTACATCCTTTCAGATTCCCAAAGTGTCTGCAAACTTGACCAAGACTACTTATTCTATAGTGTAGGATACACATGTCTGCTCCTAGGTCAGCGATTTCCAACCAGTGTGCCACAGAATTTTAAAAACATGCAATATTGGCTACTTAGTCAGGGGCACTGACCTCTTTTTCCTTAGATTGTGAAATTTTAAAAATGACAACAGCCAACACAACAGTAGTTATCTGGTGTGAATGAATCAAAATTATACCTTTTTTTTTTTTTGGTCAGATCAGCAAAAGATGTATTTTTTGGTGTGCTGTAGAATATCAGTAGTTTATGTGTGCCATGAGATGAAAAAAGATAGAAAATCACTGTCCTAGATCAAAGGCACGGTAAGAAGTGTTCCATAACAATTAGCCTTCCTGGACAAGAAATACCATCTCTGACGGTGGAAAACCTCTTCAGCCTCCTAAGGGAAATGAATACGGAAGCTCGGCTAGATCCATCGGCAATGTTATTGAACATGGGATTTTTTCAAATCGTTACTTGACATGGCCTAAATGCTGAAAGAGTCCCAAATGAAGAAAGGATAATGTTAACATTGGGTAGTGCTGGTTTCAGGTGCATATTAAAGGTTATACACTAGTGGCCCTTGTTAAATGCTAATTCAGCCTGACCCTTCTTTGCAGATAATTTCTTTCACTTGGTAAAAAAAAATGAAAGCACGGAAAAGAAGGTACCAAATAAGGAATCGATGGCTCTATAAAAATCATCTCATCATTGGTATTTATTTTTAAAAAGGATCAATCTTCCGTTTCATCTATGACTAGATGCAATACACATTTTGAGGCACTATAGTTTGTAAAGCAGTACGCAAGTTTCTGCAGAAATGCAGAAACAAGCAGTTCTAAAAGAACTTCCCAACTAGCTATGGTCATCACAATAACTAACAGTCACATAGCCGTGGCTATGTACTAGTATTGTTCTAAATACTATACTTTACATGTATTCATCGTTCAGTCCTCATGTTTCGTTATCATCACTCCCATTTTACAACTCAAGAAAACAATGTTTAGAGTAGTTTAAACTTGTCCATTGTCTCCCAGCTAATAAGTGATTGAACCAAGATTTAAACGGACAGTCTGGTTAAGAAACCCATGCTCTCAATTTTCTCCAACACTAGATCCAGACGAGAGTACAGTTGACCAGACCAGACACTAGAGAGAGATAATGGTCATAAGACAGATACATGCAAGTTACCTCAATGTGCAAAGAAAGCTACATCCTGCCATTCTCCCTAAAGCCTTTTTTCTAGTTCTTCAAACACGTCAAACACCAAGCACTTGTGCCTCAGGGCCTTTGAATTACTGTCTCCTCTGCCTGAAATTGAAAATTTTATATTAGAATTAATTTAATTATACTTAATTTTATAAAATATGATTGTATTAATTTTGTTCTAATGAATTAAAATGATCTCACGTGCTTGTTTAATAGTTTGTTCATTTTTCACACCATCAGAGTCCCCCTCCCTGAGGGTGGGACTCACCTCTGTCATGTTCACCATTGAATCCCAAATGACTTGCTGCATAGTAAGCCCTCAATTTGTATCTCCTTTTGTTGGCCAGTTGTGGGGAATTTGGGAAAGACTTCACCCAGGTGGTGGTTTGGAGGCTGGCTTTGAGAACTGGCTAAGACGTGACCTTGTGGGGTTGAGAGGGGAGGGGATTCGGGCCAGAGGAAAGCAGCGCGGTGCCTCGCTGGCATGGTGGCCACTGGGCTTAAGTGAGAACACGTCCGTGAAACACTTTATAAAGAGTTGTGGGCCCTGGCCAGTGGTAGAGCGTCGGCCTGGCGTGCGGGAGTCCCTGGTTCGATTCCCGGCCAGGGCACAAAGGAGAAGCGCCCATCTGCCTCTCCACCCCTCCCCCTCTCCTTCCTCTCTGTCTCTCTCTTCCCCTCCCGCAGCCAAGGCTCCATTGGAGCAGTTTGCCCGGGCGCTGAGGATGGCTCTGTGGCCTCTGCCTCAGGCGCTAGAATGGCTCTGGTCGCGACAGAGCAACACCCCAGGATGGGCAGAGCATCGCCCCCTGGTGGGCGTGCTGGGTGGATCCCGGTCGCGCATGCGGGAGTCGGTCTGACTGCCTCTCCGTTTCCAACTTCAGAAAAGAAAAAAAAAAAAGAGTTGTGCATTTCTGACGCAGTGGGCTGGTAAAACTGAAAAAAACAGGATGATGTGTCCTGTAGATGGTATTTAATCTTCATTTACAGATGAGGACACTGAGAGGCCAAAAGGTGAAGCCACTGTCCTAGCCTGCCACAGCTGGTGAGCAACAGACCCGGGATTTCTACTGAAGAGTAGCTAGCTCAAGGCCCGCGGAGTTCATCATTAAACTATGCTACTGCCCATGTCAAAACCCCTGAAATGCCAGGATGAGGAATTAATTTGTACTTGATCTGATGAGCCGCTAGGAAGGCAGAGACAAGTGTTCCCCTTGCCTCGGATGCAAAATTTAGGGGGACACCGAAAAAACTCAGTAATCAAGATAAGTTATGTAATGCAATATTTAAAAAAAAGAAGAAAAAGGAAAGAAAATCAGCAAACTACAGCTCCCAGTCCCTATTTTGCTATTTTTGTAAATAAAGTTTGATTGAAACCAGGAATAGGAGTAAGAGAAAGTGAATAAGGCAGGGCTGTGCAATGGCAGGGTTGAATCTTGTCCTTCATTTAAAGTTTTTACATTTTGTTCATCAAGAATTTCTTTGGCATTAATATTGATTTTTAAAAAATATGATATTGAGCCGACCAGGCGGTGGTGCAGTGGATAATGCAGTCTGGGATGCTGAGGACCCAGGTTCGACACCCTCAGGTTGCCAGCTTGAGCGCCGAGTCGCTGGCCTGAGTATAGGATCATAGACATGATCCCATGGTCACTGGCTTGAGCCCAAAGGTCGCTGGCTTGAGCACAGGGTCACTGCATTCAGCAAGAGGTCACTGGCTTGACTGGTCCCCCAGTCAAGGCACATATGAGAAAGCAATCAATGAACAACTAAGGTGCTGCAACTATGAGTTGATGCTTCTCACCTCTCTCCCTTCCAATCTGTCTGTCCCTGTTTGTCCATCTACCTACAGCCAGAAGTAACCATGATGAGTAAGTTTTCTTTATCCCTTAGAATAAAAAATTAAGATCCAAATGAGGGCATTGGGAGTGAAGATAGAAAATGTGGATGTTGGGGGGAATATGGGGGAGGGGGATGCTTTTGGGGAGATACTAGAATTTATGTAAACACAATAAATAAAAAATAAAAAGGAAGGAATACCAAAAAAAAAAAAAAAAGAAAATGTGGAAGAGACTTTTCAGAATTAGAGTATGTATGACTTGGCAACTGACTCATAGTGAAAAGGACAAGGACAGTTATCCCAAGACAACCCTACGATTTGAGGAGTTTAAGATAACTCGAAGTTTCAGACCTGTGTCTTTTTAGTCTGAATTGGGAAGTCAGAAAGGGAGGAGAAATGATGACAGAGGAGACTGATGTGGGGCGGTGAACACAGTGCAATGTACAGATGATGTACCATAGAGTTGTCCACCTGAAACCTATACAATTTTATTAACCAATGCCACCCCAATTGATGCAATGTACAGATGATGTACCATAGAGTTGTCCACCTGAAACCTATACAATTTTATTAACCAATGCCACCCCAATTGATGCAATGTACAGATGATGTACCATAGAGTTGTACACCTGAAACCTATATAATTTTATTAACCAATGCCACCCCAATTGATGCAATGTACAGATGATGTACCATAGAGTTGTCCACCTGAAACCTATACAATTTTATTAACCAATGCCACCCCAATTGATGCAATGTACAGATGATGTACCATAGAGTTGTACACCTGAAACCTATATAATTTTATTAACCAATGCCACCCCAATTGATCCAGTTAAAAAAAAAAAGAGCTAGGAAGTCAGGAGAAAGTCATGCTCTAAGAGGGGTCTGTTAGTCTCGGGTTAGGGATGTGGGACAGTGAGTAAGCTTTCAGTTTTTTTCCTCTTGCTGGCTATTGACATTGTTATACAGCAGCTTTAGTATGAAAATTTGAAATCATTGGGCCAATGATTAGAAGTTGGAAATAGTATTGTTTTAGGATTTCATGATATATTTTTGCTATTTTGGTAATAAGGTTTTAGCTTTTTGAAGATAAAATGATCATAATGTCCGCTTTTTCTCCCTTCCATTGAGGAGAATATAGAGGATTTATTTATTTGCGTAATATCTGGATTTTCCTCTTTCGATCTCACATCAGGCATCTTAAATGCTAACTATCTTTTATCTTTCTGGGTTTATTTGTTTGTTTTGCCTTTATAAACACTCACCCAGCTACTAGATTAGCTCATTTTTCTTTCTCGAAATTCTTTCTTACCTGAATTATTTAAACTGATCTTTTCTGAACACCCTCTAAATATTTTGCTATTTCATAAAACAAAGCACTTTAGAATGTATCCATTTACTATAATAGAAATGTCTTTGGAGTCCTTGCAGCCCATCGTGGAACACAACACCCTATTGTGCACACACAGCCCAAACTAGTTTCAGGCCATTTTTACCACACGTGCTGGTTTGAGCATTTTAATTAAATCAGATGAACAACCAATCGCTAACTTAGCCAGTAACCAGTCATTCACTGAAAACTGTTGGACAGCTTGTGTCTGTAGATACAGCCTCAATCTTTTTGTTAACACAGCCATTTTGGTTTTCTCCACTTAATCTCATTAAGGGTGCTCCCCTCCCTCCACCTGATTGAGGACTTTCTGGGTTTCCCCAGTCCAGTGAGTGTTTAGGTTTCCAATTACACGTCCCCAGATGCATTTTCTCTGCCTTAATTCTTTTTGTTCTTTCCCTTAAATGCATTTAATATCTTTTGGTTCACTGTATTTTTTATTTGTCATCATAGCTAGTTTTTATACCAGTTTCCAGTTTAGGGTCTCACCGTTTTTAGTATTAGGCATGCATAACATCTGTGTGTGTTAGGGCATTATAATATCCTTATTTTGGCTTCCTTTCATCTTTCTCTGGTCCTAAGGATGGACGAAGGCCTTGTGTCTAATAAGTCATTTGCATCAGCATGTCCCAAGTGACCCAAGAGATGAGGATAGGAGAGATTAGCATGGTAATCTCATTCTGATGGATAAAATTAGCAAAGATATTCCCCACAAATGGAGAGCTGCCATTGGCGAACTGCTGTGCTTAGAATCAATTACTAAATTACTTTGAGCTCTAAGTTGACATTAACAGAAAAAAATTGCCATCGACCGAAGGGAAATAAGATAAAAAATATGCGATCATTAAATCTCTCGCTACTATTCACGAATGTGACTCACAAGAATGGTACACAAAATAGGGCAGAATTTAATTTCTAACAGTGCCCCCTGTCAACATTTCATCCTAAGCTCCTCCATGGCCTGTGAGCCAGCAGTGGCCTTTTCTATTCCGTCTCGGCAAAGGCATGAGGAGCAGGGAGGGGAGGAGAAAACAGGTGAGAAGAGGGCTGATTCAGTTCCTTCACTTTCCTCTCAGGCTCAGCAGCGGGCTGAGGAGACCCAGGGTGACTTCTTATCCCTCAGCTATCCGGTCCTGTCAAGCAGGGCTTGGCAGGCTGCCCCTTTGTGTCCAAAGAAGAATCACATCGGAGAAGGCCTGTTGACATTCTGAATGCCTTCTGATCCACGTCAACAATAACAATGTGAAGCTAGCTCTCTCCCGTTTTTGACGAGGCCGGTCTACCAGGGAGATAGTGACCATAAGCATTTCTTCTAAGTATTGCCAGTACTATCAGCTTTTCCAGAAGATGTTTAACTCATACAGCATTGCTTGTTAGTTCCAAACCCCTACATTAAGAAAAGCTTTTCCCTATTAAGAAACTCATCTCTGTCTTAATAGGGAGATGGTGTTGATGACAGGTATAAGCAAGGAAATCGGTTCATAAAAAGGAAGAAGCTTTAAAATCACATTTTTTTTTTAGCCAGTGCCTGGGGAATCCCAGTGGCATAGTAATTGTTAATATTATTAGCACAGTATACATATCAGCTGTCGAGATATTATGAGGACTTGAATTCAATCTCTGTTGGGGGAGTCAGGGTCAACGTCATTAACTATACATCTTGTCTAGGTTTCCAGATAGATGCCTCAGGGCAAGTGTCTGCCAGATACATCTCTATAGATGGGCATAACCATTGGACATACAAGGGGCCCATCCCACACGTCAGTAATAGACAACAAGCTTTTGTTTATCTGAAGGTTTACTGGAATTAACTGATTAGTGTCAACTCGACACAATAACTTTTGTCTACAATGCAGTAGATCATTTTGATGGTTTTATTGATGGAGTGTGCTGTCTAATGTAAATTGTAGGGGAAGTTGAATGTAGATAAAGTCTGGCACATTTTTCTTAAGAGGAAACTGAGAAAGCTGTTTAAAGGCGCCCTTGACAGGACACCTTCCACAGTCTTATGGATATTACAATAGTAATTGTGATATTAATAACAATAATTATGAGGGAGAGTTGTAATTGAAATGTATGCAGTGCAGAGGTTAGCAAATGCATCTTTAAGGGGACACATTTTGTGCTCTTACAGATATTACAACAAAATTGTGATATTAATAACAATGATTAGAAGGGAGGTTTATAAGTGAAATATAAGCAATCCATTCTTAAATTAAACTTGGGACACAAAACCATTAAAGGGAAATTAGAAAATTAGGCTGAGTTGTTAAGGGTGACACAATTTTCATGTAAAAATCATCTGTGAAAGTAGCAAAAAAAATTAAACGAGAGCAAGTTGGAGTTTATATGTTTATGTAGAAGTTTAAATGGTAACTGTAAACAAATTTTATTCAAAAGCTAAATTCCAATTTGAGGAGAAAATTAAAAATGGATCTTGCACTTTAAAGGATTATTTGTGGTAATATCACCAACAAATCACTCCACACAAACTGCGTGCACAGTTAATTTGGAGGTTTGGGGAAACCCAATTGCTTCTAGAATAATTAACTGTGAATATTAGTGGTGATTTAAAATTCCCTAAATCAAATAGTCCCTAGACAGAATCTAGCTCTTTATTTATTTTTTTAGTTTTTGTCTGAGAATTCTGTACTAAAATATTAACAACTACAGCTTTCTGAATCAGCATTCTAGAAAGAGAAATGATGACTTGCTATAGTCACAGGAGAAGTGACAGAATTTACCCTTGAAAGTAAAAACGGGGTCAGCCTCTAGGAACTGAGGAACTTAAAGAAGTAAACAGATAAAGCAACACTTAGCAAACGGGCACCATTTAACCCTAAAATCACTTCCAACTGTTGGGATGTGACTTTTCTTCTCTTTAATAACATGCTTTATCGAAGTCAAGTCAATACAGACACAAAATGCAGTCTCATCAATGGTGTTTCCCAAAGGCTGCAATTAGCCATCTCAAGCAGGTTTTAGGAGAATTATTTTCTGGTCTTCATGAGAGAATATGCTATCATCTTGCCCCTGAGTTATGCTTCTTTTTTTTTTTCCTTTCTTCTTTTTCTTTCCTTCCTTCTATCTTTTTCTTTCTACCCTCCTTCCTTTTTTCCTTTCTTCCTTTCCTTCTTTCATCCTATTGTTTTAATCCCTCTACAAACACACTGCCATTATTGTATTGCAAATAACAACCGAAGGAATCACAGAGAAGTATTACTCTCCATCCTGAATTACTGGTCACACTTTCCTCCCAGGGCTCTCAACACTAGAAGAAAATGAGAATGCCCACAGAATTTCTTGTCCTGAGAGAGGATTTCACTCACCTGCAAATGCTGGGCTAGCTTCTATAATCCTACAAACACTAGCACATGCCTTTAAATACTCATGGAGAAAAAAAATCACAAATGATTACTGTGACTCCTGCATACTTCTCTCCAGCTAGATTCTCTGGCTAGAACAGAAGGTCACCCGAGGGTCACCTCGTGCCCTGGTATCCTTCAAACAAAAACACCTACATCTCCTTTCTCCAAACCATGAACCTAGTAGAACAAAAACTGTTGGAGAGAGGAAGGAGGAGGGAGAGTTAGTAAATTAATCCATCTAGACAAGAACAAACCGATTCGAGTAGAAGATTACACCAAAATAGGAGTGTTTTCAAAATAGAAGGGAGAAAGTGCTTCCTCTTGGTATTAAGACGATATCAGTATCAGTGAACATGTATGAAGTGGCAAGCACAATTGTTTAGTTTTACTTAATCTTTTTAGGGACTCTGTAAATTCGAGATTATTATCATCATTCTATACATGGGAAAACGGAGGCTCTGCGGATGGTGTAATGCCAACCACAGCTACACATATAAGTGGTAGGGCTAGAATTTGAACCCAGAATTCAAAAATATTCTAATTTTAACAGTGCCCTTCGGCCTCCCTCTTTATGCCCCCCCATGCGCTAAGGTTCACTTGACCGCCCGCCCCACCCCGCCAGGGGTGGCCCGAGACAGCTGGGGGGAGAAGCTGAAGGATCTTCATTGTTTGTGAGGCAGGGCTGAGCTGGGGGTCCAGCGATCTGCCCCTGGGCGGTGTCTGCAGCAGCAGCCCACACAGCCTCTCCAAGAATCACAACAGAGCCAAGGCTTCTGAAGGCAGAAAGCCCCAGTCCCGGCATGGGGAGGAGGGGGACAGGAAGAGGAGCCTCCTTTACCCCTTGGCTGTCACCCTCTAGATTCCTCAGATGAGAGAGAGAGAGGTCACAGCAGCAGATCAGAATTTGACAATATTTCCCGCCTACACCCCTAAAGCCTCTGATGGTCAAACGCTTACAATGTGCCATGTAATTTAAATGATAAGAACAGTTCAGCCCAGCGAAGTGTGCAGAGTGGCAAACCCAGATAGACAAAGCTGTACAAGTCTAGAACCTTCGCCTTGCACTTCTGCGGCCCCTTGTTCAGTGTTCCTGTTATTTCCAAGCTGGAAGTCTCCTAGCACCCAGCCTCCACCTGGTCCCTTTACACAAACAGGCTTTCATTTTGCCCCCCATCTCACCACAAGGGCTCCATAACTGAGTGCTCTTTCTGACTCTGAATTTCAAATATTGGGAGTCTCAGTGCTGACATTCTCTACAACTCAGGTGTTCAACAAGAAATGGAAAAAAGATTGAGTAAATTATGGTACATTCACTCAGAGTATTATTTAGACATGTCAAACTATGATGCTAAAGGCAATGTAATAAGTTGGGTGAATGCTTATAATATGAAGTTAAATATAGAGAATAATATGCAAATACACACAAATTCTGATTACAGCATATCCAGGTGGGTGAAGCGTGGAATTAGAAAGCAGGTAAACCTGGACTGGGATCTACTACTTATAAGCTGTGTGACTTTGGACAAGTCACTTCACCTTCCTCAGTCTTCATTTTATTTTCAGCTATAGAACAAGAATAGTGATAGCACAAAGAGTTGCTAGGAGCATTAAATGAGACAATACCTGATTGGGGCTTAGCATAGAACCATGTGTATTGTTAAGTACTTATTAAATGATACCTATTAAAATTAGAAGACGAGTGTTTGCAAAATTCTCCAAATAATTGAAAGCAGAGTGAAAATATCCTCAGAAAGAGAGATTTCTGGGTGGCACCAGGCTGAGGGACTTACTGGCCCTGGGAGGCTAGAGAGGAGAAGCCAGCTCAGGGCCCCTGAGCTTGACATCAGCCCGGGCGGCTTTAGGATCTGTTCATGTGAGCGCTTCTTGGGTGATGGGCCACCAGAGAGGCAAAACAGGAGCCTGTGATTATTAATAGGTACATATTTACTGCTGGCTTTATTTGTTTGTTTGTTTGTTTGTTTGTTTGTTTGTTTTAAGTGAAAGGAGGGGAGATAGTGACACAGACTCCCACATGTGCTCCAATAAGGAACCACCCTGCAACCTCCATCTAGGGCCATGCTTGCAACCGAGCTATTTTTAGTGCCTGAGGGGGAGGCTCCATGGAGCCATCCTCAGTGCCCTGGCTAGCACATTCAAGTCAATGGAGCCATGGCTGTAGAAGGGAAAGAGAGAGAGAGAGAAGGGGGAGGTGGGAGAAGCAGATGGTCGCTTCTCCTATGTGCCCTGACCGGGAATCAAACACAAGTCTTCCACAGGGCAGGTAAATGCTCTCCCACTGAGCCAACCAGCCAGGGCCCACTGCTGTCTTTAAATTCAATATTTTAAGAGGGCCCAATTGAATGAAACAATCATGAAAAGAAATCTAGCTGGTAATTATAATCCACAGTGGGGACAGAAATACATTAATACACAAGATTATATATCATTCATCCAACCACTCTTCACTGAGCACTTTTCCCTGCCAGGCAGTGTCCCCTGTGAGGGTCTTGGAAGCGGGCCAGCCACAGCCCGGCCTCACGCTGCTCACCCACCTACTGTGCTACACAGAAAATCTTGTCAGGGGCAACCTCTGGGCAGTGGAAATAAATGTAATTTGCTTCCTCATGTTATTCTATGCTTTTTTCTATGTTTCTATAATAAAAATATATTATTTTTATTTTCCGGTAGGAAAATGTTATTTAAAGATCTACCAGCTACCAAATAAGCAGTTCAAGCAAATTTTTAATTTTCAGTTGATGGGTGGGTCTCAGGTAAAGGGATTCAGCAGGGTTTCCTGAATTTCTGGTGCTTGTGAGATCAGCTTCCCATGATTCCAGCAGTGAGACTCCTCGAGGCCCTGGGAGCCACCACGTGGCAAGGGGCAGGAGCCCCAAGACTTGCCTTGCCTTTCTTCTGCTCAGCCTGGAATGCACTAGGCCGCCCTCAGAGCGTCTGCTTACTTTCCAACACGGTCATTTTTAAGAACTGACTTCATTTTAGAGATTCATTTCCGTAACTTAAAATTATTGTTAGCATTTCTCGCTACGTTGCGCTAAGCACTTTGTATACACTGCCTCACTTCAACTTCACAACGAACCTAAAAAATACATAACATTATCATTAGCATTAAATAAGTGTCCATGACTACAGAATAATAAAAGCCAGATTCAAATGCTGAAAATCAGACTCCAGAAGCTAAGCTTTCCCCCACACTACTTCACTGCATCCTGCAACATTGCATACCAGGGGAAAGGGCACAGGAGTCAATATTGGAGATGAAGTCAGGCCCTTAATGCCAGAGAATCAACATCAGGTTTCCTGCTGCTCAGGCCAGAAACCAGTAATGGATAATTCCCCTTTCCTTGATGCCCCCGAGGTGAATACTAGGCCCTCTGATTTTGTAAGATTTAATGAGCTTCAAAACTTAATGAGAATTGGCAAATAACGTGAAAAGCACAACTTCATGCGACTGCAAATATGGACAGGTTCTCACATTCATACCAATATGCAAGATGAATCACCATGGTTACCATTTTTGGAGCACTAACTCTGCATAATCTCCTCTTCTAAGTTCTTCAGACACCCTACCTTGTTTATGAGGAAACTGAGGCACAGAAGGATTAAGGGGCTTGCTGAAGGTCATAAAGAAACTAAATTCTGATCTAGACCAGCCAGAGCCCATGCCCTTAGTTAATATGTCTGTCTAGCTCTCCTGGCCAGCATAGCTCCGGGGTTTAGAAGGGTAGAAGGAAAAAGGATTTCAGCCCTGCACAAGAAATGCCTTTCCAGAAGCTTCGACCTGTCCAACAACATGGCAGATCACCTTAATATAATGAGCACTCTGCCCCTGAAAGACACACGTGCCTCTAGTCACGTCTAGGTGCTCACACTCCAGGGTGCAGGGAGAGAATCCCCACATGTGTGAGAAGTTGGAACACACGGCCTCAAAAGAGAATTCAGCGAGACTGGAAGCTTTCAGATTTTCTTTTTTCTTTTATGTATTTATTTGGTGTGTGTGTGTGGGGGGGTTTCATATTTTGTGCCCCCTCACACTACGATCCAGTCTCCACCTTCAGATTCCTAGTGTGGGAACTCTCTGCAGCCAGTGGACCAGCATTGATTACGAGGCATCAAACTCATCCTCTTTATCCTTCTCACAATTCAAGACCTCACAAGCTTGAAGACCAAGCCAAATACCTCTCCTTACTCCTCCTCCACTACATGTCCTGCCTCTAGGAGCTCTTCCAACTCTGAGGTTCCCCCGTCCTTCTGTAGGATATTAACCAGTGAACTAGAGCTGTTCTGCAAAAGAGGGGCTCTTTGGACATTGCCCAAGAAGCGAGCAGGTCCCAGGAATCATATAAAAGGCTTCTCTCAAATAGATATCCAGAATTAATATAATAGTCCTTACCTTCCACCGTTACTACCTTCGACCAAGCCGCCATCTTCTTTCACTTGGAGAATTGCACTTGTCTCATCATTGCCTTCTTGCACTCTTGCCCCCTACATCAAATATCTACATTTCCATCAGAGTGATCCTTAAAATATAAATCAAACTCTTCAGTGCAAAACTCTCCACCTACTTTCTGTTTCCATTAGAATGAAAGACAAAGCCTTTACAACAGTCCCCACGACCTCTGTGGCCTGCCCTCCTCCACGCCTGACCTCCCCTCCCACCACCAGCCCTCACTCATTCTGCGACAGTCACTGGCGTCGTTCCTTTAACACACCGAGAGCTGTGCCTGCTTCGCGGCCTCACATTTGCTGTTCCTTCTGCCTGAGGTACTCCCTCCATCTGAGTGCGGTGTGACTCACCGCCTCGCTTCCCCCAGGTCTCTGCTAAAATGTCACCCTTAGCAAGCCTCCCCGCACACACACTAGTCACACACCCAAATATATACTTTGATTCCATCTGCCAGGAAATGTTCACAACTACATGGATGTATAATAACCCTACGGGAAAGGCAACCCTGGAGTTGTGCGCAGTCAAACCCTAAGGAGTAGCCCCAGAAGAGAGGTTCTCTGACTGCTTGGTATAGAAGAGCACCACCCACACTCCTTTGCAGGACCTTGTACCATCTTCCTTCGTATCTTCTCCTCTCTTATACTTACTACCATCAAATTAATATTTATCTATCTATTTGTATGTTCATTTGGTGATTATCTTTCGGCCCACCATGAGAATGGAAAAACAAACAAACAAGGACTTTGCTTTGTTTAATGTTGTACCCGAGCACCTACAACCGTGCCCGCCACATAGAAGGCACTCAGAAAGTATTTGTCTGATGACTTAGTGACTGGAAGATTCCGTGCCCTCAGGAAGGAAGAGAGGGCCGGGTCAGATGTAACTAGCAGTCATGAGAAAAATGTGATCAGCAGTGGGGAACAGGAAAAAGTGGGGGGAAATTATAAAATTAATGCATGAACTGTATAGAAGTAGAATAATTGCATGAATCTAAGCAAGTGACTGAGCAAATTAAAGAAGCAAGGAGGGACACTGAATGATCTCGTGGCCTGTGAGCTACTCTCCCCAATGGCGAGAGTCCAGTCTGTGGAGACTTAAAATGTGATAATGTTCCGGAGGTGTGTGCACAGTTCTGAGCTGAGGTTGTGACTGTGAACATGAAGGTGGCAGAGGCAGAAGAATAAAAGTGACCCTCCTTCATTGTCCCTCTTCTTTTTTTTTTTTTTTTTTTTTGTATTTTTCCAAAGCCAGAAACAGGGAGGCAGTCAGAAGACAGACTCCCGCATGCGCCCAACTGGGATCCTTCCGGCAAGCCCACCCGAGGGTGATGCTCCGCTCATCCGCGGCGTCGCTCTGTTGCAACCAGAGCCACTCTAGTGCCTGAGGCAGAGGCCACAGAGCCATCCTCAGTGCCTGGGCAAACTTTGCTCCAGTGGAGCCTCGGCTATAGGAGGGGAAGACAGAGACAGAGAGGAAGGAGAGGGGGAGGGGTGGAGAAGCAGATGGGCGCTTCTCCTGTGTGCCCTGGCCGGGAATCGAACCCGGGACTCCTGCACGCCAGGCCGACGCTCTACCACTGAGCCAACCGGCCAGGGCCTCATTGTCCTTCTCTTGTTCTTCCCTCCACCAGCCCACACGCACCCACATTAAGAAAAACCCACATCAAGAAAAAGGGGAGGAAATCAAGTCTCAGATGTAACATTTTTATCCATTTGGAGGTAGCACCAGGTTTCCCAGGGAAGAGGAGTGATGTATGCTGGGCTGAGAGGCCACCTGTGTTAATGAATGAGCGTCAGACAGCTCCACTGACTAGGATTTCACAATCTGGAAGGGTGTCTGAGGACATCGTGTCAAAGAGAACATTTATGGCCAGCTGGCGGTGCAAAACAAAAATAAAGGAGACAACTGGACCCGGGCAGCATAATTTGGGCCACTTCTGTTTGATGACCTGTAAGAGAAAAGGGTTTTCTATTTCAGCCTGAAACCCCTAGGGGAGCAGTAAGTACAAGACATACTGGACAGAACCCTGGCTACACGTTTTCCGTGGAACATGTACATTGGGGGATCTGGTGCTCAGTGCCGATTTAATCATCCACACTTGCTGCTGCTCTTCTTCAGGGAAAAAGATGTAAACTCTCTCAAGGTCACAACAGATGCAATTTGTAGAAAACATCTCATCTGCTGCTGAGGCACATACATTTTGTTCTGAAATAATTAAGACACTGAGTCCCAGAATTCCTCTTCTACCCCTAAATGTGTCGCCTCATTAACCAGGCCTGTGTGAGCAATAGGAACTCACTGAATTGCATTAACAATTTTTATTGTAAAACAATATCAGAACTGTATGTGATTTAGTAGAATCCATTTTCTGTCAAGCATTTGACTTAATGATATTTTCTCTTCTACTTATGCATTTCATTATCTGTTTTTGTGTCTTCGGAAACACAATCAAGTATAACCAACGTGAAAAGATTGGTACGTTTTTCAGAGCATGTTTCATTTTTCATCGTTAATGGGTCTTTTTTGCAGGGTTCTTGCAAAGAAATTGAAAGAGAAAGAAACATTTGCTTGCCTTGTAACAAAAGTACTGCTAACACTCTGGGCAACCTTTGGAAGGGAAGTTCCTGGCTACTAATGTCCAGGAAAGAGTAGTGGAAGAAAAGACGAGTGCCAGAACTCTGAGGAGGACCCCCCTCCAGCCAGAGATGCTGTGATTGCCCCACCCTTCCTGCCTCCTTTCCTCTTCCTCCCATCTGCCCTTTTTCCTAGGTACGCGGCTGTTTCCGTTCAATTCTAATTGCATTTGCGTTGCGCACCAAAGCACACAGTATTCTCTGTTTCAACAGGCCTTATTTTTGAGGTTATAAGCATAATTTTCTCCCTTCGCTTCTTTTAAAATATTTTTTCTTCTCTCTTTTTAGAAATTTCCTAAGGGTAACAAAAACTTGGGTAGAGTCACCTGGGACCTGGCTACTCAACGCGGCCCTCAGCCATTAACATCACCTGGGGGCTTGTGGGAAATGCGGAACTTGAGTCCTCATCCCAGACCTACGGAATCAGAACCTGCGTTTTCACAAGATCCCCATGGTGGTTCCTCAGCACACTCAAGTTTAAAAAGCACCGACTTAGGTCAAATTGGGTGGAATTAATAAAGCGAGGTGTAAAAGTGTAAATAAGGATAGATAGTAACACACAAAATGACTTTGCTTCCCTAAGAATGAAGTGTAAGAAAAGAGAGACTGACACAATTGAAATATTTGTTCCTATCTTATCTCTTTTCACACATTTCTTAAGTGCTTAATGGAAATATAAAAGCCTCAAGGAAACAATTATTAAAAAAAAATCTGTCCTGGCCCTGGCCGGTTGGCTCAGCGGTAGAGCGTCGACCTAGCGTGTGGAGGACCCGGGTTCGATTCCCGGCCAGGGCACACAGGAGAGGCGCCCATTTGCTTCTCCACCCCTCCGCCGCGCTTTCCTCTCTGTCTCTCTCTTCCCCTCCCGCAACTGAGGCTCCATTGGAGTGGGGATGGCCTGGGCCCTGGGGATGGCTCCTTGGCCTCTGCCCCAGGTGCTAGAGTGGCTCTGGTCGCGGCAGAGCATCACCCCCTGGTGGGCAGAGCGTCGCCCCTGGTGGGCGTGCCGGGTGGATCCCGGTCGGGTGCATGCGGGAGTCTGTCTGACTGTCTCTCCCTGTTTCCAGCTTCAGAAAGGTGAAAAGAAAAAAAAAAAATCTGTCCTGTATTTTTTTTTTTGTCTTATCAGAAATGGAAGAAAGATTAAAACCCTAGAGAGTAAATGCCCACATGTGGCAATTGGTACCATGGGTAGCATACTAGATGCTGAGCGCCCCCAGCCGCCACACCTCACGAAGATTCTCTTTACTCTCGGATAAACAGACCTCCCTCACCCCTTTCAGAAGGACCCCTTTTCAATGTACACCCCACCGGGATTTTAAACACATGAAATTCAGAGTTTATTTCAATTGCTACTTTCCAACCTCAGTAGGACATTTTGACTTTTGGAAGGTAATGGATTTGGTATAGTGACAGAGTCGGGGAAAGAAGGGCTTCCCAGGAGGCAGTATTTTTTACAACTAGGACAGTCTCTGGATTACTGGGATGGTTGCTCATGCTATTCTAGCATCACGTGTGAAACCCAGTTAGTCTAACGAAGCTGGCGCACAAAACACTAACTTGTTTGCGGCAAACAACTTTCATAGGAATCATTTACTGCAACGACAAGCTAATCCTCTGAGCCCGCACGCTTTGGAAGGCCCGGAATCAAGCAGATCATCCGAGGAGATATCCGAGGAGATTTCTTTAAATTGGCTGGAAGTGCACAGCTCTTGTTTTGGCATCAATAGATGTGTTCAGTTTCAACTAAGCTGTTCACTAACTGCATTGATTTTTCAGGCGGGGCTGCAGCTATTGAGAAAATAGCCAGCGACAGAGAAACTGGGGTGTTTGGGGGCCTAAGTCCAAAGGAGAACTTCTGCTCCTGCAGCTCATTCCTGGGATCACTTTCAGCTGGCTGCAGTTGTCCCAGGCCCATTAAGAGTTTTAACTTTTGGCCACTTGATGATTGAACGTTTCTAGTCCATCCCTGTGCCTAGGGGCTCTCAACAGACTCCACGGGTACAAGTTCTGGCTCAAGGTCCAACAGCTGTCAGAGCAGATGGCCGGGGATTTGTTTATCGTGGTCCTAAGTATCACCCTTTAGCTCTAAGGCACTGGGAACAATTTGACAAATTTGATTAACTGAGAACAATATGATGCTTGCCGGGGAAGCTCATTCTACACTTTCATAGAGTTCCTTATGTTCTTTTCATGGTCTAAGGATACAGGATAATATTAGCTACCACCTCAGTCCAATGAGACTATTAGAGAAAACAAAGAGAGTCACCCTTGGCTACCCCTTTTGTTTCCGGCTGAAGGTTTAGGCCAGGGAGGTCTGAGATTCACACGTGCAGCCAGCTGTGCCATCGAGGAGGTGTGGGAGCACCCCTTGGCCTGCCTCCAATGACTGGAAATGTGGCTTCATGTTCCAAACCACTCTCTGGCTTATGTGAAGGAAGCGTATCTGCTTTGTGGAATTAAAAATTAGCAGCCAGTCTGCTGGAAAACCTTATTCTCCCATCCAACGTGCCCCTGCGTGTCCTCCTCGCAACTTCTCAGTAGTTTCCTCGGTGAACTCCCGATGGAAGGTCTGCAATGCATCTTGTGCTCTGAGATGGCGTGTGTCCTTGGGTTTGTGAAAGACCGCTGCGGCTGGTGGGGAGACAATGGTCGGCTCTGGCCAGCCGGTCTGTGGGAATTCCTGAGGGAGCTGCAAGTTGCTATGAATAGCCTGGCCTTTGGGGGAGAAGATTTGCAGAGGAGTTTCCCGCTGTGCCCTTTAGCTCTTGACTTGATGAAGGAGACAAACCCAGGGCCTGGGAGGTTGGGAAGGGCTCAGGGAAGAGGCCCATTAGGGGACAGGCTTTCTTGTGTCCAGATTCCACTTGGGTGACCCTGGGGAGAGAGACTTCTGGCTCTTTTCTGGGGCCACAATGCTCCATTTACAAGCTGCAATTAGTTGCAAACAAAATTTGTGCATCCACCACTAACTGTCAACTCAAGAGGTTGAAAGTTCAGTCCTGGGGAGGTCAGGATGCCTTCTTAAGGGGCTGATGACTTTGCTCACAGCCTCCCCTCCCCCACTGTGGTGCTTGGGGACCATTGGTGGGGTGGGGGAGAACCACATTCCAGATTAGGATGCCTGCAAAGCTGAATGACCAATGTCAGAGGGGCTCTGGTTCTGGAACTTCTGGGAGAGCAGGCAGATGGACCCGTTAAACGGTGACCTTTCTGCGACAGAATGTGGACTTGGTTTATAATAAATGTAGCCATTTGAAAAGAGCACAGCAAGACACACTCTAGTGATTATTAGGATTTAGCTGATGTTTGAAAGTTCAGCCAGTTTTGCTTGCATATTCCAGGAGGAATAAAAAAAGCCAAAAGGGCCCAGAAAAATGAGCTGTTCTTTGCCAAATCAAAATGTGTAAATTGTTCTTCTGAGAGCATAACAAAGAGTCTATTTTGCCTTTAGACACCAGAGCCAGAAACAGGAAAAGGCTACAATTAACTAACTGAGGCACAATGCAAAGTTAATCAATACTAGAATGATTATTACAAAGATGTCATGCATTAATGATAACTATTGCATGAGTGCTCTTTTCAGAGTATGAACATTCTTTCAAATTCCATATGCATTTTTTTCTTAGTGATGATACATTTGCCTTTTCTGTTGTCTCCTTACTGCTCATATGCAGTTCTCTGAATCTCAGTTCAAACTGTGACTAACTCCTCTGCCCAACCCGCCCGCCAGCATGGGGTGTGATGTTGGAATCCCAGAATTACACTGCAGAGAAAGGAAAGACACTTTAGTTGGAGGCTGGCCTGCAAAGATTTCACCCTCTGTTTCCTTAGTAAGCACACTGCAGCCACTCACCACATGGTGGTGACTCCCTTAGGTGAAAATAAAATGAATGATTACATCTTCATTGAATAAATCACTTTAAGACTTCCCAAGTTTCCACTGGGGACACCCAACCACCAACATCAGGTGAACCCAGAGAAAGGCTGGTGCTTTCACAACCACTGGGGCAGGACCAGAGCAGATCTATCCAACAAGCCCGCCCATCTAGCCCATCAGCAGAAGGGACGGCCTGGGCCTGTGTGGGAGGGAGGCTGCCTGGCCACCCCACCCGGGCCGGAGCACATAGCATGGCGGCAGGCAGCGGGCCTGCGTGGGAGGGAGGCTGCCCGGCCACCCCACCCAGGCCGGAGCAGACGGCGTGGGCCTGCGTGGGAGGGAGGCTGACCGGCCACCCCACCCAGGCCGGAGCACATAGCATGGCGGCAGGCAGCGGGCCTGCGTGGGAGGGAGGCTGCCCGGCCACCCCACCCAGGCCGGAGCACATAGCATGGCGGCAGGCAGCGGGCCTGCGTGGGAGGGAGGCTGCCTGGCCACCCCACCCGGGCTGGAGCCACATAGCATGGCGGCAGGCAGCGGGCCTGCGTGGGAGGGAGGCTGCCCGGGCCGGAGCACATAGCATGGCGGCAGGCAGCCCATGTTTGGACTTCTCTTCCAGGCTCCCGTTTGGACCAAACCCAGATTTCCAACTGTAAGACCGTGGGCGACAATGGACATAGTGTGGCAAAACCAGACACTCAGAGGACCTCCCCTGGCACCCGAAAGAACCGTTGCTTCCTCCCCTCCCCTCTCTCTTTGACATCTCCAAAGCCACCTGCTGACTGGGTCCCACTCAGAGGGGGTTGCAGTAGGTCCTTCTTCCAAGAACAATACTCTGGGGAACAGTCTCTCTTCACTCTTTCTAACCCTCCCCTCCCCTCCCACACCCCCTGCACACAGGGCCGGCCCGTCAGCCACTCAGAGCACAGAAAGCACTGTTTCTCTGTGGGCAGAGATTCTGAAACCAGACTAGGAAGCCTGATGATAAATTAACGAGAAACCCCCCATCACCTGGTAGGTAATTTTTTCCTAATTAAGTTAATTGGATTTTTTTTTCTTATAAAAGAAATTCGTGCTCATTATTAAACATTTGTAAAATATAGAAAAGTAGAAAGTTGGAGGGGAAAAAATAAAGCCTACAGGTGTGTAATTACAGCCCCAGAATTATTAGTCATTTTGACTGGGCACTGGTTAATTCATAAGTTAGGTTCTTAGAGTCAGCTACAGTTTCTCCTGCCAGTTTAGCTATTCGTGTCTCCCCTACACCAACACCACAGTTATTTATCACCATTCCCTTGGAGAAGGCAAAACCCTTTCTGTCTGGACCTTAGGCCTCCCAAAAATTTCAAGTGAAAACAATCCCCCCCCCCAGAGCCACCTGAGCTTCCCCTCCTGGGCCCTTGCCATCGTGCCCACAGTCCCTGACAGACTGTCTTCCCTGGGCCAGCTCCCTGGACATCCGCTACCATGGAACGCTAGAATTCTTTTTATTTTCCCCCCACAGTAAAACTTCTTAAATTTCTCTAAAATATGCTGTTTTTATAAAGGATTTCATGTTTAACAGAATTTACAGCAATTAATCTCTTTATTTTCCTCTCTGCAAAGCAAGGACAATTCTACCAAAGAATTGAATAATGAAACAAACTTCAGGCAAGATTTGGGCTCAGGTGCAAAAATCAAATATCCATCAACCACAGCTGCCTACAATTCAGCAAGGAAGTGAAAAATGACCAGGAAATTTCCTACACGGCCAAAGCAGCATCACAAAACCAAGGTTCTGACAGCCATGAGCCCTTTCACTTCGTCATTCAATGAGAATCTCAGTCAAGAAAACGAGAGCTCTCAGTTCTCTTAGCTATGAGGAGCAAACTGCAAGGTGACAATGCATTCTGGAGGGAGAGTAATAACAACCCTTTCTATTTCAAAGGGATGAATGAAATAGAAAGACTCTCAAAGGTAGACACAAGAATTCAAAATGCGTAGCAACCTGAGGCCATTTTGTATCGGGCAAATGGTTCTCTGCACTTCATTGGCCCTTGGTATATCATTACATTACCATATACAGTGTGTGTGTAAAGTCATGGTGCACTTTTGACCGGTCACAGGAAAGCAACAAAAGACGATAGAAATGTGAAATCTGCACCAAATAAAAGGAAAACCCTCCCAGTTTCTGTAGGATGATGTGGCAGCATGTGCACATGTGCAGGTGATGATGTAACACCGTGTATACAGCGGAGCAGCCAACGGCCATGTCAGTCAAGATGTGGACGGTACAGAGGAAAGTTCAGTGTGTTCTTTGGCTTGCTAAATTCGAATCTGTGACCAAAGTGCAACATGAATATCGGCGCGTTTATAACGAAGCACTACCACATAGGAATAACATTACTCGGTGGGATAAGCAGTTGAAGGAAACCGGCAGTTTGGTGGAGAAACCCCGTTCTATAGGCCATCAGTCAGTGATGAGTCTGTAAGGCTATACGGGATAGCTACCTAAGGAGCCCTAAAAAATGTGTGCGTGAGCCCACATTGAACTGCACTGAATAGGTATGAAACTGGGAGGGTTTTCCTTTTATTTGGTGCAGATTTCACACTTCTATCGTCTTTTGTTGCTTTCCCGTGACCGGTCAAAAGTGCACCATGACTTTACAGACACACTGTAATGCAATTATAATAATACAAAGTTAAATTGTGTTCTGTACACTGAGTCTAGGGAAAAAGGAAAATTTATGATCCGTTTTAGAAATGATTTAAAAAACTTTCAATGGGATATCTTGATTAGATGGTAATTCAACAGTTAGAACAAGTTTATTTTCCATGGACTGAGGTGGAGGTGTCTAGACAGCACCAGTAGTCACTGTGGCTAACTAAGAGGCCTCCTGAGGCCACCAGCTCCTCTACAGTATGAGGGCAGGGGTTGATCTATGTCAGTGGTAGTCAACCTGGTCCCTACTGCCCACTAGTGGGCGTTCCAGCTTTTATGGTGGGCAGTAGCAGAGCAACCAAAGTATAAATAAAAAGATAAATTAACTATAGTAACTTGTTTTATAAAGATTTATTCTGCTAAACTTAACAAAAATTTAACATAAAGTACCTGGTAAGTAATTATTATTATATGCTTTAACTTGCTGTAACTCTGCTTTATAAATTTTATAAAGTAAAGTTACTTCCCTACTTTATAACTCACCATTACTGTGGAACCGGTGGGTGGTTAGAAAATGTTACTACTAACAGAGATACAAAAAGGTATAAAAAGGTTGACTACCCCTGATCTATGTTGTTCATTGCTCTTCAGCAATGCCTGTAACACTGGTGGCACTTAGTTGATGCTCAAAGTGCTATTTGTCAAATAAATGACCAAATGCTGATGAAAAATGTAGGGGCAGAGATGAGGATGGGTGTGACAATCTAGGCATGCTCTGAGGATAGACTTGGCCTCAGGACATACATAGGATAATACTATGAGTATCAACTTCATCTCGAAGATCTCCCTGCAGAGAGAAAAGCCCTTGGTTCTTTATTGTAGTTTATAACGTAGCATTAAACTGTTTTGAAGCATCTTGAAAAACATAGTGAAACCTATGTATTAGAGACCCCGCACAATGTACACTGAAGCATGACAAAGTTTGTTATGGTACCATGAGTGAACAGGTCAGCCCTCACCCACCGGCTACCCATGGACACACGCTGATGGAGGTTCTGCCATCCTCAAGAAGGGGTTTTCAAGGTCACTCTGGAGGTTGTCTCTATTCCAGCCTAATGAAAAGGGGAAAGAATATATAGTGCTTCTCTCATTTCGTTGGTTAAAGTCAACCTCATGGCCAAACCTAAGAGCAAGAGTCTGAAAAATGCAGCTCAGCTGAGTGTCCAGAAAGAGGAGAAAACGGGCTTTGGAGAACACCTAGCTGCCACGCCTTAGCTTGTTTAGCTGAATTTAATAATTACCCTCCCTCAACCATCTAACAAATATTTTATACTTCCATTCTAAGAAAAATAACATAATAACAAGCAAATGCAAGTTCATCCAAGAAATGTATGTGTAGAGGGCACGTCTTGAATTCATTACAGATAGTCTAATGTCCTGTAGTTTACATGAAACTATAAAATCATAGTGTCTTAGGGCTGAAAACAAAAATAGAAATCATGCACCCCCATCCCTTCATTTTGTGGATGAGAAAAATAAATGCCAGAATCCTCTGTGATTTTTCCCAGGAGAATAAAACTAACTAGCTTGTGACAGCTGGGGCTAGAACCCAAACTTGATAACAATGGAAATGAAGAACAGTGACTCTGAATTTTTGAAAGACCTTTAATCATTGAGAAGACTATGCCCATTATAATCTACTTGCAGAACTAATAATTATTTTTAGAAACATTTTCATCAACAAAGGTTGAAATCCAAATGATTGCCTTTCTGAAATGATTAAAGGTGATGTGTTAAAGATGACCACTAATTCATTCCCAATCTTCTAGTAGGAGGCAGAGCCTATATTCCCTCCCTTTGATTCTGATGTGGCCCCATGACTGACTTTGCCAATAAAATGCAGCAGAAGTGACCATGTATAACTTTCAAGACTGAGTCTCAAGCAATCTTCAGCTTCTGAGTTCACAGACCTGCCAGACTCCCTCTCAGAGCCCAGCCACCACACTACAGAAAACCTAAACCATATGAAGAGGCAATGGAGGTGAACCAAACACCCCCAGCGTATCACCTCAGCTGGCCACGTTGGTGAGCCTTCCTAGACGTTCCTGCCCAGATTGTAGAATTGTGAGAAAATAAGTCGTTTTTTTAAGCCACTATGTTTTGGGGTGGCTTGTTATAGAACAGTAAATGATTGAAGCAACTCGCTCAAGCATTAAATTAAAAGAAGCTTCACAGTAATTAACAATTTCACCAACTTCATGGGATAAACCATTTAGTAACAAAAATTGCAATATTTTGGGCAAAGAAAAAAAATGAACTGAACTATTTCCCCCAAATTCCTTGAAATAAATGATGGGAGTGTCTATTTGATCAAGAGTGGTCAGGGTAGATCTCTCTAATTAGGTGACAATTGGACACACACCTGAGGGAAGGAGGGGGTCAAGTATATGAAGGCAAAATGCAAAGGCCGTAGACAGGAGAAGACTTGGTAAAACTGAGAAGGGTTCCCTTCACCTGTGCCAGTCTGAGTGGAGATAGAGATGGAAAAATAGATCAGACCTTTGCTTCTCTGTCTGACCATTGATTTATATTCATGCATACATTCAACAGTTATTTATCAAAGACCTGCAATGTGTCAGGTATCGTGATAGCAGCTGAGGATATACATAGTAGTGTACCAGGGAGAGAAGAGTTAGGATCAAGTTTAGGGTCAAGTTGTCTAGAGAAGAGAAGACTGAAAATGAGGAAGTCAACCAATACATGGACAGGATAGGTAAGTGGAGGTTGAACTTGCAGAACAATAAGTACTATGAAGAAAACAAAGGATAAAAATGATAAATGACTGAAAGGGGCAACTTAGATTTGGAACTCAGGAAAGGCTCTCTGAAAAATGACATACTTGTATGAGACGAAAATGACAAGGAGGTCATAGCCATGCAGATGTCTGAAAAAGACTATTCCAGGCAGAGGGAACAACAAATGCAAATGTCCTAATCCTGGAATGAATTTAGCATCATCAAGAAACAGAGAGTAGGTTGGAGTGACTGGAGAAAAAATAAAGGAGGAGAGTGGTATCAGATGAAGTCAGAGATAGACAGGGGCCAACTACATGTAGGCACTTGTTAGCCATGACAAGTCTGGATTTGATTTTGAGTGCAATTGAAAGTCACTGAAGGGTTTCAAGAGCAAGAGCTGCTCAATCTGATTTGCGTTCTTGGAGTATCACACTAGTTGCTACAGGAGAGTGGTAGGGCATGTCTTAGTGAAAGTGGATGGTAGCTTCAAATAGGGTGAGATCTTGCAGCAATAACAGAAAGTAGAAATACATTTTGGACAGAGAACCATTCAGACTTGCCAATGGGTTAAAGGTGGGGGGGGGGTGAAGGAAAGAGAGAAATCAAACATGACCCCTATACTTTTGGCTTAAGCAACTGGGATGATGGTGGTTCCACTTATTAAGATGGGGACCATTGTAATAAAAACAGGACTGGTGGCAGGAAATCAAGAGTTCTGTTCTGGTCATGGTAAAATTGAGAACCCATAAGATATGGACATAGAGATGTCAAGCAAACAATGGAATTTTTGAGTCTGGAACTCAGTGAAAAGGAAGCAACTAGAGGAATAAGAATCATTAGTCATATTCATGGTATTTAAAATCTTTACAGAGATGAGTATTCCTAGTGAGAGCCTGTAAACTAAAAAGAATAAAGCCCAGAGCTTAAGCAGAGCCCTGGCCTGATACCCTGGTTGGTTAGAGCATCATGCTAGTACGGAAAGGTGGTGGGTTCGATCCTCAGTCAGGACACATACTGGAACAGCTCAATCTCTCTCTCTCTCTCTCTCTCTCTCTCTCTCTCTCCTTCCTTTCCTCTCTTTAAAATCAATAAACGAAAAAGTTATTTTAAAAAAGAGCTTGAGCAGAGGATGTGCCCACGAAGAAGAATGAAAAGGGTCAGCCGGTGATAGAGACAGAAAACCAGGCTCAGAGTGCAGTGTCATGGAAGCCAGGAGAAAATATTCTGCTGAGGAGGAAATGATTGAATGTGTTGAATAATTTTGAGTGCTCAAGTAAGAGTTAATTTTACTATAAATCTGACTATTTTTCACCGCTCATGTGGCTTACTGAAATCACGTCACTTCTTGGCTTCTGCTTTCACTCACTGATTAGTGATCTATCACTGCATAGCAAATTATCCCAAACGTTAGCAGCTTAAAATAAGCATTTATTATCTTGCAGTTTCTGTGAGTCAGGACTCCAAGAGTGGCTTAGCTGGGCAGTTCTGGCTCAAGGTCTCTCAGGAGACAGGCACCAAAATGTCATCTGAAGGCTTGACCAGAGGAGCTCCTTCCAAGATGCCTCATTAACATGGCTGTATCCTCAGGGCCCAGAACTGGGCCTGCCACAGAGTCCCTGCTCAGGAAACATTTACCAAATAAATGACAACAACAACAAAAAAGTTTCTAAGCCAGATTACACCCATCTGTCAAGTAATATTCAATGCAATTATTTCCTCGATTGTACAAAATGTATTGAAGTCTCTTGATGTTCTTAATAATAGGATGTGACCTTTGTCAGAGAGTAGCCTGGGGAAACAGAAACAGACAGAGAGGGAATGGACCCAGGTCTGAGACTTTCCAGCCCCAGATCTAGCCCTGTCTCTAGATTTACCCCACAAGTATGTGTGCATGAATGCATGTAAGAGCAGGAGGGGGTTTAGAGAAATCCAGATATTAGGCTTGCTTAACTATTAACAATGACAACTACAATAATAGTTGTATTACAATACCATTCGTTGAACATTATTAGCTTACTGACACTGTGCTTTGAGTTTTAGCATACTCGGCTATTTAATCCAATTCCCTTTACAGCTTCTTAAGGTACCATCACCCCACTTTACAAAAGTAAAGCAACTTACTCCATGACACACAGCTAACAAGGTGTGGGATGGGAGTCAGGACGAAGGCCTGTGACTCTCAAACCCTTCCTGTGTCACCGCGATGCAAACACCAGCCCCAACGTGCACCGGAATTGGGAGGAGATTTGCAAATGATGAAGAACCATTTCTAAAATGTGTTTTTCTTCCTTTTGTTCTCTCTCTCTCTCTCTCTTTCTTTTTGTTTTGAAGTACAAAATGTTCTCTCATAATTAATTCTGCTAACCATCCCAATTTTACAGAACTGTACAAAGAAGTTTGGACAATTTTATCAAAATTGGTTTTTAAATAGTACAATGTACTTTTTAAACTAATCATTTCACAGACTTCTTCCAATGTGAGTGAAATCCTGCCAAAAAAATGAAATCTTCTCCCAGCTGGGAACTGCTCCCTGGATGGAGAGACCTTGTTACTCCCTTTGGGCTCCTGCGGGAGCCCAGAGCCCAGCACAGGGCAAGAAGGGGCCCAGCTAGTGCCCGGCCCTGCCCCTCCTGCGTCTCCTTCCCCTTTGCCTCGCCTTGGAGAGGCCTGGTCTTCAAGGTTTCCTTCCAGAACCCTGGGTCCCTGAGGCAAGCATTTGCTAAGCACGCGGTAAAGCTTGGTGCTGTCCTCCACTTTCTACATCCTTCTATCCACTCAGACTAGGGCCGTTGGCCACCTGCCCCTTAGCTCCTTGGCCATCCTGAGGGCTTGGTTCAAAGTGAGCTGCCCTTCAGGACATAGCTGCCTCTACCATGGGGTCGCTGCTCTGGCATTTCCAGCTGGTGAGGAGAAACTTAACTTTCCCCCAAAGCCTATTTGACTATTTCTTCTGTCCTACCCATTCCTGCCATGATCTCCAACAGCACTGGTGGAGAAAGAGTTGACTAAAATCCCACCTCTCCTTTGTTGACCAAGGCAAAGTTCAGTCAATAGGCAAAACTGTCTCCACAAAGCGCCCTTGGTTATGGATAATTCAGGGATTCCCAAATTGAACTTATTTTGCCAACGATTGCAATGTGTATAGACCTCATAGTTCTTTTCACCCTCTGATATAACCTCAGTGCTATTCCCAGGTCACTGAATTGGCCATAATTCTGGTCAGAGTGCATAGTTTTCTACCCACACAGAGATTCCTAATGTCTTTAATTCTCATTTGGAAATCAAAGCATGTCTTCTTTCTACCTGAAATTACATTTATGTTATTTTTGTATTGTTAAGATGCTTTGTGCCTGACCTGTGGTGGCGCAGTGGATAAAGCGTCGACCTGGAATGCTGAGGTCGCCGGTTCAAAACCCTGGGCTTGCCTGGTCAAGGCACATATGGGAGTTGATGCTTCCTGCTCCTCCCCCTGTTCTCTCTCTCTCTCTCTCTCTCTCTCTCTCTCTCTCTCTCCCCCCCCCTCTCTTAATAAAAATGAATAAATAAAATCTAAAAAAGTAAATAAGTAAAAAAAAAAAATGCTTTGTGCCTTTCAAAACTCTTTCTTACACTGATCTCAAAAGTAAAAAAGGAAAAGACCGTAAACTTCCCAAAATCAGGGACCATCTCTATCTTATTATCACAGAGGAAGTAGTTTAAATGTATTTGCTGAATGAAAGGTTTGTCCTGGATTGGCATCCAGGGGTCCTGGTTTCTTGTGCTGGCTTGTTTATAGTTTAAGCCAGCACTGACCCATAGAAAGGGAATGTAAGCCACATACTACTTAAAATTTTCTAGTGAAAAAATATTTAAAAAGCAATACACTTTAATTAATATTTTTAAATGTTTTCTTTTTTTTTTTTAATTATTAAGTGAGAGGCAGAGAGCCAGAGATAGACTTCTGCATGCATCCCAACCAGTATCCACCTGGTAAGCTACCTATGTGGTGATGCTCTGCCTATCTGGGGCTGCTGCTCTGTTGTTCAGCAACCAAACTATTTTAGCACCTGAGACAAGGCCGTGGAGCCATCCTCAGCATCTGGGGCCAACTTGCTTAAATCATTCAAGCCATGGCTGCAGGAGGGAAAGAGAGAGAGAAGGGAGATGGGTGGAGAAGCAGATGGTCTCTTCTCTGCCTGTCCTGACCGGGAATCAAACCCAGGACTTCCACATGTCGGGCCAATGCTCTACAGCTGAGCCAATTGGCCAGGACAATGTCTTCCTATCATAGAATCAACATAAAAAGTATTTATAAGGTATGTATATCCTTTCTTAATTCAAATTTTTGAAATGCAGTTTCTATTTTATAATTACAGCACATCTCGATGGTGCTGTGGACTAGCTACATTTTTTAAACATAGACTTTAATTTTTAGAGCCATTTTAGGTTTACAGCACATTCAAGCAGAAAGTACAGATTTCCCATGCTCCCCCTCCCCCCACACATACACACCTCCCCTACTATCAACGTCCCTCAGCACAGTGGTACATTTCTGACAATTGATGACCTGATAATGACCATAAATTATCACCCAAAGTCTATAGTTTACATTAGGGTTTACTCTTGGTATCGTACCTTCTATGGATTTTGACAAATGTATAAAGACCTACATCCATCGTTATAGTGGTTTGACTGCCTTAAAAACCCTCCGTGCTCTGCCCTTTCATCCTTCTCTCACTGCTAATCCCTGGCGACCACTTAGCCTTTTACTATCAGCACAGTTTTGTCTTTTCCAGAATGTCATACAATGGAAATCATACAGTATGCAGCCTTTTCACATTGGCTTCTTTTGCTTAGTAATATGCATTTAAGCTTCCTCTACATTTTTTCATAAGTTGATAGCTCATTTTTTTATAGTGCTGAATAATATTCCAGTGTTTGAATGCAGCATAATTGATTTACCTACTGAAGGACATCTAAGTTGCTTCCAAGTTTTGGCAATTAAAGCTGCTGTAAACATGTGTGTACAGATTTTGTTTTGTATGAACTTAAGTTTTCAACTTATGTGGGTAAATACCAAGGAGCACAATTGCTTGATCATATAGTTTTATTTTTAGAAACTACCAAGCTCTTCCCAAGTGGCGTTACCATTTTTCATTCCCACCAGCAATGAATGAAAACTCCTGTTTCTCTACATCCTCATCAACACTGGGTGTTCTCAGTGTTTTGAATTTTAGCCATTTTAATAAGTGTGTAGTGATAACTCATTGTTGTTTTAATTTGCAATTCCCTAATGACATATGATGTTGAACAACATTGCATGTGCTTGTTTGTCATCTGCGTATCTCCTTTGGTGTGATGTCTGTTTGTGTCTTTTGCTCCCTTTTTAATTGGGTTGCTACTCTTCTTATTGTTGAGTTTTAATATTTTTGTACATCTTAGTTAATAATACTTTATCCACATATGTCTTTTGCAAATATTTTCTCCAGATCTGTGACTTGCGTTCTCATTTCTTAATGGACTACCCAGGTTTCAAGTACTCTGTAATACCCAGTAGTAATAGTACTCAATAGTACTCGCAGCAAGTGTACTGGAAAGCACAGCTGAAGATAGATTCTCCTGGTAATAAGAGGCAGTCACTTAATGTCTAAGATGAGATATATGAGGGGAAACATCCAGTTGGTGATTAGATCCAGGAAGTTGGAGTTTAGGTAGAGTTTAAATACTTGAGAACCATCAGCAATTGGGTGGTAGCTGATGCCTGTGAACAATGATCCTATTCAAAGAGAGAATAGATGGAAAAGAAAAGAGGGACCTAGAGTGAATTTCCCAATAACCTGTCTACCAAACATCTCCACTTTGGATGATGGAGAATACTTTCAAATTCAGAGTATCCTGAATGCAGTTTATTATTTCCTCTCTCCTTCACACCTGCTCACTCATTTGCAAATTATACAAGCTGGAAATCTAGAAGTCATCCTCAAGCATTCCCTCAGCTTCCAGCGCTTGTCTGTGGCCAACTCCTCCTGCTAATTCTATATCCTAAATTGCTCTTGTATCTGTCCCCTATTGTCATCCCCATTTCATCATCTCTCACCTGGATCATTGCCATCGTTCCCTAACTGGCCTCTCTGTCTCCAGTCAGGCCTCGCTCCAATACACTCTGTACACTGATGCTATAGTGATCATTTAAAAGGTAAATCTGATCATGTCACTGCTGACTTCAAATCCTTCAATGACTCTCCGTTACATTCATAACAAAGTCTAACTTCAACATGGTGTGCAAGGCTCTCCTGCTCACCTCTCCAGCTGCGTGCACAGGTGCCCTGAGCTGCAGCAACGCCATGGGCATCCAGGTCCCCAGCTGTTCTCCCTCGCTCTCTCCCACTTTCTTATTCTCAATCTCCCATCTTTGCCTCTGTACACGTGCTGCACTGAATGTTTGTCCTCAGATTCATACGTTGCAGCCCTAATCCCGGTGTGTTGGTATTTGGAGGTGGGGCCTTTGGGAGGTAATTAGAGTTAGATAGGTCACGTGGCTAGAGGCCTCACCATAGAATTAATGTTCTTATAAGAAGAGGAAAAGACCAGAGACCTCTCTCTCTCCATCATGTGCAGATACAGCAAGGAATTGTCCATGTACAAACCAGGAAAAAAATGCTTGTTCTCTAACCCCTAATCTATGGTGGGTCATCATAATAGCTCAACTGAATAAAGCATGCTTCCCTGTGCCTCCCCTGCACATCCCCCTCTCTACTTTCCTTTCCGACCTGGGCAACCCCAGCCTTTTCCTTTAAGACTCAGCAGCGTCTCCTGTTCCAAGTGTCTTTCTCCAGTTTTTCATGCTAAGCGGGACATGCCTCCTCTCTTCTCCCACACCACTGTGCACACACCTTTTGTATTATTTTATGTTGCGTATTCATCTGCCTTTCTACCTAGACTGTGAACACCCTGAGGTCGAGCATTGTATCTGTCATATCCCCAGAACTTTGCCCAGTGTGTGGGCAGAAGGTATCTGATGACTTTTATAGAATAAAAGAGCAAAAATGTCAAAGCGGTTCCCTGAGTAGAATCAGACAGGGTGATCTGGTAACACTGCCTGAGAAATTTCTCCAGGGTTAAACTATCATGTAATTGGAGGCGTTAACCCCAGAGGTATTGCAGAAGTGAAATATTTCATGCTAAGTGGTAATGGTTATGATTTTTTATGGCTTTATTTTGACTTAATGACTAAATTAGAGAGGTCATATTTAAGAAGTTAACATCCACTATTAAATGAACCCAGCAAAATTCCTTTCTTGTTCCCGTGTATGTTCCCAGTTTCTATTGTCCCTTCATTTGCATTCTGGAGCAGAGCCCCACACACTTCTAGTGGGGCCTCTGCTCCATTTGGTGGACTCTGCATTTTGATATAAGGCATGCCTTCAGCATCCCGTAAATCTGTAACAAATTCTTTCTCTGAGGCTTCAGAGATAGAGTGTCTTACTTTAGTGGCAACTTAGAGAATTCTCCAGAACTGAGGGAGGCCTTCCTGCAGAGAATTTATCTCAGTTCACCCTAAGCAACAGGGTAGGAGACTCAGAACAAATAGTGTGGACTGATCTGGTAGGGATCTGGTCTTCAGCCAGCACCAGAGGTTAGAGAAGGATACTAGTAGGTTAAAATCGATGGAGGGGAATCCGTTTGGTGTACTCCTCAGTGTAGTGGCCCATCGCACACAATACTCTCCTGGTTACCACTAAGTAATAACCTCTCCCCAAGGAAGCCTTCCTCCCCCCCTGAGTTCCAGACACCCACCTCCTTCCATTATAGCCTTTACCAGTATCAGCTGATTCCTTATTTAGTAGTCTGCCTACTCTCCGGGGCGGGGATCTAGCCCACTCGACTTAGAGAGGAAGCAAGGTACGTATTAAAAAAATTGGGCATTGGAGTCAGAACTGAGTTTGAATCCTGGCTCTGACAGTTACTAATTATTGGGCCTTAGACAAATTATTTGAGTCTCTATTTAGTTTCCTGTGACTGTTGCAACAAATTAACCTCAAGCTTGGTGGCTGAAAACAACAATCGTTTATTCTTTAACAGTTCTAGAAGCCAGAAAGTGGAAACCATGTCAGGAGGCATCAGCAGGGATGCTTTCCCTCTGGAGGCTTCAGGGGAGAATGCTCTCCATCCCTCTGCCCGCGTCTGTGGCTGCAGGCTGGCATTCCTCCACTTGTGATCACATCACTCCAGTCTCTGCCACGGTGGTCACATTGCCTCGTCCTATTCGGTGTGTATCCGATCTCCCTCTGCCTCGTCACATGAATCATATCTGAGGATAAGTATAATGACATTTGGGGCCCAACTGAATAATCCAGAATAATCTATCTAAATAGGTTTAACACATTGCAAAGACCCTTTTTTCAAATAAGGTACCATCTCTAGGTTCCAGGGATTAGGATTGATCATCTCTGAGTTAAAATATAAATACTAACTATTTATGCTTGAGTTCCTTCCTGGAGAGCGGGCCTGAGACCAAGGACTGCTGTAATTGGTGTTTTGGGAGAAGTGATCCCAGGGAACAGGAGGGGGGGCTAGGAAGAGTGAAACGGGAAGAAGGAAACATCACTAAACACACACATTGAGCCGGTCACTGTGGGCGACCAGGGCTCCGTCTTGCTGGGACCCTCTCAGGAGCTGTGTTGAGTGACCTCAGAACTGTCCTTTTGAGAGATAGAGGAGGGGACACTTCCCCACCATCATCTATCTCCCATTGGCTCTGTGGGCAACTTCCTCACACTTTTGAGGCTGAGTTCACATTAGAATGGCTGAACAGTTAGCTCCACAGGTGAACTTCTTGGCATAAAATGCCAGGGCAGAAGGCGGGAGCCAAGCAGTGTAACTGAAACAAGATACTGCAGGGTCAGATAAAGCTAAGACCTGCCTACATAATTTGGCTGCAATGCACAAGGGCTTGCACTAGGTATATTTTTAAAACTCCTTGAAGACCTTCCCCTATGTCTAGTGTGAAGATACATTCCTGACCTGGCCTGCTAACAAGTCAGGGAGAAGATTGTCACACAAGAGGACACTCAGGAGAGACAAGATGGCGCTGGAGTAGGCGAACGTACCAGCATCTACCTCCCAGAACCAATGTGGATTACAAACTAATTTTATGAACTATCAACTGGAAAAACCAACTTTGGACTAAACTAAAGGACTCTTCAACCCAGGAACGCTGAAGAAGCCACCCAGAGACTGGTAGGAAAAGCGGAAACGCGGAGAGGGCTGCCCAGCTTCTCGGAGCGAACAGCAGCAGGGAGAGACTCGCGTGGCGGGAAGTGAGTTTAGCAGAGGGGAAAGGGCCCTGAGCCCCAGGAACAAAGCCCCAGCCTGCAGCCCCAGAGCCCAGAAGAAGCATAAGGACAGTATTTAGCTGGAAACAAGTCAGGATACTGTTTGTGAGAGAGTCTGATTTCTCAGACCCAGGATCCTTCTTAAAGGGACCACGCAGAACATCTCTCTCACAAACACTCACCCGGGGCTCCTGGAGACGGAGGGAGAGGGGAGAGAACCACAGTATCAGGAAGAGAGTGCAATCTAGGAGGCATAGGGAGAAACATTTTTGGGAGATAGCCACTCTAACCCCTGGGACGAGTCACTCCCCAAAGCTGAAGTGAATATTTCCCCCGGAAACAGCAATACCAGCAAAGGGAAGCAGGAGAGCAGCCAAACAAGCCCCCCTGCGGCATTCAGAGCAGAGTCGCATAGAAGGAGGGAGCTTTCGGGTCTACGGTAGTGAGTCTTAGGGTCCGAGCTGCAACGCCCCCACCCACACGGCTGAGGGCGCACCGGAGAGCGGGCGGCAGCGGGAGACAAAAGCGCGGTTCTGCTGGCAGGGGCGGAAGCCGGCTGGCCACCAGTGGGCTCAGGTGTGAGCTCAATCTTGCCCGGCTAGGGAGAAGGGGGCGTGCAAAAGCGGCTAAGCTCAGCTGCCGGCAGCCTGTAATCCAGCCTCCGGGAGAAGGGCGGGAAACCCAGAAAGGGTAGAAACCAGCCCCGGAGCAAGGGCAGAGGAGCACAGCCCTGCCCCACCCGTGCAACCCAGGCTTGCGGTCTGAGTTGGTAGCAGGCTCCTCCCGCGGGGGTGGAGCCAAAAGCCCAGAAGAGGCAGAGTTCCACTACGAAGCTGAGCTTGGGCACGCAGCCTTTCCTGGTGGTAGAGCCAAGGCTAGCAGCTGTTCCTTGAGTGGGATCATCCTGCAAAGGCAGGGCGAAAGCTCGGAAACAGGCAGAGACCCGCAGCTGAGCAAAGGTGCTCGCCAGTGCCCTCAGGACCGAGCATAACATCACACACGGGGGCGGGGCAAAGGCCAAGGCCACCAACCCTTGTGCACCCGAGCACGTGATCAAAGCCACTCTCGTGAAGAGAAAATGCGGAGGCAGAGAAATACAACACAAATAAACCAAGAGAAATCCCCAGAAAAGGACCTAAGTGAATCAGATATAACCAAATTACCAGATGCAGAGTTTAAAATAACGATTGTTAGGATGCTCAAAGATATTAGAACCACCATAGATGGCCATTACGAAAACCTAAATAAAGAGATAACAAATATAAAAAAGGACATTGAAATAATAAAAAAGAATCAGACAGAAATGACAAATACAATATCTGAAATAAAGAATACAATGGAAGGAATTAAAAGCAGGATGGATGAAGCAGAGAATCGAATCAGTGAGTTAGAGGACACAATAAATAAAGGCACGGAAGCAGAGCAGAAAAAAGAAAAGAGACTCAAAAAGTCTGAGGAAACTCTAAGAGAGCTCTGTGACAACATGAAGAGAAATAACATCCGCATCATAGGGGTTCCTGAAGAAGAAGAGAAAGAACAAGGGATAGAGACTTTGTTCAAACATATTATAGCGGAAAACTTCCCCCAATTAAGGCAGGAAAATATTTCACATGTTCAGGAAGCACAGAGAACTCCATTAAGGAGAAATCCAAAGAAACCAACACCAAGACACATCATAATTAAATTACCAAAGCTTAATGATAAAGAGAAAATATTAGAAGCTGCTAGAGAAAAAAAGACAATCACCTACAAAGGAGCCCCCATAAGGATGACTTCTGACTTCTCAACAGAAACACTTGAGGCCAGAAGGGAATGGCAAGAAATATTCAAAGTAATGCAGAACAAGAACCTACAACCAAGACTACTTTATCCAGCAAGGCTATCATTTAAAATTGAAGGAGAAATAAAAAGCTTTACAGACAAAAAAAAACTAAAGGATTTCACTACAACCAAACCAAGGCTGCAAGAAATGCTAAGGGACCTGTTGTAAACAGATCAAAGGAAAAAAAGAATATAGCAAAAGAGAAAAACAGTTTTAAAGAAAAAAAATGGCAATAAACAGTTACATATCAGTAATAACCTTAAATGTTAATGGATTAAATGATCCGATCAAGAGACATAGGGTAGCTGCGTGGATAAGAAAACAGGACCCATACATATGCTGTCTACAAGAGACACACCTTAAATCAAAAGATGCACACAGACTGAAGATAAAAGGATGGAAAAAAATATTTCACGCAAATGGAAATGAAAAAAAAGCTGGGGTAGCAATACTTATATCAGACAAAATGGACTTTAGAACAAAGACCATAGTTAGAGATAAAGACGGTCACTACATAATGATAAAGGGAGCAATACAAAAGGAAGATATAACCATTATAAATATCTACGCACCTAATATAGGAGCACCTAAATATATAAAGCAGACTTTGATAGACTTAAAGGGCGAGATCAACAGCAATACTATAATAGTAGGAGATTTCAATACCCCATTAACATCATTAGATAGGTCCTCAAGAAAGAAAATTAACAAAGAAACAGCAGACTTAAAGGACATATTAGATGAACTCGATTTAATAGATATCTTCAGAACCTTTCACCCTAAAAGAGCAGAATATACATTCTTTTCAAGCGCTCATGGGACATTCTCTAGAATAGACCACATGTTAGGGCACAAAAGCGGGCTCAACAAATTTAAGAAGATTGAAATCATATTGAACACTTTCTCTGATCACAATGGCATTAAACTAGAAATCAACCACAATAGAAAAATTGAAAAACATTCAAACACTTGGAAACTAAATAGCACGTTATTAAACAATGAATGGGTTAACATTGAGATCAAAGAAGAAATTAAAAAATTCCTAGAAACAAACGATAATGAGCATACATCAACTCAAAATTTATGGGACACAGCAAAAGCAGTCCTGAGAGGGAAGTATATAGCATTACAGGCATACCTCAAGAAGCTAGAAAAAGCTCAAATTAACAACTTAACCCTGCATCTAAAAGAACTAGAAAAAGAACAGCAAGTAAAGCCCAGAGCTAGTAGAAGGAAGGAAATAATAAAGATCAGAGCAGAAATAAGTGACATAGAGGCTAAAGAAACAATACAGAGGATCAATGAAACCAGGAGCTGGTTCTTTGAAAAGGTAAACAAGATCGATGAACCTTTAACAAGACTCACCAAGAAAAAAAGAGAGAGGACTCAAATAAATAAAATTAGAAACGAGAGTGGAGAAATAACAACTGACACAACAGAAATACAAAATATTGTAAGAAAATACTATGAAGAACTGTACGCCAAAAAACTAGACAACCTAGATGAAATGGACAAATTCCTTGAATCATATAATCTTCCAAAAATCAATCTGGAAGAAACAGAAAACCTAAACAGACCAATTACAACAAATGAGATTGAAACAGCTATCAAAAAACTCCCAAAAAAGAAAAGTCCTGGGCCTGATGGCTTCACAAGTGAATTCTACCAAATATTCAAAGAAGAACTAACTCCTATCCTTCTCAAGCTATTTCAAAAAATTCAAGAGGAAGGAAGACTTCCAAACTCCTTTTATGAGGCGAGCATAATTCTGATTCCAAAACCAGGCAAAGACAACACAAAAAAAGAAAATTATAGGCCAATATCCCTGATGAACTTAGATGCAAAAATCCTCAATAAAATATTAGCGAACCGGATCCAGCAATATATGGAAAAAATCATACACCATGATCAAGTAGGATTTATTCTTGGGAGGCAAGGCTGGTACAATATTCGCAAATCAATCAATGTGATTCATCACATAAACAAAAGAAAGGAGAAAAACCACATGATAATTTCAATAGATGCAGAAAAAGCATTTGATAAAGTCCAGCACCCATTCATGATCAAAACTCTCAGCAAAGTGGGAATACAGGGCACATACCTCAACATGATAAAGGCCATATATGACAAACCCATAGCCAACATAATACTCAATGGGCAAAAATTAAAAGCTATCCCCTTAAGATCAGGAACAAGGCAGGGTTGCCCCCTTTCACCACTCTTATTCAACATAGTTCTGGAAGTCCTCGCCACAGCAATCAGACAAGAAAAAGAAATAAAAGGCATCCAAATTGGAAAAGAAGAAGTAAAACTATCATTATTTGCAGATGACATGATATTGTATATAGAAAACCCTAAAGTTTCAGTCAAAAAACTACTAGACCTGATAAAAGAATTTGGCAAGGTGGCAGGATATAAAATCAATACTCAGAAATCAGAGGCATTTTTATACACTAATAATGAACTGTCAGAAAGAGAAATCAGGGAATCAATCCCCTTTACCATTGCAACCAAAAAAATAAAGTACCTAGGAATAAATCTAACCAAGGAGATTAAAGACTTGTACTCAGAAAATTATAAAACATTGATAAAAGAAATCAGGGAAGATACGAATAAGTGGAGGCATATACCGTGCTCATGGTTAGGAAGAATAAACATCATTAAAATGTCTATATTACCCAAAGCAATTTATAAATTCAATGCAATACCAATGAAAATACCAATGACTTACTTCAAAGACATAGAACACATATTCCAAAAATTTATATGGAACCAAAAAAGAACACGAATAGCCTCAGCAATCCTGAAAAGGAAGAAAAAAGCGGGAGGTATCACACTTCCAGATATCAAGTTATATTATAAGGCCATTGTACTCAAAACAGCATGGTACTGGCATAAGAACAGGCACATAGATCAATGGAACAGAACAGAGAACTCAGAAATAAACCCACAGCTCTATGGACAACTGATATTTGACAAAGGAGGTAAGACAATACAATGGAGTAAAGACAGCCTCTTCAACAAATGGTGTTGGGAAAACTGGACAGCTACCTGCAAAAAAATGAAACTAGACCACCAACTTACACCACTCACAAAAATAAACTCAAAATGGATAAAAGACTTGAATGTAAGCCATGAAACCATAAGCATTTTAGAAGAAAACATAGGCAGTAAGCTCTCTGACATCTGTCGCAGCAATATATTTGCTGATTTGTCTCCACAGGCAAGTGAAATAAAAGACAGGATAAACAAATGGGACTTTATCAAACTAAAAAGCTTCTGCACAGCTAAAGACAATAAGAACAGAATAAAAAGACAAACTACACAATGGGAGAATATATTTGACATAGCGTCTGATAAGGGGTTAATAACCAAAATTTATAAAGAACTTGTAAAACTTAATACCAGGAAGACAAACAATCCAATCCAAAAATGGGCAAAAGAAATGAATAGACATTTCTCCAAAGAGGACACACAGATGGCCAATAGGCATATGAAAAAATGTTCAACATCATTAATGATTAGAGAAATGCAAATTAAAACCACAATGAGATATCACCTCACACCAGTCAGAATGGCGCTCATCAATAAAACAACACAGAATAAGTGCTGGCGAGGATGTGGAGAAAAGGGAACCCTCCTGCACTGCTGGTGGGAATGCAGACTGGTGCAGCCACTGTGGAAAACAGTATGGAGATACCTCAAGAAATTAAAAATCGAACTGCCTTTTGACCCAGCTATACCACTGTTAGGAATATACCCCAAGAACACCATAGCACTGTTTGAAAAGAAGAAATGCACCCCCATGTTTATGGCAGCATTGTTCACAATAGCAAAGATCTGGAAACAGCCCAAGTGTCCATCAGAGGATGAGTGGATTAAAAAGCTTTGGTATATATATACTATGGAATACTACTCAGCCATAAGAAATGATGACATAGGATCTTTTACAACAACATGGATGGGCCTTGATAACATTATACTGAGTGAAAGAAGTAAATCAGAAAAAACTAAGAACTATATGTTTCCACACATAGGTGGGACATAAAGATGAGACTCAGAGACATGAACAACAGTGTTGGGGTTACAGGGTGGGGGGAGGAGAGGGAGGGGGTTGGGGGAGGGGAGGGGCACAAAGATCATGGCTTGTCAGCATTGGCCATATTCCCCCCTTAATCTATAGACAGACAGCAAATATTTACGTATGGTGTTCCCACTATAAAGACTGCTGTCTTAGGGACAAATGCTGACAAACTATTTCAGCAGTTCCTCCTTCTTCAAAGACTTATATGTAAACATAGAGCTCCATGTTTCATAGGACATACCCAAGCTCACTCCATGCTTCCTGGTGCTTTAGCACAAGGGAATGCCCCCCCCCTTTTTTTTTTTTTTTTTTTGTATTTTTTCTTTTATTTATTTATTTTTTTTGTATATTTCTGAGGATGGGGATGGGGAGGCAAGCAGACAGACTCCTGCATGTGCCTGACTGGGATCCACCTGGCATGCCTACCGGGGGGAATGCTCTGCCCATCTGGGATGTTGCTCTGTTACAACCGGAGTCATTCTAGCAACTGGGGCGGAGGCCATGGGGCCATCCTTAGTGCCCAGGGTGGATTTGCTCCGGTGGAGCCTTGGCTGTGGGCGGGAGGAGAGGGACCGGGAGGGGGGAGAGGGGGAGGGGTGGAGAGGTAGATGGGCGCTTCTCCTGTGTGCTCTGGCTGGGAATCGAACCCGGGAATCCTGCACACCAGGCCAATGACTCCGATGGGTCTACCATATCATGCTTTTTACTTAAAAAAAAAAAAAATTTACATTTCTTTTGAAAGCTGATGAACAGGAGACACCAAATCTACCTTCTTTATTAGATCTAGCTAATAACACTGTTCTGTCTTTTTTCCAAATAGCTCCAGATATATGGAAAAGATTTATATAGGCGGATGGGGATCCTCAAACCCCTCAGCGAGATCTTCTGAGAATGGCTTTTAAGATACCTAGAGGCAGAAAAAGCCCAATAGAGATCAGGGGGAACTACCAGCTTTTAGGATACACCCTTAAAGGCTCCAGCACCACAAAGGGGTCTCATAGGATGCCATCTGGGTCCTGCTTCAATAGTGGAATGGAAGGTCATTGAGCTAAAGCCTGCCAGGCTTACACACCTCTACTGTGAGGAAACAGGGACACTGGAAGGTGGGCTTCCCCCTCGCTCCTCTAAGGGAGGATTCAGTCTCTTCCAGGCCTGCTCCAGCCACCTATGACCTAACCTTGCCCAGAATGCTGGGGTTTGCCACTGAAGGCTGAAGGTGCCCAGGGCCGTAGACCCCATCTACGACACTGTGGACGAGCCTAGGGTATTTCTTCCAAGAAGCAGGTAAACTGATCTCATTTGCACAAGGGCCACTTAACTATGTTTTGCCTGAATAGTCAGGTTCTTTATTCTTCCCTCAAAGATCTCTGTTGTGGGTGTTGATAGTCCTATTTTCTGCTGCTTTGCTTAATATATAGTGTTTCCTTTATTCCTCCTACCTCAATGCCCCACTCATATTTCAGGCTGGGACCTACTCTTAATTTAGAGCTCTCTTTCCTCCTTTTGCCAACTTGTATTATGAATTTACCTTTGCCACCCAGCTTAGTGTATCCCAAGGTTCTCTTTACCAGGCCACAGTCACAGAGCTCCAGGGAAAAGCAACCTGGTCTCAACTCTCCAGGCAGAGGAGAACAGAAGCTCCATATCCACGCATGCTGCAAATGGCTTTTTCCAGTCTACCTGAATCATTACCAGCTAGAAGCAGCGGTCATTGGGACTTGGACATGAGCTGCAAAGTATAGAATGGTGACAACAATTCCAGTGCCATACGGACTTTTCCTGTGGGGAACGTTCCTGGACTCATGCTCCCTGTGACAGCTCCTAACAGACTGAACTGTGGTTGGGTTGCATTTTTCAGGGATTTGGCATGGTGAGGGGGCCAACTTGGACTTGGGGAACATGTTAAGGACACTACTCATTTATGGATTCTTGCTGTATTGGCCAAGAGTTTGCTTAAAGGCTTTTAATCACTGTAAAAAAAATAGAGGACTAGATGAAGAAGATGGGGCACATATACACCATGGTATATTATTCAGCTAGGAGAAATGGTGACATTGGATCACTTATAGCGGAATGGTGGAGTCTTGTTAGCATTGTGCGGAGTGAAATAAGCGAATCAGAAAAAAACAGGAACTGCAGGATTCCATACATTAGTGGGACATAAAAGCGAGACTGAGAGGCATGAACAGGAGTGTGGTGGCTATGGGGGGTGGGGGGAGGGAAGGAGGGAGAGGGGGAGGGGAGGGGGAGGGGTACAGAGAGAACTGGATGGAGGGTGGCAGAGGACGATCTCTCTTTGGGTGATGGGTATGCAACATAACTAAATGACAAGATAACCTGGAAATGTTTTCTTTGAATGTATGTACCCTGATTTATTGATGTCACCCCATTAAAATAAAAATTTATTTATATATAAAAAAAAAAAAAAAAAAAAAAAAAAAAAAAAAAAAAAAAAAGATACTGCAGGGTCATACTTGTAGAAAACTGGTTGTCATGGCAATAGCTGGAATAAAAAGATGAGCCAAGAGATGTAAGGTGAGACACACAATGGTCCTGTACATTAAGTGTTGTTGGAAGGATTAAATGCAGCAATGTGTGTATCACATGTTAAGCACTCAGTAAAGCATTAGCCATTATTTTGGTTGCTGCCATTACTAATATCTGTTCTTACGTCACATGCCTAGTGCATGGTTAACTTAACTGTCAATATACCTTTGCTTGTTGGCTGAATGAATCGAAAGAAGGAAGGAAGGAAGGAAGGAAGGAAGGAAGGAAGGAAGGAAGGAAGGAAGGAAGGAAGGAAGAAAAAAGGGAGAGAGGAAGGAAGAAAGGAAGGGAAGGAGGAAGGAGAGATAGAAGCAAACAAACACAGCAATCCATGTTTTGAAAAAATGCTTCAGTATCTGCTCAGAAAAGAAACTGTAAGTTCCTCTCTGATTAATCAGGTAGTCAGCTGTGGATGTCTTTGAGGTACCAAGTGAATACAACGAAATAGGGTTAGCACCCAAGATTAATGTTAATTTTTTTTCCTTCCATTACAACCAAAGTTAAAAGAGACTTCTTCAATGCACTCCGAGTTTTCATTACCCTGGGAACTTCGAGATTTGGATCTCAGCTATTTTACTCCAGCTGTGAGTAAATTAGAGTCATCACGGTACATTGTGCTGGAAGGAACTTAACTTTCGTTCCTGGAGTGAAATCTTTCCTTCGGACCCATGTGCATTTTGTTCTTATCCTAATTCTGGCATACTGGATTACAGGTTAGCACACACTTCCTTATATCATCATCGTCGTCACCATCATCACCATCCTAAACAAACACTCAGCATCACTGGATGCTTGAGGCAGCACGCCCTGTGTTAAGTGCTAAGGATAAAAGATTCATATTCCTGCCCACGATTAATTTATATTCTATAAATATAAATATATATAGTTACATTAAAATATAATATATAATATATTTTTATATAATATAAAAATATAATATATAATACAATATATAATATATATATAGGTAATATATATTTATACTACTATGGTTACATAATAATGTTGCTAGGCAATTTATCATGAGCGCCTATGAAGTGTTCCTAACAAAACTCCTGAAGTTTGGGGAGAGGGGGAGATTTCTCACAAGTTAGTGTAGCTCATCAAATCTTCTTAAAGGAGCTAGAGCAAGCTCAGGCCTTAAAGAAAGTGTAGGACTTGGATATTTTTTATGGTGGGCAGGGGGAGGTGATTCCAGGCAAGAAGAACCATGTTGGATAAGAACTTATGACCCTTTAGGAGAGCTCAGACCAAGGGCATTTAGGCAGGAGGGCCTGCAAACAAGAGAGAAAGGAGTAAGTACAAATGCTCTCCTACGCATCAGAGCTCAAGGAAGAAATGCTATTACCTGGAGCTGAGCCAGCCCACCTTTGTGAGACCTGGTAGCTAGAGTGCCAAGAGCAACTAAACTTGGGCTGCAGGCTAGTGAGATCACACTTGGCTACCTTTCCTCTAGCCACATCACAGTTGGCTGATGCTCACTGGCAAGAGTGTTCAGAAATAGTTCCTTTTTCTCTTAATATTTTAACCATATGTTTCCCACCTTCTCTGCTTCTGTCCAGTTCCGCAGTGGAAGGGAAAGATTATTCTCTTGGGTTTACTTATATATTCATCTGTTCATTTAACAAATATTTATTGAGCACCTACTATATGGTCAATTCTACTCTGCGCTAGGCACTGGGGAATCAATGGTGAGTAAAAACAACCACAAACTTTGCTCTTATGTAACTAATGATATAGTAATATAGACAATTGCTAATTAGATCATTATCCAACCGTATGCAAAATCACAACTATGATGAGAGCAGAGAGTTTCAAGACATACAATATGGAGGTTACTTTGTCAGAAAGGTCAGAGGAGACCTGAAGAAGTGACAACCAAGCTGAGATCTGAAGGATGACGGAATGAGTTAGAGTGAACCAGGGGAAGCATGGGCAAGAAGAGTGTTCAGGTGAGAAGAAACAGCTCCTACAATGGCCCTGTAGGAGAAGAGAGCAGCTTATTCGATGAAGCAGGGCCACTGAGACTGGGGCAGAGACCAAGGGGAACAGAGAGCAGGATGAGTTTGGAGAGGCGGGTGGTTCACGTCAGGGAACCTCTAGCCTACGAGTGATGGGAAGCCACCAGAGATCCAAGTTAATGTTGCCCCTTTGATTCGGCTGCCAGACTCGAGTGGAGTTAGTACAAGTTTTGCTGGAGCTATCAAGCTCAAGGATCAAGCTTCATGATAGCAAAATAGAATTTTTTTTCCAAATGAGTTAGGCACTAACAGTTGAGTGCTGATGACAGTATCACAAATTATCGTGACTACGGTTTATGTCTTTCTCTAGGGCCAACATGATAGCCCCATATCAGGGCTCAGGCCCCTTCTGTTCTGCAGCTCTCACCCACATGGTCCGTGATGGCGCACCATCACCAGGGCAGCGTTCCGCCCAGCAGGGAAGAAGAAAAGTGGGCAGAGAAGGGCACGACTGTTCTTTTAAAGGCATACTTAGAAATTGCCATCACTATTTCTGCTCACCTCCCATTGACCAGAATTACTTTCTTGGCCTCTTCTAGTTACCAGGAAAGCTGAGAAATCTGGTCTTTTTCCTAGGCAGCCCTAGGGGTTCAGCCCTGCACCTGCAGCTAAACATCTTACCACTTCTCCCATAGAGGGGGAAGTAAATGCTGGAGAAAAGTTGGCAGCCTCTGCCACAGGGCCCTTCATGCTCACCTAGGATCAGGCCAACTAATATAGACATACATTCACTCAATGACCACCTACTGTTTGCCATGCAATGTGCCAGGGACATAGGTCATAAAGATGAATGAGACACAATAGCTACCCTCAAGTAGCTCACCAAGATTGCAGTGAAACTCAATCTTGGTGCCATGTTTGTCCCTAAGGAGGTATTAAAGCTCTCAGTGCTCAGGTCTCACTTCTTCCCAATTAAGCTGGAATCTCTGAGGGCAAAACCCAATTATCGGCGTGTCTTAAAACTCCTGGGGTGCTTCCAATGTGCGGCCAAGGTTGAGAAACACTGGCTTAGTGGAAGAGAGAGATAGAGTAACAAGCAGCTCCGGCACGAAGCAGAGAAAAGGACAACCTCTGTGGGAACACAGGGAAGCGTGTGGCTCCTTCAATAGACAAGGCTCATCCGAGATGGCACCGAACAGGGTGACACTTGAGCAGAGTCTGAGAAGATCAGTGGCCGTTTGCCAGGTGAGCACAGTTGAGATGGGCATTCCAGGCAGAGAGTATGTGCAAAGGCATGGATCTGCAAAACATTTTTTGAAATTTAAAAGTAAGTAGAAATCTTTTCCCCAACTGATATTAGGCTCCAACCCCTGTGATCATTGATGAGTCAGAGTCCTGCTCATAGCACCTGAAAGCAACTTCTTCTGAGCTGCAAATGACTACCCATTTAGCTTTTTATACCTATTCCTCTACTACTGCCTACAGATGCGTAGCCCCGTTGGGTCCTGAGAGTACCTTGAGTGCCTCTGATCTATGGGCTGAGGAGACAGTGTCTCTCTGATGCGTGTGGCAAGTGCACCAACCAAATAGAATGGAAGCTAAGCTTTAGTCCTTTAGTTGTTGAAACAAGGAGAGGTTGGTGGGGGTTAGGAAGGGGGAGAAATCCTAAGAGTTGCACTGAGACAGCCAGGCTAGCAGAGATGCACTCTAGAGGCTCAGACATTTTTTTTTTTTTTTTTTTTTCTTATTTGAAGCTGGAAACGGGGAGAGACAGTCAGACAGACTCCCGCATGCGCCCGACCGGGATCCACCCGGCACGCCCACCAGGGGCGACGCTCTGCCCACCAGGGGGCGATGCTCTGCCCATCCTGGGCGTCGATCTGCCGCGACCAGAGCGACTCCAGCGCCTGGGGCAGAGGCCAAAGAGCCATCCCCAGCGCCCAGGCCATCTTTGCTCCAATGGAGCCTTGGCTGTGGGAGGGGAAGAGAGAGACAGAGAGGAAGGAGGGGGGGGCGGGGGTGGAGAAGCAAATGGGCGCTTCTCCTATGTGCCCTGACCGGAAATCGAACCCAGGTCCCCCGCACGCCAGGCCGACGCTCTACCGCTGAGCCAACCGGCCAGGGCCCGAGGCTCAGACATTTTAGAAAAAAATATGACCATACAAGACAGAGAAAGACAAATACCATGTGATTTCATTTATATGTGGTTGTTGGATAGGAGGAGGTTCGAGGAGGGAGAAAAGGGGGAAGGGATTAAGAAGTACAAACTGGTACTTACAAATTAGTCATGAGGATGTAAAGTACAGCCTAGGAATACAGTCAATAATATTGTCATTACTCTGTATAGTGTCAGAAGGGTACTGGCTTTAAGGGGTGATGACTTTATAAATTATATAAATGTCTAATTACTATGCTGTACACCTGAAACTAATATATTGTGTGCCAACTGTAATTGAAAAATAAAAAGTTATTTTTTTAAAAAAATGATATGAACATATAGTTGCATATCAGCTTTATGTCAGCCCCGGGCAGGGTGCTCCACGGAGCATCAGAAAGCCAGCTCTGACCCCAGTCCCGTGCAGAGGTGTGATGCTGAGGCAAACGAGGCCACCAACAAAGCAGAGATAAGGCAAAAGGTGGGGCGGGGCCAGGGGGAGCCTTGGGACAGGGGACCCGGGTGAAGGAACGCAGGGCAGGAGTGGCAGAAGAAAGGAAGGCATCGTGGACATCCGGGGACAACATGGAGACCAGAAAAGCTGCAGCCTAAAGCCCCCTGGCATCAAACCATTTGAAGATGTCCTGTAGCCTCTTCGGTCCTTTTCAGTCTTGGACCCAGGCTGAGGTTTTGCAAATGACAAGAACCAGACTTCCGGTATGGCCAGAGTTTTGTAGCTCAAGCCCTGATTACTCAGGAGGGGAGAGAAGTGAGGGAGGAATGTGCCAAACGTGGCTGTCACCCATGAATGCTCACAGCTGGCCCAGGAGAGGAGGTCCAGGAAAGAGCTACTTATGTCAGGCTTGGCTTTGGCCCCTCATCCAAAATGAGAAGTGGACAATGGCAGGCCATTGTGTAGCCAATCAACTCTCAATTATCCAAGGGCAGCTTCTCCACTCTGTGGGTCCCCCCTACTCCCTTTGAGTTCCCTCCAGCTGTCTGCCCTTTGACCGTTTCCTGCCCATCAGAGCCAGTGGGGGGGGGGGGCAGGTGGAGGGAGGGTGAGGATGTAAAATTCAGATCATTCATTTTATAGCTGTTCCTCAGAAGCTTGCGAAAGGGGAAGAAGGGAAGAGTCATTGGTTAAACCAACATTCGGTTTATTTGGGGTTTTAATTTATCAGGGCTCTGCCTCATCCTTCATTAGCATGAATAATTGGTAATTGGTTAAGTGATATTTATTCAATCCGTGGCGCCTCTGCTATTGTATCTGCCTTGTTTCATTTAAAAAATCGTCTGCATTAGTAAAAGCTATATTGAAATGATGTTCTTAATGCACTTCATTTTAGCATAATATCTACATCTGCATTCCCTATTTGGGGGCGGGGTGGGGGAGAGTAACCACCATTATGGGGGGGGGTTCATATCCACTGAAATGTTTAAATGTTTTGAAGTTATATTTATCTAGCTTTTAAATATAAGCATTCTAAATCTGAAACAGATTTGCTGGGTGTTTTAAGCATCTACCTCGAGGTTTGCATGGTCACGGTGAAGGCAAATCTCTGGTTCCTCTCCGATCCCTGCTCCTTTCCTTTGGACATTTTACTCACCTGCACAAAACAAAGGTAATTCTTTTCCTTACTGGAATTCTTGAAAGTTGAACTAACTTATGTCTGTACAGAGAAGAAATGTATTAAGTTTGCGGGCATATTTAGGATTGAGGTAGCATTTAAAATAAAATCTTATGACTAGGAGCACTAGAGCAGTGTAGGTTTTATTACCCAGCTACACTATGAAAGGAGCAGAATCTACGTCTAGAATTAAAAATCAAATTCCCATTGTAGGTTTCTGTCCTTTTTATTATGGTTGTTCCACAGTGTTTTGAATTGCTTAGCTATATGTATCTGAACTCTTATAACTATATAGAAAAGAGTAGGACCCGCACAACTAACCATCAGAGTGAGGCTGAGATGTGGACAGGTTAAGTGCTAACCCTTGCAATTCGGAACAGAGAGCCTTGGTATAAATGTGGCTGAGGACTTGCCTCTGAGCACAATCTGCTCTCTGGGGTGCGGACAACTTTTGACAGGGGCCCTGATCAGCTCCAAGAAACTCTGGGTTTGACCCTAAACTTGATCGCTTGGTTACCAGCTGTTAGTAACCATCTCTAACCTTCGGTTTCATCATCCAAAAGCAGGGTGAGCAGGGAGAGTGACAATGGCTCCCACCTCCTAATGCAGGGGTCCCCAAACTTTTTACACAGGGGGCCAGTTCACTGTCCCTCAGACCGTTGGAGGGCCGGACTATAAAAAAAACTAAGAACAAATCCCTATGCACACTGCACATATCTTATTTTAAAGTAAAAAAACAAAACGGAAACAAATACAATATTTAAAATAAAGAACTAGTAAATTTAAATCAACAAACTGACCAGTATTTCAATGGGAACTATGCTCCTCTCACTGACCACCAATGAAAGAGGTGCCCCTTCCAGAAGTGCAGCGGGGGCCGGATAAATGGCCTCAGGGGGCCGCATGCGGCCCGTGGGCCGTAGTTTGGGGACCCCTGTGGGAAGGATTACATGTATGAGGGTGCTTGGTGTTTTGCCTGGCACATAATAAGTGCTCACTAAATGTTCTAGGCTATATGCAAGACTTGCCTTAATAGCAGAGTCTTGGTGCCCCAAAAAGTACCAGTAGTTGTGCAAAGAATGTATATGAGTCGAGAAGAAAGGATTTCAATTTCATAACGCCATCTCCTTCAAAACAATGTACTCATGCGTCCATCCATTATTTAATAAACATAGTTACAAAATTAGCTGTCAGGTGAAGCAGATAGCTTTATTTTCCCTTCAATCAGAGACACGTCTTAGGTTAAGTTGACTTGGAAAAGTATTTGTACTTTCCAGATAAATGTTGATGAAGGTCCTGAAATAATTTGTTGAAACCATAAGATATCCCAGATTTCAGCCAGAGCAGCCTAGTGGTGCCCAAAATGCAAACCGTCCGGGTAAGCGGGCTGGGCGGACACGTGCCTGGTCTCTCACAATGTATGGAACTGCCTCCTCCTGTTTGGGCATTTCAGAAAACATTCGGATTGCTTTAGATGTCTTACCATGCTAATTAAATAAAATATGACTAATTAAATGTCATAAAGCATGATGTAAACTTGTTAATGTCAGAGGAGATCTTTAAAAACAACTATCAAGATGGGTAAATTTGTCACATGTCAACATTTTTAGTTAATTTTCGGTGGTAAATAAGCAAATTTTATTTAAGAAATGGCAAAACTGTCTGGCGATGTGATTAGGGCATCCTATATTTTGTGCCTGATTAGACTGTGGATTCTATGGGGGGGCTGGAGAGCCTCTCCTGAATAGTTAACCACCCATTTTTTCAATTAAACATAATGTTATGTTAACAACCTTAAAGAGGTAAATGATGGCACAGTAAATCCAATTAGAATACATACTTACAACTGGATTCTCCTGCAATTTTCAAAAAGCTGATTGCATTTTACATCTTCCCTGCTATTGTCAGAGCGGCTTTAGTACAAGTTGCTGCACCCCCGCCTGGTGTCTGTGTCTTTTCTTGGTGACCTTTGCTGGGAGAGCTGCTGCAGACATCACAAACTCTCACATCAATTTGCCACAATTGGATGTGGCATCTTGCAGCTAATTTGATTTGGGAAGAAATGCACCTGGCTCTGTTTTTTCCCTATAGAATGTGGAGGGAGTTCTGGGCCCTCGCAGACGCCATCTACCCGAGGAGCCCATGTGTTTTTCAAGGTCTAAGCAGTTTGTCTTCATCTCCCCAAATACAACCCGTTACAAAGGGAAGGGAGCTGAATTATTTAATGCAAAAAATAAATTAGATTGCAGTCAGAGAGAGCGAAAAGAGAAACAAAGTGAACCGAAAAATACAACTGTTGATACAACTTCCCGTCTTCTTACTCAAAAGAGAAGCGAATCCTTTTTATTTGACTATTCAACTCCACGTTGCGCCCCTTTTGTTTTATTACCATCCATTAAACACAATTTCCCTCGTCTCAGAATTCGGAAGAAGTGCCAACCTGTCAAATCCACGCAGTTTGAAAGACATGCAAACATACAAATACAGCTATCTGTTTCTGAAGTTTCAAACTGACTTGAGGTTGTGGAAAACAGATAAAATGGTAATGTGCTTAATCTATTATTGATGAATTTAAGTAGATCAAAGGGCTGCTTGTGGGAGGCACAAACACAAGTCTCAGGCCTTTTATTCAGTGACCCACATTTTATCTCAATTATACTCCAGATACTGAAAAACAAAATAATCAACAACAACAACAAGATCTTCCTTGTAAATAGGATTTACATTGAATAGGTGAGGATGTCCTGAAGGTAAGGGGGAGAAAAAGGATTCCCTAGGACTGCTGGCCCGTGGACAACCTGGGTTTGAACGGGGCAGTTCCCCTTACACGCAGACCGTTTTTCAATAAATACATGCAGAACTTTCAATATATTTTTTTCTTCCTTATGGCTTTATTTTTTTAAATTTATTAGGGTGACATTGGATAATACCATTATATGAATTCAAGTGTACAAGTCTATAGAATGTCATTTGTATATTTCATCCAGCGCTCAGCACCCAAAGTCTAGTGTCCTTCCATCCCCAAATACTTGACCCCTGTACCCTCTTCACCCCCCCCCCACTTCCTTTCCCCTCTGGGAACCACATTGCTGTTATTTGTGTCTATGAGTTTGTTTTGTTTGCTTGTTTGTTGCTTTATATCCCACATATGAGTGAAATCACATGGTTTTCCTGTCCTTTCCGTCGACTTATTTCGTAGAGCATATTCCCCAGGTCCGTCCATGTTGTTGCAAATGGCTGTATTTCGTCCTTTCTTACAGCTGAGTAGTATTCCATTGTATATGTGTACCACATCTTTTTTATTTAGTCACCCATCAGATGATATTCAGGTTGTTTCCATGTCTTGGCCACCGTGAATAATGCTGCAATGAACATAAGGGCATATATATATATATATATATATATATATATATATATATATATCTTTATAAATAAATGCTTTCAAATATTTTGAGTAGATACCCAGAAGAGGGATTGCTGGGTCATATGGTAGCTCTGTTTCTAATTTTTTGAGGACACTTCATACTGTTTTCCATAGTGGTTGTACCAGTTTACATTTACCACCAGAAGTATATAAAGGTTTTTCTCCACATTCTCTCCAATACTTGTTATTTCTTGTCTTATTGATAATAACCATTCTAACAGGTATGCAGTGGTATCTCATTATAGTTTTTATTTGCATTTCCCTTATAGCTATCCTCATGCTTTTCTTAAGAACATTTTCTTTTCTCTAGCTTACTTTCTTGTAAGATACAGTATATAATACATATAACATGCAAAACATGTGTTAATCGATGGTGTGTGTTATTGGTAAGGCTTCTGTCAACAGTAGGCTGTTAGTAGTTAAGTTTTGGGGAAGTCAAAAGTTACGTGCAAATTTTTGACAGTGTAGGGGTCAGTACCCCTACACCCTACATGGTTCAAGGGTCAACTGTATTTGCCCCAGTGACATTGTACATTAGGTTTAATTTGCAGGGGGATGGTGGCTTCCTGGAGAAGTAAATAAATGTTCATTGTAAAAGGCTCTCCAAGGGCAGCTTACATCTTATCTGTGTCATATTGCCACAAGAGTACCTAGTACATAAAGTAAAGTGGGGGCATTCTTTGGAAAGAGAAACATGTTATTTTTAAGAATGAGTCAACACTAAGTCAAAGGTGGAAATGAGGCAGTTTTACAGATAATTCCAGTTTTAAATGTCAAATTCCACATGATATACATGCATGTTTGAAGTAAAGATGAGTGGAAATTTGAATGATTATTGTCAAGGAAAGGAAGGGAGCTGTGGCTAATTCTAATCAACATGAGGTCAAGGACCATTCTGGTTTTCCTGTCCCCCCCATCCCTGGTGCCAAGTCTGTAACTGATGTTCAATAAGTATTTACTGAATGAGTGCCTGAAGCATTATAACTACAGCACACAGTTTCCTTGTGCATAGATGAAGCTAACCGAAATATGTCTGTTAATAGCAGCCTGACCTCTAGAGATAACTGGAGGGTATATGTGCCTATTGGATTGTCCAGCTATTTTTACTTTAAAGATGGAGAGTATAATTACTATCGTCACAATTCAAAAGTATAATTCTGCACCTGCTTCTCCTGAATCTTAAAGGTAGAAGGCTTTATAGGGACATTCAGAGTTGTAGTGATAAAGGGCAGCTTATTTTTTGGGCTGGTGAAAGTGAGAGGTGATGTCATTTCCAACAAAAGATGGAAGACAGGGAAGAATTCAGAGCCAAGGGCAGGAAGGAAAATTAAGTTTCCAGAACTCTCCACATCCCACAATTACTATCCGCAGTGGTCTTTCCTATGCAGCTTCCTTCTTGTCTCTGAGCTTGTGTGAATTTGTAGATCATTAGACGGCTCTATTTTCAAAAGCAGGAAGACACTGTAATGCAAACATAATCATTTTGTATAATTTTCCATTTGGGTTTATTGGAACCACAGCTCATCTCCATGAGACCAAGTGACCTGGAGAAGAAAATATTCCAAGAGGTTGCTTTAACTCTTCAAGGCCTACCACAGAATAAGGACTCAATAAACATTTACATGAATAAGGAATCAACTAATTAACTAAGGAGCGGAAACTAGCAGATATAAACCAGGAGAGACTGGCTGCATATGGCAGAGATCAAACAAGTGAAAGCACAGTGACTTAACCAGGAAAAAGTTAATTTCACTCTCATAAAAAAAATCTGGAGCCTGAATAAAAAAGCTGTAGTATATTTGTACAATGGGATACTACTTGGCCATAAAAAGGAAGGAAATCTTACCTCGTGCAACAGCATAGATGGGCCTGGAGGATATTTGCTAAGTGAAATAACTCTGTCAGAGAAAAACAAATAACATATGATTCCACTTGTATGTGGAATATAAAAATATATAAATGAACAAACAAAACAGAAACAGATTCATAAATACAGAGAACAGACGGATGGTCACCGAGGGGAGGAAGGTAGGGAGACTGGATGAAAAAGATAAAGGGGTTAATAATTACAAATCGGTAGTCACAGAACAGTCATGGGGATGTAAAGTACAGCATAGGTAGGAAATAGAACCTATAATATTGTCATAGCTATGCATGGTATGGGTTTGGTACTGGATATTTGGGGGGCAACACTTCGTAAAGTATAGGATTGTCTAACTGCTGTGCTGTACACCGGAAACTAATACAAAATGATATTGAATGGAAATGGAAATTGCAAAATAAAATAAATAAGCAAATAAATACTGAACAGCTTAACATAAAATTAAAGTCCAAATTCTTGGATTTTGGCAAAAAGCAACATCTTATGAAAATATGAGATGACTATAGATTCCCATCATCTCCTCTTACCTTCCATTGTGTGGTTAACATTTTCTTAACTAAAGAATATATATATATATATATATGTATATATATATATATATATATACCAATTATAGGGCCTGACCTGTGGTGGTGCAGTGGATAAAGTGTCTACCTGGAACGCTGAGGTTGCCGGTTCAAAACCCTACACTTGTCTGGTCAAGGCACATATGGGAGTTGATGCTTCCTGCTCCTCCTCCCCTTCTCTCTCTCTCTCTCTCTCTCTTTCTCTCACTCACTCTCTTTCTCTCACTCACTCTCCTCTCTAAAATGAATAAATAAAAAAATATTAAAATATATATATGTATATATATATTCCTTTTAGGTAATAAAAAGGGGAGATAGTGAGGCAGACTCCCACATGCACCCCAACCAGGATCCACTCAGCATCCCCATCTTGGACCAATGCTCAAGTACTGAGCTATGTTTAGTGCCTGAGGCTGTCTCACACTGATGGAGCTATCCTCAGCACCATGGCCATGCTCAACCAATCAAGCCACTGGATGCAGGAGGGGAAGGGGTGAGGGAGAAGCAGATGATCACTTCTCCTGTGTGCCCTGAATGGGAATTGAACCTGGAGCGTCCGTATGCTGGGTCTGACACTCTATCCACTAAGCCGCTGGCCAAGGCCCCTAAAATGCTACATTTTTGTATTGTGTTTTTATTTGTGTTAGATGATTCAAAAGACTATTAGAAAACTGAAAAAAAATAAACATTTTGGATGAAATTACTGAAAATATAATTTTATTCCCTTCATGGTTGTAGCCATACACTTATAAAACTCAAAGCTAAATATTTAGAACCTTGGTAGACCACAGTGCAAGACAGGGTTCTGAAGTATGCCCAAGCTCTGGTGCAAGAAGTTCTTTCATTTGGACCGTATAACCCAACAGGTTGTATGCTAACGTTGTCTTGTGTTGAGAGACAATTCACAGGTCTTACTAGTGAGGCACTGTCTGCTCTTTGTTCTAGACCATCTTTTCAAGGATGTATAGCAAACAGCCTTAGAAAGTAGAGATAGCATCTTTCTCCAGAACATTGGGCAGGTTTGCTTACATCCATGAAAGGTAGAGATAGCACCTCCTTCTAGAGCAAAGGGCAGTCACACATACTGACCATTTTAAAAGATTTGGGTTTCCTAAGCTCAGGGTCCCTCTACTGTGATGCAACACACTATGAATACGGGTGTGATGGGATTTATGGTGATTAAGGAACCAATACCAAAATGCTGATACTCTGGCTATGGCTAGAGCTGTGAGTCATAAACTGTCCTTCATCTCTGACCCAGGGGCTTCATGTCTTCTACCAGCGTCCGTGAGACTGTGGCAGACTAACTGGTTAGCTTGCAAGTAAGATAAAACCTCAGACCCTTCACAGTTCTTGACGCTGGAAACAGATGCTCTTCTTCAAGAAACCTCAGTCTTTGCTGTTAAGGCCTTCAGCTGATTGTATGAGGTTCACTCAGGTTATGGAGGGGTGACCTGTTTCAAATGTTAATCACATCTAAATAAATACCTTCACAGAAACATCTAGCCTGGTGTTGGGCCAAGCAACTGGGCACCACAACCCGGCCAAGTTGGCAGATAAAATTAATCATCACACCATCCAAGCTCTAACGCTTCACATAGGGACGGCTGAGTCCTCTGCTGTCGCTGCCTCAGTCCGACTTCTCCATCTGCCCCATCTTGCTTCTTCAGTCTCTCACTCAGGTTGTTCCTGAGAGCTTCCCGCAAAAATCCCCTCTACACATACCTCCTTCTGGGAGTCTGTTGTCTCTGAACCCTGATATAAGACAAACATACCGTAACAACAACAACAACAAAACAACACACAACTCAGGATTATTCCCAAGTCTAAGTTAGCAACTAACTCCCAAAGGTTTTGTTGTTACTTCTTAAAATACTTAAAACCATATAGTCCATTGTCTTTGAGAAAAATGAGCCTGTTTCATTATTATGTTTTAGAAAAGCCATTTGACTTCTAGAATAATTCAACAGAGAGCAAATAATGGTTTGAAAAAGAATTCTCAAAAAGAAACATCTCTCTTCTTTGTCTGCTTTTGTGCCTAAGCAGGAACTGCTCGGAGTTGCCACGCTCCGAGCTGTCGGTCTGTTACTCTAGTCCGTGCACAGGTTTTGGGAATGCGTGCCCGCAGACATTCAGCAGATGGTCTCGGGCTGGACATCTGGAAGTCTCATCAGATTATGGAGCACAAATTTGTGATAATAGATTTAATTTAGTTTTTGCTTAACATTTTTTTGGCTGGTTTAAAGACCCTGGGGTCAGTATGTAACTTGGCAAGAGTTTTACAAAAATTGTTCTGAATTTACCATCAATGGGCCAATCTTATATAATATTTTGTTTGTGCAACTCAGACCAGCTGGATAAAAGCTAATGAAAGGAATGCAATTATGGGGGGAGGGGGTACATGTAAGCCTTATTAATGCATTAGTCATTCTCTATGTCTCCCTGACCATCCCGCATGTGCTGCTGCATAATGAGTACAAGATAACCTTGGGGGAGCATGGCTTTCCTCCTTTATTTTCTGATTCTAGACTCTAGAATGTGCGCTTTATTTGAACAAATAAACAGCAATACAGTAACAATTGTAACAATATAATTTTGTATTTTTATTAGGAATAGTCTGATAAAACCTTAAAAGCAAAAATATAAATGAAGTGAAGATTTATCCTAATTTCAACAGTTATATAATGTTGAAAAAGTTTTCTCTCCCTGCCATCAAAAATAGTATAAACTGAATATTTCTATACAAGAGACTATGCTTTTTTCATACTCGTTTTCTAGCATCTAACACCCAATTTTCACTCAAAAAATACATGGAATAAATGGCTGGATTTCTTTCTCTTACTTTTTTTTTTAAAGATAAGATGAAGATAAACCAAGAAGAAAAAGACTAACAACCCACTAAGAAAGTGACCGAAGGATACAAAAAGTCATGAATAGGAAGGGAAACATGAACGGCCAATTACCATGTGGAAAGATGGTCAACTTCAGTATTAATTAGGGAATTACATTAAACAACAGTGAGAAACCATTATACACCCTTCAGATTGGCAAAAAATTATAGAACAACAATTCCAAAGATTGTCAAGAACCCTCATACCTTCAGGGTGGAGCTGTAAGCTGATTCAACCACCTGTAAGAGCCATCGGCTATACCTAAAGAGCAGATGATGCACTTAGCCTATGACCCAGCAAACCCATTTCTAAGTATACACCCTAGACTAGGATACAAGTTCACAAATCTTCATTGCAACATTGTTGAAAATAGCAAAAACAAAAACAAAATTGCAAACCGCCTAAGTGTCCTTCAATGGAAGAGGAAATAAATGCCTTGTGCCATATTTATACAATAGAATACTATACAACAGTCAAAATGAATAAATTACAGTGGCATCTATCAACACAGATGAATCTCAGAAATAGCAATAACCCAAAAAAGCGCGCTGCAAGAATCTAAAAAAATACCAAAAATGTTAACAAAAGTTTAGATGTGTGTTGATGCAAAACGTGTAGAGAAATAACTGAAACGTGCATGGGAATGATAAACACTGAAATAATTAACATGGTTACTTCTAAAGGAGAAGGTGGGGAAATGGGATTGGGAGGGGATTCACAAATAGCTTCAACTGGATTTATAATATATCGGGGGAAGGAAAAATCTGAAGAGAATAAGGCAATTTATAAAACTGGTGTTTATAGATTCCTATATTTAAAGTATGTTTAAAATATATAACGACTTTTTTAAGTACAGGATATAAAATAAAAGAACCAACTTTTATTTAGAAATCTGGAATTAGAAATCAGCTCTCTTGGCCTCCATAAATCCAACCTCAGTGGCGGGAGACACAGATTAAGGCCAACACCAGGCCTAACTCTGGGTACTGAGTGCTCCCGCAAGCAGTTCTCCCCGCGACCTGCCTTCCTTCCTTTCAATGAAACGTCACCAAAGACAGCAAAATCTGTTTAGGAGCTGAGCTCATCTCCCCGCAAGTGTGCTGAATTTACATTAATGTTCATTGTGTACACAAATTAAAAAGTGAACCTGCCTCTTCGATGCGCCTAGATGGAAAATTCTACATCACTTAGAAATTCCACTAGCTCCCCTATCTCATGGCTTTATTTCTGCTACATAATGTAAATGTTTGAAATCATTTTTCCCCTGTGGGTTTGAGATGATCTGATAGAGAAACTTTTTCTTTTTTTTTTTTTTTTTTTTTTTTGTATTTTTCTGAAGCTGGAAACGGGGAGAGACAGTCAGACAGACTCCCGCATGCGCCCGACCGGGATCCACCCGGCATGCCCACCAGGGGCGACGCTCTGCCCACCAGGGGCAATGCTCTGCCCCTCCGGGGCGTCGCTCTGCCGTGACCAGAGCCACTCTAGCGCCTGGGGCAGAGGCCAAGGAGCCATCTCCAGCGCCCGGGCCATCTTTGCTCCAATGGAGCCTTGGCTGCGGGAGGGGAAGAGAGAGACAGAGAGGAAGGAGGGGGGGTGGAGAAGCAAATGGGCGCTTCTCCTATGTGCCCTGGCCGGGAATCGAACCCGGGTCCCCTGGACGCCAGGCTGACGCTCCACCGCTGAGCCAACCAGCCAGGGCTACTTTTTCTGTTTCTTAAAAAAAGTAAAATGAAACGAAGTAACAAACGTTCCCCATCACCTCTGATTATGATGGTAATACATGTTCTTTGTAGAAATTTCCAAAAAGCTGAAAATACTCCCCAAATTACACACACACACACACACACACAATTGGGATCATACTGTATCTACTGTTTTGTATTTTTCTCACTCAACAGCATATTCCAGTTTATTATTTATCTAGAGCATTATTGTTATGGCTCACATAGTATTCCCTTGTTTGGCTGTTCCATAATTTATTTAAAGACTCTCCCGTTGTATGGCACTTGTATATGGCCAGATTGCCACTCCTGAAAGCCTGAACCAGTTTAGGTCCCTACCAGCACTATCAGCAGTGCAGGAGAATATCCATTTTCCTGTCCCCTTAACAACACTGCTGACCAAGTATTTTTCTTCCTCCACAGCAAGATTACAGGAGACGGTCACTCTGACTCATGAGTTTGGAGAGCAGGATTTACTTAGTTAACACCACTTTTTAAATGTTTATCTAAGTAACTGTATAATTACAGAGAATTTTGACGCAGTTTTTTTTTTCTGTTCATTGTAAGGTATCAGAGAAGTAGTGATTAACATTGTGAAACTTCAGAGTAATGTTCACTTTAGTTAAAACTCTTTTTCCACTCTGTGAGGTCCTGGAGACCAGAGAATATGCCTTATTTATTGCTGTGTCTCCAGCATCTCACACACAAAGACTTTCTTTTGATTAATGTCTGTTAAAGTAACAAATTAGAGAAGGTTTCTCAAGCAAACCAATGGGTTATGCTTTGAAAATCGCTTTATGTGTTAAAGCTGAGTTTCAGAATTAACATAAAAATTGGATCCAACTTTTCTAGTTCAAAAACTTCAGTACTTGATGGATGTTAAACTTCTCAACTGCTATAGTTGTTTTAGGACACTAGACCCTGACTACACCTATGCAGGGAGTGGGGACACATAAGAGTAAAGTAACAGAAAAATATCTCTCTGAACAATGCAGACGTGCTTTGCCTAACAGTGTAACTAGCCCAAAGACTAGCAACATTTTCAAATGACTTGGGCCCTTGCCCCGGCTTTTGGTCTATACTGAGAATACTCATCTCCACAGTAAGAGGAGACCATTTCAGCAGCCAGGACAGATTCCGACTGAGAGGGACTCCGAGTGTTAGCTTCGCACTGCCAGCCCACACACAGGCAGTGAGAAGCCCCAGCTGCAGACCCCAGCCAGCCAGCCTTGGTCACACACCAGTCTAAGAATGGTGCTGTGTCTTCCCAGCACTCACGGACAAGCACAATTTCAGGAATTTTTAGGGGGGGGGGGGAGGTAGATTTGTAATAAGCTCCGGAATGACTATAGAAACAGCCACAATTGGAGTTCTATAGAAAGACATATTTTTAGATTCAACTTTCAACTCTGGGCACACAGAGCCTGGGTTCTGGACACTGTCTTTCACATCCCCTTTCCTCAGATTTCTCAAATTGCTGGGTGGGGGCGGGGGAGAGGTCATGACTCCTGTAGGGTCACAGAGAGGAAAAGCCAGCAGAGCATCAGAAGAGTTTCCTTGAAGCTGCTGTGAGGAATATTCGCCCTTGTCAGTGAGCCCAATGCCTTCGTTGCCATCCAAACTACTTCCCCAGGCCCCTCTCCTACCAGCAATGACAGCTGCTCGGGTTCCAGCACTTACCGAGGGCCAGGCACCGTCCAGGCGCTTTACCCCTCAGCGCCCCCTAGCATTTTCCATATTATGGCGCACGGAGAATGGCATGGCCTGTGCAGCCAGCGCACTGGCGCGGCTGCTGTGGCCGGAGACCGCTCTGAGTACCTGGAAGCCCCAAGCCTCACCGGACCCGTCTGTGGGCTAAAAACCACAACATCCTGACACACATGTATTCCGTGGATGGCCTGCGATTGGACAGCTCTGCTTTATAGGGTTTCTCTCATTTAATATACCGGTATACAGTAACTGGAACACATAATATAGTCTATAATGCCTGAATTTGAATTCTAAACTAGCTCTGTGATCAAAGGCAAGGCACTTAGCCCTCCTGAGCCTAGTTTTTTAAATAGGGATAAGAAACATTGTCCATAAGATTGTACGGTACTCACAATTATTCCTTTACCACTCTTGCAATGCTTACATGTAAGATGGAAAATACCTCTTCATGCCGTTGACTCTGGGCTGGGCCCTATGACTTGGTCAGTAGAATGTGAGTGACTATGTCACCTAGGCTCCGATCTCAGAGAGCTAGCTGCACTCCCAGGGTCACTGCCGCGGTACTCACAATAGCCAAGACATGGCAGTAATCAGAGTGTTTGTAAGTGGGTCAGTGAATAAAGAAGACATGTATGAATATTATTCAGCCATGAGAAAGAAGGGAATCCTGTCATTTGTGACAACTGGATGAACCTTGAGGACATGATGTTAAGTGAAATACATCAGACAGAGAAAGACAAGTACTATATGATATCACGCACATGTGGAATCTAAAAGAACGAGCAAACTCAGGAAAACCAGTAGAATGGCAGTTACTGGGAGCTGGGAGTGGGGGGTGAGAGAGGTTAAAAATAGATATTGGTCAAAGGATACAAACTTCCAGTTATAAGATTAAAACCTTTGGGGGTCTAATATACAGTATAGTGATTATAGCTAATAAGATTGCACCATGTACTTGAATGTTACTAAGAGAGTAGGTGTTAAATGTCTTCACCACAAAAACAAAATGGTGACTATATGATAGGTTAGAGGTGGTAACTACATGTGTCGTTTACGTCTCAGTAAAGCTGGGAGGGGGACCAAATAGAGTATTCAAATGCACTTGCATGACGTAGCTTGACTTCATGAGCTACTGCCATGTGCCACAAGGCCATGGTCTAGGTACCAGAATAAAAGTTCTGCGGAGCAAGCCTGAGAAGAACCTGGTAGAAACAAGCACAGCTATTGCTAACCTACATATCGGAGAGTAAGAAATACTGGTGTAGCCCTGGCCGGTTGGCTCAGCGGTAGAGCGTCGGCCTGGCGTGCGGGGGACCCAGGTTCGATTCCCGGCCAGGGCACACAGGAGAAGCGCCCATTTGCTTCTCCACGCCCCCCCCCCTTCCTCTCTGTCTCTCTCTTCCCCTCCCGCAGCCAAGGCTCCATTGGAGCAAAGATGGCCCGGGCGCTGGGGATGGCTCCTTGGCCTCTGCCCCAGGCGCTAGAGTGGCTCTGGTCTCGGCAGAGCGACCCCCGGAGGGGCAGAGCATCGCCTCCTGGTGGGCAGAGTGTCGCCCCTGGTGGGCATGCCGGGTGGATCCCGGTTGGGCGCATGCGGGAGTCTGTCTGACTGTCTCTCCCAGTTTTCAGCTTAAAGAAGAAAAAAAAAAGAAAAAAAATTAAAAAATAAAAAAGAAATACTGGTGTAAAACACTGACTTGGGGAGTGACCGTAGCATGAGTGACAACTGCACTAGGTCCGTCTGGGCCACAGGGCAGGCCTTTCCCAGTTTTCTCTATTGCTTCTCGTCCCCAGTCCCTCAGGGGGCTCTCCCTGTCAGCCTGCTGTTCCTGGTATTTATAGTTTTCATATTCTCAGTAACAGAAGAATTTATTCCTTTTGTCATTTTTTTTTTTTAATTATGATACAAGGCCTTCAGAAGATACATTTTAGGAAAGTAAACAGACAAATCCCTTGCTAGTAAGTAATAATTAAATATGTATATTTTAAAGTCCATCCATGTATCTATGTTGCTATTGTTTCTATACCTCCTACCTGATAAGCTAGGAAGGACGCTTGCCACAGAGTCAGTACTCAATGCCTGTTTATAGAATGGAACAATCAATCAGTATTCATTTTGCTTAAGAGAAAACAAAAGACTCAGACATTAATAATAATAATGATAATAGTGGTCTTGGGTTTGTTGTTGAGCCATGGGCCCAGTCCTGTGCTAAATGATGTCATCTAATCCCTGCAAACTAATCGAAGAGGCTAGTGCTCCAGAGACGGCTAGTTGTGCCCCATAACCATTTTTTCTGTCTTCCTCTAAGACTGGAAACCCGGAGCCAGCCATGGCCACCAGCAAATGCTACTTTCTCCACACTCCTTTGCAGTTGGTTGTGGCCATGCGGCTGAAGTTTAGCTAATAGAATTTAAACAACTGCCAAGTCATGACCATCAAAGAAAAGCAAGCCAGGAAAAATGTGCTCCTCAAGAACTGAATTGGTTGATCTAGGACTTCCATCTTCCAGAGTTGTGAAAAAATAAATTTCTGTTGTTTGAGGGGAAAAATAAAAAGTAGAGTGCCTTCGCTCTACCTTTCCCTCCTTCCTTCTGGCTGGACTGAGACATAATGAAATAGAAGCCCAGTGCACATGAACTTTAACATGAAAAAGAAAGAAAACTGTGGGGGTTTTTTTAAGCCACTGTATTTTTAGCTCTCTCTCTCTTTCTTTCTCTCCTCATCTTCCACTTTCCTTTTTTTTTAAACAGCCATCTAACATAGATTCTAATTAATGTATTAGGTATCATCACTTTATTTCAGATGACAGAATTGAGGTTCCAATTGATTGACTTTCCTCAAGTTCACACAGTTCATAAGCAGCAGAGCCAGGGCTGGCCCAAGCCTGACGCCCAAGGCCGGCTCTTTGCCACCACAGTCCCCAGCCTCCCAGGTCAGGCTCTGAACCTGCTGCTTGTTTTCTCTTATTCCATTGCTAACACCGCCATTAAAAATAACATTACAGAATGTAAATTTGCATGACCTGTGGTGGTGCAGTGGATAGAGCATTGACCTGGAATGCTGAGGTCACTGGTTCAAAACCCTGGGCTTGTCCAGTCAAGGCAACTACAAGAAGCCACTACTATGAGTTGATGCTTCCTGCTCCTCCCCCCTTCCGCCTCTATATAAAATCAATAAATAAAAAATTTTTTAAAAAAAGAAATGTAAAATTCTCCTTCCCACTAGAAGAGAAACCTTCTTCAGACCTTCCAGAGATGGGGGAATGCTATTCTCTGGCATGAAAGAAAAATATTCAACTACTTCCCCAGCCACAAAGTTGCAGGGGAGTGAAACAGGCCACCTGTACCACGTGCCACAAAAGGGAGGTGAGGGCCCCACGGGATCCTTCGTGTGTACAGGAAGAAAATATTAGAACTTCCCCTTATACTTACATTTTCAATTTTAAAAGTCAGAAACTTAATGTAGGTAACATGCAAAACGTGGGCTGACATTGCTGCCTGCAGTCAGTCCCTCCATCACAGGGCTGTGTGTCCAACAGGCCTCTCCCGAGAAAGGACAGGAGCGTCCGTCCAGTTCGGCACATGGCTGTTGGCTGGTGGCATACTGCAGCCCATTGCAATGTAACGTGTGCCCCGTTTGATAAAAATTATATTTTCTCGTATTAACTAAACTAGAAAAGTAGAAATGTAGCCGAAAAGGAAAAAATCACAAACCAAGTATGGTAATGACGAAGCAAGCACAAATAATTTGAAAACGGCAGAATTTATATTCCACTCCTACAAAGATTCTTCATTGGCCTCAGTATGAGTTCAAAAGAAGGAAAGATGATCTAATCAGATCTGACATAAGTCAGCTAAACCATTTTGTTGAAATCATCAAGGAATTATCCTATTTAAAATATGGTTAACTTGCGCATTACCTATGAATCTCACCCCAAGTATATATTGAGCCTTGAGATATTGAGGAATGATATAAGATTAAACTCATCAGAATTAGAAATATATTTTAAAGTGTAAGTAAATTATTTTATCAAGCTAAAATGTTTACTTTGGGTATGTATTATAATTTAATACTATACAGGAATAGTAGTGTATAATACATAAGTATGTATACTCATATATTATATGAATACTAAGTGTAGACCATTTAGAAGTAAATATATATGTGCTTATTTTGAGAATGCATGTTTAAAAATGTTTTACTAATAAAAGACACAACTGAAAAGGATAATCTATCCTATCTGAAAGATGATTCTATCAATACTCCCAAGACAGGGGGCAAGTGTGTTTGACCTTAATTGTAAGAGTTTGAGTACACAGGATTAGGTGTACAGCTAAATACGGATAAGGAACACAACAGATAAGGCTTCAAATCTTTTTTTTTTTTTTTATTCTTCAGATCTTAGTCTTTGATCAGACGGATTGCTTTCTATATGCTATATTTTTTCTCAATGTAATATGTTAAATCACAGAATCAAATTATTTCACATTGGACCAGCACATATTGGATAAACTGAAATGGGTTAACTCATTTCATTCTCACATTAACTCCCCAATGGTATGTACCATTACACCCAGCTTCCAGACGAAGACACTGCGCAGAGAATCTAAGCATCTCATCTGAGCCAGTACATGGCAGAGCATGTACCCTAGGCAGCCTGACCTCAACTTCATGCTTTTAGACATGATGTTTTACTCCTAACAACCTAATTGGGTGCATATTATTACCTCCATTTGTGTGTGTGTGTGTGTGTGTGTGTGTGTGTGGCAGAGACAGAGAGAGGGACAGATAAGGACAGACAGACCAGAAGGGAGAGAAATGAGAAGCATTAATTCTTCATTGTGGCACCTTAGTTGTTCACTGATTGCTTTCTCATATGTGCCTTGACTGGGGGCCACAGGAGACCGAGTGACCCCTTGCTCAAGCCAGCGACCTTGAGCTTTTGCTCAAGCCGGATGAGCCCGCGCTCAAGCTGGCGACCTCAGGGTTTCGAACCTGGGTCCTCCACGTCCCAGTCCGATGCTCTATCCACTGTGCCACAGCCTGGTCAGGCTTATTAGCTCCATTTTACAGATGAGAAAATTGAGGCATGAAGTAGTAAAATCAGGACTTGTACTCAGCCTAATTGAACCCAAAGTCCCTGTCATTATCACCATCCCTACTGCTGTCCTTGTGCCAGTATTGTAACGCCTGGGCCAGCTCCAAAAGGATGTCGGGAAGGCAATGCTTGATCTTTTTAGCAAACTGTTCTTAATAGAAATATTAGAAGATATGTCAGCTCTGCTATTTTATTATTTGCCTTGCTTGTAAAAGTCATAAATTAAACTTAAAGTATTTATCCTTTTTAGAAAAAGTATAACACACATTCAGAGAAATACAGATAGCTTAAGTGTATATATAGCTCAATGAAGTTTCATAAACAGGAATAGTATTCTCTTCAATCTGCAGTTTCTCTTTGTCAGACACATGTTGGGCGGGTTTATTTAGTTAAATGTATAGTAATAGTTGCAAATTCAAACAGTACAATCCATCAGATTCGACAGATATTTATTTCCTGCTCCTGGAAAGACCAACGCAGGTATTTCTGATTGATCAGCAGGATCGCTGATCAATAAGTGATCTCTCAGGGCCAGAATCCCTTCATCTGGTGGCTTTGCTATCCTCCACCTGCAGCTTCTCAGGTTATAATGCTGCAGGCAAAGAGGAAGCCTGGATGATCCTGGGGAGAGGTGTTCATGAGCTAGAGCAGGGGTCCCCAAACTTTTTACACAGGGGGCCTGTTCACTGTCCCTCAGACCGTTGGAGGGCTGGACTATAAAAAAAACTATGAACAAATCCCTATGCACACTGCACATATCTTATTTTAAAGTAAAAAACAAAACGGAAACAAATACAATATTTAAAATAAAAAACAAGTAAATTTAAATCAAGAAACTGACCAGTATTTCAATGGGAACTATGGGCCTGCTTTTGGCTAATGAGATGGTCAATGTGCTCCTTTCATTGACCACCAATGAAAGAGGTGCCCCTTCCAGAAGTGCAGCGGGGGCCGGATAAATGGCCTCAGGGGGCCACATGTGGCTGTGGGGCCATAGTTTGGGGACCCCTGGGCTAGAGGATACCAAGGAAGTGGTATCACTTCTGGTAATGCTCCATCAGCCAGAGACATCTGACCTCTCTGTAGAGGAGAGGGGATAGAGTCTATGTGCCCAGGAAGAAAACAGGCTGTCTGCTAGTTGGTCTCTGCCACAATGGCACGTCCCAAAATGCAGAGGAAAATTTAAGCAATGAATATTCTAATGTTAAATCTTCTTTAATCCTTAATCAAGCCCCTTTAAAAGACCTCTAATGAGCAACATGAAATTTATTGTAAGTCATATTGTATTTTGTTAAAGTAAACAAAACTAATTTTTCTTTTTAAGGATTTATAACTCATATATTTAAAGTAACTCGAGCCAATTTTTCCTACAATTGGATAAAATTTAACACAAATATAGTTTTGAAAGAAACCCAGTATTTGTTTCTTGTTTTGCAAATGAGAAAACTGGAAACAGAGAGGAGGCTTGGCCAGGGCCACACAGCCACATATGGAGGTTTCCCTGCAGAGCTGTAAAGTTTTTCTGGGATAAGCTTTACCTTTCTCAAGTAAAATGTCCTTCATGTCTAAATATAATTTGAACTTTTCTAAAGATTCTCCCCCCCCCCCACCATTTCTTCCCATTAGGGAAATTACTTTTACTCTTTGTTCAAGAAATTGACATCTCAAAGGGCAAAACATCCAAAAAAAAAAAAAAGAAGAAACTTTAGAATTTCTTTCACCCATATCCAAATTACATTCTGTTCTCTTTTAAATTGAGAAACAATTTGAGTCTCCCTCACTTATCTCATAACTCTCTGAGAGTAAATAAAGTAGTATAATCTGCTCTTTACATTTTTTTTAGAGTAAAGCAACTGTATTTCTAAAATACAGTGAGTGTGTCCATAAAGTCATGGTGCACTTTTGACCAGTCACAGGAAAGCAACAAAAGATGATAGAAATGTGAAATCTGCACCAAATAAAAGGAAAACTCTCCCAGTTTCATACTTATTCAGTGCAGTTCAATGTGGGCTCACGCACAGATTTTTTTAGGGCTCCTTAGGTAGCTATCCCGTATAGCCTCTACAGACTCGTCACTGACTGATGGCCTACCAGAATGGGATTTCTCCACCAAACTGCTGCTTTCCTTCAACTGTTTATCCCACTGATTAATGTTATTCCTATGTGGTGGCGCTTTGTTATAAATGCGCGATATTCACGTTGCACTTTGGTCACAGATTCACATTTAGCGAGCCACAGAACACACTGAACTTTCCTCTGTACCGTCCACATCTCCACTGGCATGGCCGTGGGCTGCTCCGCTGTATACACGGTATTAACGTCATTATCTGCACATGTGCACATGCTGCCACATCATCCTACAGAAACTGGTAGGGTTTTCCTTTTATTTGGTGCAGATTTCACATTTCTATCATCTTTTGTTGCTTTCCTGTGACTGGTCAAAAGTGCACCATCACTTTATGGACACACTCACTGTATATAACGTTATTTTCTAGGGGTTTTTTTTTGTTGTTGTTGTTGTTTTCTTTAGAAAACCTGGTCAAATAGTGACAGTGTTTTTAAAAATTAAAATTTTTAAATATTTTCTTTTTCATCTCTCAGAAAGAAAGAGAGAGAGAGAAGGGGGAGGAGCAGGAAACATCAACTACCCTATGTGCCCTGACCAGGCAAGTCCAAGGTTTTGAACCAGCAACCTCAGCATTCCAGGTCAATGCTTTATCCACTGCACCACCCCAGGTCAGGCTAAAAATTAAATTTTAATGTATGGTTTCTACAAATATTTACCAAGCACTTACTATATACCAGGTACTGTACTAGATGCTGAAAATAGAATGACAAGCTAAACAAACAATGAGTTCTTTTATTACCTGCAATATGGAAAATCACTTACTCTGACCACTGTTTTCACTGGACAAAATTCAAAATGATGTGTAAAGTATTACTCCTTCTTAAAAAAGTATACATGTCAGTCCTACATATTTATAGGCTTTACATCCAAAGAGTCAAATAACTGTAGATAGTATTTTCAGTCTACAGTTGGGAACCCGTGGATGTGGGGGGCCGACTACATGCACTGTTCTATTCCATTGTATATAAGGGACTCGAGTAACCTCAGATTTTGGTATCCTCAGTGAGTCCTGGAACCAATCGTCCACAGATACTGAGCAAGGACTGTATCTCCTTCCTTCTTGCTTTGGCGTCAAATTGCTCTTGTTTTTCTAATTTTTTAGCATGGAAGGTTAGGTTATTGATTTGAGTTCTTTCTTTTTTAAAAAAATAGGCTTTTTACAGCTATGCATTTGCTCACCCTCCCAGAATTTGTTATTGTTGTTTGTTTGTTTAGTGACTTTCTGAGCTTATTATGTAAAGTCTGTATTATTTGTCATGTATTGTCACTGAAGCTTCTGTTCAGTTAGCTTGGTGACCAGCTAATGATTAGACAGAACTTTCTTTAAATGCCTAAAACCGGTAAGTCTCACAGTCTTTGCCAAGGAGCTATGGGTATATGTTAGGGCACACCTTCAACTCTCGTCCAGGCCTGAGCCTTTGCTTTGTGCTTGCAAAAAAAAGCCTCAGGTAGCCTGACCTGTGGTGGCGCAGTGGATAAAGCATCAACCTGGAAATACTGAGGTTGCCGGTTCAAAACCCTGGGCTTGCCTGGTCAAGGCACATATGGGAGTTGATGCTTCCTGCTCCTCCCCCCCCTTCTCTATAATAAATAAATAAAATCTTAAAAAAAAAAAAAAACTTTAAAAAAGCCTCAGGTAAACCTGAGGTGAGAGCTTAAGTTCGTCTCAGGGCTTTTCCTCAGCGTGCTCACAGTCCTAATATGTGACTGGCCGTCTAGATTTCCAGGAATATGTTGGAGCTTTTGAAAGCACCTTATGGACATCTCATTCACTAGCTTTTCCTTTTAAGATTTTTTTTTAGTTGGCCTATTGCTTCCCCAACTGTTATCCAGTGCTTTAGTAATCCTCCATGTTAAAAATTTGCCTCTGATTATTATCAACAGATTCCCCCGGGAAGAAGGCAGTTGACAGTGTATTTGCTCCCAGTCAGGTCAAATAAAGGTGGTCAGGTGGGTGCTGTCTTCCAGAGAACCACTAGACAGCTCAAATAATGACAGTTCTTCGGGAATGGGACTTTGAAGGAGTTCCATCTCTCCTCTACTCCATTCGATGTGTGTTAAGCTGCTGCTTTACAAGCTGTGATTACAGGCTATTGGTTTTGAAGGTTACTGCAAATTTGAGGAGGGGGGAATAGAAATAAGACAAGTTAAAAACACCATAAACTCTCCCCAGATAGCTAGTTTCAAGCCTCAGGTTAATTTCCAGAGTTCTAAAAATTATTCTAAAGACGTTTCCTAGTGTTGTTACTTCTTTTATTGAACAGAGAATTTTGAGACATCCTTATTCCACAGTTTCTCTAACATCCCTGTCCATTTGTTTTTAACTTCAAAATTGTTTCTCTTATTTCTGGGAATAGAAAAGACAGTATATTTGAAGAGGAGGAAAACCTGGATTCTGTTTCAACTGTGTGTATGACATTTTCTCTCTTTTCCATCCACTCTGTAGGACCCTGTGAACTAAATGCTATTACGTGTGTGGAGATACTTTGGTCCCTTTGGAAGAAAAGCTTCATAACTATTACTTCCAGTTCTGCTTCCTACTGGGTTTCCTTGATTAAGCCACTGAGCCAGTTGCTAGTGTTTCTCTCCCTCGCATCTTTAAGGAAGAGAAAATGCTCTTCTCCCCATAGACATGTCAGTAAATTTAAATTGCTTTAAATATTTTAAAAATTACTTTAAGAAGTTCAGGAAAAACTGTTATTATTTGCTCTTTGACTGGAAATTATGATTATTTTATACCTATGCAATATAGTTCAATGCAATTCTGAATGTGATTATTAGATTTTTTTATATTGTACATAATACTAGAAATAGAGTGTTTTGGGGGGTTTTTTTTTAAGTGAGAGGAGGGAAGATAGACAGACTGCTGCTTGCGCCGTGACTAGAATCCACCAGGCAACCTCATCTGGGGCTGATGCTCAAATCATCCAAGCTATCCTCAGTGCCTGGGGCTGATGCTTGGACCAATCAGGCCACTGCCTGTGAGAAGGGAAGAGAAGGAGGAGGCAGAGGGGTAGTGAAGCAGATGGTCACTTCTCTTCTGTGCCCTGACTGGGAATAGAGCCTGGAGTGTCCACACACTGGGCTGACTCTCTATGCACTGAGCCAACTGGCCAGGGCCAGAAATAGAGTTTTGAAACATAGTTCTTTATATTCTTCTCTCTGTTTCTCTCTCTCTCTCTCTCAGGTTAAGTGCTTCCCTAGCTCTATCAATTTCAAAAAAAAGAAAATAAAAGTATACATATTCACAAAAATGTCAATAGCTTAGGGGTATGGCTTAATAAATTTTTTCACAAACTAAACAGACCTGTGTCAGCAGTACCCAGAATAAGAAATAAATTATCAGGATCATAGACGCCTCTCTTGCGATTCCTTCCTGTCACTGCTTCTCCAAAAGCAATCACCACCCTGACTTCCAACAGCATAGATTAGTTTGCTGGGTTTGAATTTTGTATAAATGAAACCACATGGGCTGTTCTCTTTCGTGTCTCGATTCTTTACCTGTGCTTGTGAGATATATTCATATTATCGCATGCAATTGTAGTATGCTCACTCCCAACCTCTGGATAGGAGTGTAAATGTGCCATAATTTATTTTGTCATTCTCCTGGTGATGCAGGTTAGTGTAATTCCAACTTTTTTTTTTTTCCCCTGAAGCTGGAAACGGGGAGAGACAGTCAGACAGACTCCCACATGCGCCTGACCGGGATCCACCCGGCATGCCCACCAGGGGCGACGCTTTGCCCACCAGGGGGCGATGCTCTGCCCCTCCGGGGCTTCGCTCTGCTGCAACCAGAGCCACTCTAGTGCCTGGGGCAGAGGCCAAGGAGCCATCCCCAGCGCCCAGGCCATCTTTGCTCCAATGGAGCCTTGGCTGCGGGAGGGGAAGAGAGAGACAGAGAGGAAGGAGGGGGTGGGGGGTGGAGAAGCAAATGGGCGCTTCTCCTGTGTGCCCTGGCTGGGAATCGAACCCGGGTCCCCCGCATGCCAGGCTGACGCTCTACCGCTGAGCCAACTGGCCAGGGCCTAGTTCCAACTTTTAAGGCCACTGTGAGCAGGTGGCTGTGAACATTCCTTATAGGAGTGTCTTTGGGAGAATTGGTCTATGTACTTCTGTTGGTTATACAGCTGAGAATACAGTTATTAGTTCACACGTGAGATGTGCATAGGTCTGGCCTCACTACATACTGCCAAACAGTTTTCTAAAGTGGCTGCAACAATTTATATTACCCCAACCATCCATGAGAGTCCTTTTATAAAGTATTTTTTAACATTTTTAAATGTATCAGTAAGTCAAATAAATGTAAGACATTCAGAGGCCAAAAATTAATTAAGAAAGCAGGAATCCAGAAAAGTACTTCAGGCCCCGAAGTCAGCCTCCACCATGAACATTCACTGAACCCACACACCTCAGAGCTTGGAAATTTCATGGCCTTAAGGGACATGGGGTATGAGAGACAAAGGGCGGTGGACCACACAGACTTACTTTCTAGAAGGATAGCAAGAAAACTGCCTTTCTTGGAGCTTGACCCTGGGTGGAAGAGGAGAAAAAGAAATTCCTCCTGATAATTCATGATCAGAAGCTGGCCCTCACAAAGTTTGTAGCCGAAATTCGTAATAACTTAATGGTCTGAAAAAACCTCAAGCCTAGAATTTAGTTTAAAGTAGTTCTTAATGTACCAAGTAGATGTTTGGATTATTTGAGAGATCACTTTGTAAGTTATATAAATGTGTAACACTATGCATGCTGTGTACCTGAAACTAATATAAAATAATATAGAATGTCAATTGTAATTACAGATTTTTAAAAATTTTTATTCTTTTAAATATCTTTGCAATTCCTTAAATCTTGTTTTAATATACATATATATTTAGCTATATATATATATATATATATATATATAGCTTTTACACCCAAAGAACCTAGTAAAAGAATAAAAAGAGGAAAAAAATTATCCTTCAAACAGACCTCAAAGAAATTCTCATAGAATTATGAAAGGAGTAAGAGCTCATGGTTAAAAAAAAAATCACAAAACACACAAGAAGCCAAGACACCATGAGCAAGAGCTTACAAATGCTCTAGACAATAGTGTTGGAATTATCACACAAAAATAAACCAACTACCCATAATATCATTGGAGCTCCCAAAGCAAATAGTTTCCATTTCTATCACTTTAGGCCACTGCTTTTTCATGATTTTTTGTTACCTGGAGTGGGAATAAAGCTCACTAATTGATTTTCTTTATTTCTTTGGTGAAAATTAATTTATCCAAATTTTCCCAATTTTAGTCCTTGATGTACCACCTTCACAATTTCTTCCATATTGTTGTATTGTTAAACTATTAAATTTTATTTTTAAAATTGATTTATTTTGAGAAAATACCTATGCCTACCTGAGTCTAGCCCTAAGCAATGATATCCCAGAATCACAATTGTGTTGTACAACTGATGCTTCCAATAAAATCTAAAATAAATAGTTAACTATTACATTTCCAATATTCATGCAGGTACCACCCAAAATAATCTTGAGCACTACCGGGAGTACATGAACTGCATCTTATAAAGCTGAGCTGGAGTAAACTACGTGGAATAGGTCAATTGTACTTTGTGGAAAGACAGTGGCAAGGGCAAGGTGAGGGCTGAGGGTAGAAACAGAAGAGATGCCATACATATATGTTCAAAGGGCAAATGAAAAGCTAAAAAGGTAAAGAGCAGGGAAATAGCAAAGATCAACTTACCTAATTAACAGGTGTATCTGGGAACTGACCCACACCCACTGATAGCCAGGTGGAAGCTGTCTTGTAGTTCCACTGGTTGAGCAATTATCAACTTTGTAGGCATTGCCACATTTTTTTTTTTAATTTTAGAGAGAGAGGAAAGGGAGGGTGGAGAGAGAGGAACATCAATCTGTTCCTGTATGTGCCCTGACTAAGGATCGAACCAGCAACCTATGCACTTCAGGACGATGCTTTAACCAACCAAGCTATCCGGCCAGGGCCGCACTGCCGCATTCTTAGTGGATAATACTCTCATGGCTGACACAATTCCATTCCCAGGGCATTGACTCACCGCTATCTCTCCCACTCAAGAAGCATAATTGGAAATACATAAATGCAAAATTGCCCTAATTTATTTTTCAGATACAATTAAAATTCACAAACTTCTATATTTTGACTATTATTAATTTCCAACTACTTTCATCACATCTCATAACTCAAGACGTAATCAAATTTAGTCACTCCAGTTACAGAGGAGGAGCGTGAAAACCAAAGAAGGTTGATTCTTCTGTTCTGCCTCCTACATGCTCTCTGCACTGTGTCCCCTTTTCTCAACCAAAAGTTTAAACATAATGGGCCTGGGTTTTCAGCAAATTGTCACATTTCCTTAGGTAACAATCTTTTCAAATAATAAATTAATTCATTAATCCAAATCTCCATGATAAGAATTAGATTTTTCTGGACTGAATATGTCTCTCTGGGAATAAGAAAGCCACTGTTTGGCTCAAAAAGAGTCACCCTGAGAGGATACATTTGGGTCCGTTTGGCATCTGGGTCTCCTCGCTAATGCAGCACTGCCACTCCGACACAGGAGGAGATGCCCATCTGACTGGGCAACCTTAGGTCCTCTGACTACATGAAAGAGGTCAAAATGACAGTGAACCTCAAAATGCAGCCAGGCGAGGCTTCCGTCCTCCCACTCCCTCATTTAGGCAGATCCAGACTGTAATAAGTCCTAGTACTTCTCCATAGTCATTTGGGAAAGTCCACATGGAAGGGAAAGAAAGTTGGAGGCTTCGCTTGAAGGAGAAAATAATGGAACCTAATGGTTCTTTTCTCTCTTCCCATTTCTGTCTTCTTTTCTTGGCAGAAAGATACAACAGAGACTATTCAACAGCTTCCATGGTGCCCACAACACTAGGGGGCACTATTCCCACTGTATTTTATGAAAAGGACCCCCAAGAGCATAACTTCATTGCATATATAAATAATATGCAATGTTGTTATGCAATGCAGGCAATGTAGAAAACTCTAAATTATAAGGGCAGGAGAGTAAAGTTTTTAACCAACAGCTAGAATGCTCCCCACCTTAGAAAACTGGCCCATCACAACAAGGCTTTCATTTTTTTTTTTTTAGCAGCAGCAAAATTCTTGCTCTATTAAAAATATGTTAGCCCTTCTACAGTGTAGACATATAATGAATTGCATTTCTTCCTCAGCTCAGCTTACAAAGTTTGAAGTGATTAGGCTACTCCTCAGCATCAGAAGCCAAAACTCGACTGCCAAAGGCACCCGGCCATGAGAATACTCCCACAAGTCTCCATCCTTGTTTAAAACTACCTTTATGATAGCCCGCAGGAGCCTCTTGCTTCAGTCATAAATTATGCATTTCTAGGAATGCTGCTTTTCACTTCATTGACTGTCATTTCCAGGAAAGAAAGGTTTTTTTTTTTTCTTTTACTGCACTCAATGGAAGTCTTTCTGCTGATGTTGTCCATAATTAAAAATCAAAGTAATAAAGTGACATTCTCAAATTTGAATACTGGGTACAAAAAGCTTAATTGCCAGTCCTCCTTGCCAAATGGCACAGTGGCTCCAGCATGAAGTCACAGGGTTTTTCAAGGGAGTGATTAGCTAAGACTTTAAGAGTATACACATTTAATTTTATTAGAACAAGTTTTAGAACCTTAAGACAAGCTGCAAATACTGAATTACAATTTTTTTCTTTCTGCATTTTACTTATTAGAAAGTTATTTAACAACTGTCACTAATATCCAAGTGGATATACAATTGTTCAAAGGTCTAAACAATTAATATGGAATGCCATTAAAGTTTTCTGGGCTTAAGGTGTTTGTTTTTCATGATGACATAAAAATGAAGACACCCCGGAAGTCACTAGCACCCCAAGTGTCCAATGTCTGGTATCTGACTTCATATAAGAGAGCCAAGAGTGGCGAGGCAAATTATGGCTTCACCAAAAGAAGTTGCCTTTGAGTCAGTTCAGTTTACAATGTCACTCCTTTTCCACAGTATTAATTCAATTAAACAAGTGGGAGAAAAAATAACACTCAACATGTGTAATTTTCTCCTCTTGACCCTTAGCATTTCCAAAACTGGAGAGGAGAAACCCTATTTGTTACATTAAAAGGTATAACCATAACATGTTAGATCTTGTTAAGTCTATGTGCCTAGGATATTACTAATAGAATATAATGGAGTTCTGAACATAGATTATTTAGCTGCATATGCTATTGAAATTGATTTTAAGGAAGAATTGATGACAGAAAATAATTTGACCTTAGGTGATGGGTACATAACATAATCAACAGTTCAAATGCTATAAAAGACATTTACCTGAAACCTATGTATTCTTATTGATTAATGTCACCCCTTTAATTGTAAGTTTCTAAATAAAAATTTTTTTAAAGAATTGAGACTGTTATATATCCTCTATTAGAATATGGACAACAAAAAATTCAGAATTTTCATAACCCGGGAAGTGAAATTATTTTCAACTGTAGTGTCTTGTAGGAAAAAAAAAATCTAGGTTTGCTCCTAATGTATTTTTTAACTGCAATACTGAAAATTAATTTACTGAATCATGTGACATAGTGGTTAGAATTGTTTTTATTTCAAGCATGGACTCTGTATTAAAAATAGCATAGTTTCGTGTCCTTCTTTCTGTATTTCCTACTAGCACCAGGGAAAAAACACATTCCCTAACATGTTTTCTGAGTGCACTGCCTTTGTAATAGTTCCTTTGCAAAGGTCCTGTTCATATTTGTATCTTATTACTTTTCTTATACTGGATTTATTGATAGTTTCTAACAAAAATATGATTTCAGTATATTTACTGAACAAAATTCAATATAACAAACCCCAATTCAATTTTTTTCATCAAAATGGAGAACAATAAAGAACCTAAAGTCCTCGGTTCAGACACATAGCATCAGAAAAACTTATATTGTTTAAAGAAATAACTCAATAAGGAGGAAGTGATAGATATTACTTAAAGAACAACATTAGCTTTGTTTACTTATCTATGTTTCTAATAATCGCGCCTCTAACTTAGTAAGCGACAAACATCGTCGCTGTTCCTTGGGTCCTATATCTTATAAATACAGCCGTGTTCTAAAAATAGGGGAGGAAACGGTGATTATGCATTTCCAGGCACCCAGGACTTGTGTTTCCTGTTAACCATTATTTCATGTATTCAATTTTAATTTGAGAATTTTTAAAAACCTTACTGACACTGTTTTCCAGATTATTTTGCTATTGTGCCAGTATTTTTTTTTATAAGTTAGTCTTGTTTATGCTTTTGCATGTTTCCAAGAGCCTGTATTCTGAATGCCTAATGCCCTGCCTTTGAAGACCGATTACAGAGGGTTTCCTTCATTGACCGTTAGGTAAAGGGTTGAAAAATAACTTTGGCTTCCGGTAGATTTTTAGTTTAATGGATAGGTGTATTCATTATTCACCTGTTCTCAGTCTCTTGTGTATCACCTAGTGATGATTATAGTTGTTTTAAGGATGATCCTCATTTAGGGTCTATTGCATCATCCTGAGATTTAGTAATGATTTTAGATTTTCCACCTAAATTACAGGGCACTTTCCACTGAAAATGGTAAACAATATTACAAACTAAAAAAAAAAAAAAAGAAGTAATCCGATTTCTGGGAAGAGGGAGCCCAGTGAAAGATGTGTGCTTTTATAAGGATGGACAATGGAAAGCAAAATAATAACTCCTAACTTTGATTGTTCAAATATATTCTGCAATCCAGAGAGCTGCATGCAGGCTGGAGCAGGCATGGGGCAGGAAGGTTAAGTAGAAGAGAAGGCACAATACTTCAGATTGGCAGTAGACTGCAGCAAGAATAATCTAATCAAAACGAAATTAAATTACCCAGTCCCAGGGCAGACTCCTGGGACTGCTGCATTGAATGCTAGCAGAGCTCCTCCTAGAGATTTTTCCCCAGTCAAACTCACATGATGAATGCAGATGAAATTTGAAATATGAAAATCTGAAATAATTTATGGAAGTTGTCAGAAATTTGGCCTGCTTGTGGTGTAATTTCCTCTGAGACGAGGCAGGCCGGCTCACTGCGGCAAGACCGGGAGCGGCTGCTGGCCTTCCAGTGGATGGCTCAACCCCTTTAAAATGCTCTTCCAGACAAATTACAGCTCATTACACACAGCCTTGCACCATGCCATTATGTCAGAGGAAATCTTTTTTCATTTGCACAAATTTGCTTGGAATTCTCATATTTATTTGAGCATCCATTATCGAATCTGAACATTGAATTATCCACAATTATTTTCTGGGTGCGCGGATGTTTGTGTATATGGAATAGATGGTGACTGCGGGGCTATAAAAATATTACAGTGTGGCTGAAAACCCCATGTACTTTGCAGCTATGTTACAAAGAGCATTGTTTGGCTGTTGAAAGAGAACTGACTTTTGCGAGGATATTTACAAGATTCATTTTCTTTTTGGACGTCCTCCGAAGGAGCCTGACTCTGCTTTTAGTGACTCTTTCTCTGCTCTGTGATGTATAAGAATTACAGATTATTTGTTACACCTGGAATAAGACCATCTCCTCCCTCCCTGAGCAATTTGTTGTTTGGTGGCCACTTCTGTATTAATTATATACCGGCATATATTCTTGAACAAAGCGTTTCTTCTGATCGCTGAAAGGAGCGCTGCTCTTCTGAAACTCATGCCTTTCTTTGTCATTTTCCTCATAATGTCACCATGGCAGAAGTGGGCTCTAGTGCTCAGAAACCCTGCGATATAATTGCAAAATTAAATAACTGACTAAAAAAAAAAAATTAACGTCATACAAATCCTAATCACGACAGTATTTGTGTCACAGCTTTTAAATTGTTGCTATTGTGTAGCTTACTAAATCTCTGCTTTTATGCAGTATTTCTAGTTTGAGTTCAGTACTTCTCAATATTATTTTATCCAGTCATTCAGGCTTGCATGCAAATGCCTTTCCAGTGATTAAATAATTAAATGTTTTCTATTGACTTGACATTTTACTCCTTACGGCAGGTGTCAATTCAAAAGAAAAATGCAATCATCCTCCAAAGCCAACTTTTATCTCTTAAAGCCTTTTTATAGATTGATAAAATACAAAAAATAAAATAAAATACGATGTACTTTTGCGTATAGAATTCATTTTGGTTAAAAGAATCAGTCCTTCTTAAAAATCAAGGTGAGTAAATGGCTGTTCGTATAACCTATTATTTTTCTAGCCTTAATACATAAATAGTATAGCATAACATATTTTTAAGTAAAAAAATAAAATAGGTTCTACATAATATAAGTAGTTTTATATTTAGAAAATAAGTAAAAATTTAGAAAAACAAAGCAGGTGATCGGAGTAATGGAAAAGCTGGTTCCTTATGTAACAGCAGAGCAGTCCCGCGCTCTACTTCCACCTCCAGAGCTTCGACCTCTCTAAGATCCACTGTGGGGCTGGAACGTGTCACAGCCTCCCCGGCTTCTCCTTACTGCAGGAAACTTTGTAATAGCACTCAAATAAATAAAGAAACTGGGTTGGAGATTATTGCTTTCATTGTGCTCTTGTATATGTGTATTATATAGTCACTCCATAGTTTGACACAATCAGTTGAATGTGGGACAAGACAAATGTTGTATATGACAGTGGGGTAGTATTGAAAGATGACCCCATATCTAGAGGGCTAAGAGTTATGGATGCATTGATAGCTGCTACTAACATTTTGAAGCGTGGCTGTTAAATTTTGCCTGCTGGCTTCTGGCTGGAGGCCGGCCGGCCTGCCTGGGCAACCGAGCAATTGAAAGGAACTGCAGGCAGCTTTTTTTTTTTTTTTTTTTCAGTTCACATCAAGGAACTTTGTTCTTCCTTTATTATAACTGACCACTGACAGGAGTGGCTTCTGAAGAAAGCAAGGCAAACAAGGCACATTGAACACTTCCCAGCTAATCTTTGTTACGTATTTTATTCACTTCCAGTGAGCAGGGTTTTTTTTTTCCGTCAGTAACTGTTTAAGTTTTTTAAGGACACATTCCTAAACTAGACTAGAGAATGAAAATCACAGGAAAAACTGAGAATATATAAAAAAAAGTGTTTTCCATTATAGGATAAGATGTACTGAGAACATAGTTTATGGGGGAAAACATGAGGTAAGTAATGTTTGTTATAAAGACCTGTGGGGAAATTATATAATAAAATAAAGTCTCACAAAATTGTATCTGGACAGTTTGAAAGCTTGTGAGTGACATTTATTTTCAAAAGCAACAAACGGATGAATGGTCTTTGAAAATAAGGGTCATGTTTGATATATGCAAAGAAAAATGAATCATAGAAACATTAAGCTTCTAAGTTTGAATGAAACAATTGCAGAGCTAAGTCTGTGCAACATTCCTAATGACCAACCTATTTTCTAAACGAATTTGAGAGGACATTTTTAAAGCTGGGAAGAAATCTTGTTATTTACAATATGAGTGAACATTTGACTCTAAGAGCCAAACTTTTATATCTTGCTGCTGTGTTTAACTCAGTGACCTTAAAGCTTTACCAAGAGGCCCATGAAATTTGGGTTTGTGTTAAGGCCATGAGGCTTCTTTGTTTTGATTTGCTTTTACCATAGAAAATGAAAGAAATAAAAATAAAAACAATATGAATGCAGCTATCTATAGCCTCATTTAAATATAAAAACAAAATCCACTTTCATCACTAGCAGACAAATGCACTAAAACTAGAGCTGTGTAAATATCAAACATCAACACTTCCTGCTCATGAACCTCTATAGTCATATAACTAGTTATGTAAATCCCAATGTTTATTATCCATTCCATCCTACACTGGAACAAATGCAATTTTTCAGACACTGTAGCTAGTTACTTTGTCATTTCTTTCCAGATTTCCCTAGCGATCCAGTGAGGACTAAACACATGAGGAGTTTCATCATCTTTATTCCACAGCCCTCCAGTTTGCAGAGGAAGGGCAAAAATTTTCACCATGCAGTTTTAAGCAAATAAAATATTTCTGGGAAATTCTAAGCATAAAGAAATAACTATGCAAATAGGTGTGTACCCTTAGTAAGGATGCTTGGGCGAGCTAATAAAATAGTATTTATCATGAAAAGAAAATTAAGTAAAAATTTAGCCTCTGCAAAATTTAAATGCAATTTTAGGCTCATTCCCTTGACCTTCTTTAAAACAAAGTAAATTAAGAGGTAATAATCAACTATTTTTTAATGAAAAAACATAACTTGAATTAAAGTGGGAGAAGAAAGGGAATAGAGACATATTCTACAATTCTAGTTAAAATTCTTTTTTTAAACTCACTTTCATGAAATTCTTCTGATCTTTAACATCTTTATTATGATTATAATAAAACATTCTCTAATACAAATAATCCTATATACTTAAGTTAATGCTGAGACTTTTTTTATATTGTCTCCCTATTTTAAATTTATTTCACTTTTTAATGTTTGAGGTACAAAAGTGCTGATTCACTCATCTACACAAAACTACTTTGTAATTTTTCTGAAATTCAGTTAAACAGTAGGAACTTGAAAGTATAAAAAAGACAGTAAGAGCTTTTCCGCAATAGCAGCTAATTAAAGTCCACCTTGTAGGTGCATCTATTTCCAACATAAATTAGAAAATAATTGCATAAAAAGTTAACTGTGTTTTGTCTTGAGTAATTTCTGTAAACACATTGCTCTCAAGGGTTCCATTACAGCTGTGGAAGTTCCCAGGACTCTCAATCAGAAATTTAAGCCAACTTTCAGCAACGTAATGATTTGTTCTAGCCTTAGAGTAACAGTACTGGACATTTCTACTTGGTATTAGGGACCCTGAGACACATAATAGACTTTTTATTCCAAAAAGCTCAGAAATTATTTTCTTTATAGACAAAGAAATGGTGAGAGCTAAGCAACTATTTTGTCAGAAAAATCAATTTAGTTGAGTTAGAGAGTTGGGGCTCTAAATCTTTTTCTTTTTTCTCTTAATAACATGCACAGAGATGTGTACTTTACTATATTTTGTTATTATAGAAATATTTTTAGGAAAAATTATTACAATCACCACATATTTATTCAGCTGAGTTATATCTCTACTCTACAACCCAGATTGACAGATGATATGACCAAAACTATTTTTTATGTAGATGACATTGACTGCAGTTAAACTTGTGGTTCTTTTAGTTTTATTATTGATTTTAGAAAGAGAGAGGAAGGAAGAGAAGAGACAGACAGACAGAAATATTGATCTGTTCCTATATGTGCCTTGACCAGGGATTGAACCTGCATATCTGGAAGATACTCTAACCAGCACAGGTATCCAGCCAGGGCTAAATGTGTTTTTTAAAAGATTTAGGTTCCCAGCCCTGGCCAGATAGTCCAGTCGGTTAGAGCATCATCCCCATACACCCCAAGGTTGTGGGTTCAATCCCCCTCAGGACACATGGGAGGATTAACCTATGAGTGTATAAATAAGTGGAACAACAAGTCAGTGCCACCACCTTCCCTCCCTCTCCTCTTTCCTCTCTCTCTCTCTCAAATCAATTTTTAAAGTTTAGGGTTTCCCTTTAAACTCAAACAAGCCCTAATTGTGTTCAAGATTAAATTTTTTACCAAGTTCGGTCTCATCTTCTTTCTCAAAAGATTTCTATGAGCATGTATTTAGGAGCTCAAGTAAGAAAGAAAAGGATTCATTTTAATACAGTAAATTCAATAAGGTTTTCAAGAGAATATTTTAAAAATGATCATAGAATTTTTTTCTAAAGAATTCTAAAACAGTATATTCAAAACCTTTTAAAAATAATATCCATTGCTTTACAATCATAGAAAAGATTTTAAAATATCTTTCTTATTCTAAAAGAGCTAAACCATCATTTTCCATATTTTCTCTTTTTTTAATTATTTATTTATTGTATTTTTCTGAAGCTGGAAACGGGGAGAGACAGACTCCCGCATGCGCCCGACCGGGATCCACCCGGCACGCCCACCAGGGGGCGACGCTCTGCCCACCAGGGGGCGATGCTCTGCCCCTCCAGGGCGTCGCTCTGTCTCCACCAGAGCCACTCCAGCGCCTGGGGCAGAGGCCAAGGAGCCATCCCCAGCGCCGGGCCATCTTTGCTCCAATGGAGCCTTAGCTGCATGAGGGGAAGAGAGAGACAGAGAGGAAGGAGAGGGGGAGGAGTGGAGAAGCAGATGGGCGCTTCTCCTGTGTGCCCTGGCCGGGAATCGAACCCGGGACTTCTACACGCCAGGCCGACACTCTACCACTGAGCCAACCGGCCAGGGCCTCCATATTTTCTCTTTTAAATGGTAAATGAATATGATTTATTTATGAAGTTCTGCTTGCTTGGAATAACAGCACACAATCATTCAATAGCTTGCCTTTGAAGTTTAAACAAAAGAAGTAGAAATGACCTGCAGCTAATAGAAATGAATAGTAAAAATGGACAGAATAAATTATTTTACTATATAAAAGCTATTTGATATTGTAGAAAGCTAATGTCCAGGAAGGTTTCTTATAAAAGTAGAAGTAGGAGGTGGAGGCTGTCTTTACCACCTCATCTTCAGAGCTCTGAAATCATCATGGGTACCAGCACCATCATACAAGGCTTTGAAACATAGAATATAATAAAATATAGCTATATCCACAAAAGAGAACTTAAAGTCAAGTTCTAGTGAGTGACTAGAGTTAAAGGGTAGAAGTTATTATACCTTATATATGAACGACTGTACCAAAATTATACTCCTACTAAAACCCCAAAGATAAAAAATGTTGCTTAAATTAACCTTTTCATACCTACAAGTAAGTGCTTATGAATTGACATTGGGTGTGGGGGGAAAAGATCATGTTTGCCTACCAGCTCCCAAGAGCCAGGAGGGAAAAAAGGTCTCATTACTTCCCACTCTCAATCTATTTCTTTGTTAGCTTAAGCCGTTTAACTGGAGAGTGTCACCTGCTATCAAAATATTTATGTCAATTTTGCACCTTACTGCTTCTCCAAGTCATTTTGCACTCTAATTCCAAACTTATTCCTGACCAAATAACTGTTATCTTCTTAATTTATTTATTTGCTATAGAACTATATATAGCACATCATCCTTTCAAAAGTAAAAAGTATAAAATAAGTTAATTTATTGGTTTTGTTTTTACCCTAAGCCAATGAATCTTGTTTTATTTTAGTTGTTTATAACAGAATAATAGAAGATCTTTTTCCCCATTGAGATCCCTGAGTGGCTTTGGGAGTATCTACCCCCATCCCTTTCACTCACTTTCCATGACTAGCACCTGTTGTTCCAATAATTACATTCTAATAGTTAAGAAGGGAGCTAGCAGGTACTCTAACACTAAGGCATGCCAAGCGATGGAGCAGTTACTTTTGCCTTTCCTGGGGTCTTTGCTCTCTCTCTATGCCCCATGGAAGGGAATGTCCTGGTCCCGGCCCCGTGCTGACTACCCAGACATCTGTGTTGGCTGAGGCTGGTTTAGCCTTTGCTAAGCCAGACAAGAGTGGAAAGCAGCAGTGTGACTGTGTGTGTGTGTGTGTGTGTGTCCTCGCGCGAGCGCGTGGAGATTCGCCTTTCACCCTCCCCACTTCCTCTGCAGCCCTCCTCTGCTCTCTGTGGCTGGTGGCTTAGTGCATGAACTGATTAGGTAACAACAGAGCACCTTCCTTCCCTGTTTCCTCTCAATGCATTTGGACCACAGCTTTTGAAGGAGCCCAGCCCTGCCACTATCCTGCCTTTATCACGGGCTGTATGGGGCTTTATCTGCAAACGCCTGGGCTTTGCCCCTGGCATCATCAATCATTTGGACCAGTTCACATCCCCTTCACGGTGTTCCGCCTCATTAAACCCATCAAGGGCGCTTCGGAGAGGCAGGGGGGCCAGGGAATGCCTCAGCACTCCTTCCCACTGCCCCGCATCTCAGGGAGGAAAAAGGCCCCACCAGCCTTGGGAACAGGGTGCACAGGAAGACTTCCATGGCCACCAAATGCTCAGGCTTCACCTCTTTGGCTGTTCCGGGAGATTTCTTAGAACTTCACTCGGGAAATTAAATGATCAGCCCAAGCTGACAAGCATGCACTTCTCAGTCTTTCTTCTTAAGGAACTCAATTTACTTGCCGGTGGAATAGGAGCCCACAGCTTTACAGAAAGGGAAGTGTTTTAAGACTGACAGATGCAAATGCTGATTATAAGAAAACTCTGGAGGACCCAAAGTCAGGAAAGAGGCCTGACACTGAATTTAGGACCCTCACAGGCAAAATGAATCATGAAGCTCCATCCAGCTAACCTAGACAAAACCCAGCTAGCTCTATATTTGGGGAAAGGAGGCTTCTATCATTTTTGAAAGTTCTAATGACTCATTTCTATTTTTAGATTTTCAGACCGATAGTTTTCTCTTTATATATAAACACATTACCAGGGGGTTGCACATATTACTTCAAAACAACCTTTGGAGGAAGCTACAGCAGAAAATTTATTTTCAATGTCATTTTAAAAGTGAAAAAGCCACAGCTCAGAGATGGGATTTAACCAAAATCTTATGACTGGTCAATAGTAGACTTAAGCCCCATCATTTCTCTCACACAACTTTGTTGACATTAAGAGAAGTTCAGGGGGTGCTATTTGCGGGTGTTTTTTGAAACATTTTGTATGATATGACATCAGATAAAGATGTATCTTCATGAAAGTTTTTCCCAGCCTAATGTTAGAAGAAAGAAGAGGAGAAAATAAACAAGAACATTTAGACATGTTATTTCCCTAGTAAAAGCAGTCTCTTAGAACCGACCAGGAGTAAAGAAGGTTATGCATTTAACTTATGGGAAAGAAGTATGTGTGGGGGCAGGGGACAGAGACAGAGTGGAAGGGAGGAAGGGAGCCATTAACGCTGGAATTACCTCTTTATATCCAGCTTGTATTACAAAGAAGAACCAAGTTGCCAAGTTTCATCTTCTTACAGCAACACCAGACGGAGCCCACTGGTAATAGCCTCTGGACCAATTTATGTAACCAAACAACGATTTTAAGGGCCTGGCACTTACATGGCCTGTGCTATTCTTTTTAAACCTGGTTGGAGAATCTAAGGTGGGAGAGTGAAAACATCTGGTCAGCACTATCCCCTCCCACCAGCACGCCACTACCAGGCACCAGACCGCTCCAGCTCCTAGCCTGGCTGTCCCCAGGTGGCCTCTGCGAGAATACTAGGTTAGGGATGGGATTAGAAACCTTACACCACTCTGGCCGGAAGCAGATCCCCGCGGGGCAGCAGCTCCAGCCCGCCACCCGTCACCCGTGCAACCCCGTAGCTTTGGGCTTTGCATCCGCCACAAACGCGCAGTGGGCTTATCCTGGAACACTGCAAGTATTAATAATCATTAAAAAAAACAACAACAACAAAAAACAGGCGCTTACAAAAAAAAAAAGAAGTGCTAAATGTCAAGAACTGGGGCAAGATATTTTAAAAGCAATGCGCCGAATTCAAGCCTGTACTTTAACTTTTTTAATAACGATTTTTTTTTCTGGGTTGGAAGCTCGCACCGAATCCTGGAGGAATTGATAAATCAAATTAAGGTTATATTTTGCAACAGACTGGATAAAGCAATAAAGGAGAGCGCGCGGAAATGGGACTTCACCCATCAATTAGATCTCTATTAGCAACCAATGCAGGCTTCACCACAGGAAATGGCGAGTCCGGGCCCACGCGGACCCTTCAGGCCCCCACCCCCTTCTCTCACCTCCTCTCTCCCCTAGAGTTAAACTCTTCGGGCGCACACAGTGGAGCCAAATCCCTTTGTTTGGACGAGGGTTTTTGTTTTGTTTTGCTTTTTCTTTTCTTCTCGGCCTGGTTTTGAAACCTGGCGCCACCTGCCTCCCCCCACTGGAGCAGAGCGCCAGCCCCGGACACTCCGGCCTGGCTGGCCGAACAGGTTGCAGCGACACCTGCGCGGTCTGCTGAGCCGCACTGGACCGTGGTGCAGGGGCTGGGGCGCTGGCCCTGATTAATATTAAAAGCTTTATGACGGTCCTGAGCAGTCCATAATGAAAAGTGATTAACAAGACAATGGACAGGGGTCTGAATGGTGGGACCACTCATCTGCTCTAACAGAGCAGACCCGCCCCGGGGCCCCAGCGTGCGAATTCCGCCCCAGTGTCCCGAGGAGTCCGAGGGGCTCACGGGAAAGCCTGGCTGGGAGTCCGCCCGCCGAGGTGGCGCCCTTGCGGGCTGGAAGGAGACCCTCAGGCAGGGTCCACTCTGACCTCGGCTTTGTCCCAGACGAGAGCGCACGTGTTCGCCACCTCATTGGAATCCAAGATGTGCCTGCACCCGGATTCTTGAGGCGACTACGGGTGCGCACCCTAACTCGCCCCGTAACTCCAGATTCTGGAATCCGAGCTCTGATGGGAAAATACCCTAATAACGGCTATTGGGGCTTGGCACACAGGCAAAAAGGATAGGGCATGATCCCCGAATCCATTCCTTTCCACTCTCTGGCAAATGCACCTAGCCCTTGACCCCCAATCCTTCGGTCCCCAACAGAACAGAAATTTCCCCAGGCCCAGAAAGCCTCATTTATCATTCTCGTGGGGACCTGAATGACAACGCTTCTCGCCCTAACCCGGCTGTGAGTCGGAGCCCCCCACTTCTGCTTTCTTGTCCTCCCAGTACCCCTCCCGCTCCACACCCTTGCCCATTAGGAGACAAGGTGCAACCGCCCGGGAATGAGCAAACAGGAGAAGTGGCCGATTGGATAAAGGAGGCACTGTTGCAGTTGCCGCTGCCTCTGCTCCCATTCAGGAGACGAATTCAAATGGATATTTCCCCCCTCGACCCAGCTGAACGAGGCTCAATGCCTCAAAGGTGCAGAGCTGACTTCGTGGACATGCTCTGTGGCTGATATTATAATTTTCATAATGCGCTTTTATGTCGCTCCAGACTCCTCCGGTGAGTAGCCCGCAGAGCTGCTGAAAAGGGCTTTGAGAGGCCCGGGAGCGCGGCTGCTGCGAGCTGCGCGCCCCCCGCGGGCCTGAGTGGCACCGCGTGCCCCGGCCGGGGCGCGGCTCCTGCAGGGCGAGCGCGCGGGCGGCGGCGGGCGTGCCCGCGCTGCTCATTAGCATGCACCCGGAGTGCGTCCGCCAGCGCCCGCCCGCCTCCAGCGCTCCTGCGCCCCTCCGCGTCTCAGCCAGTCGGCTGGGTGCGACGTCCCTACCTCGCCTCTACTCAGACTCCAACTCCATCTCCAACTCAGCGGGTCTTGGGCCAGCCAGGCCTAAAGAAGGTCCTAGCGTTAAGATGTGACCGTATCCCGGGAGCAGTCAGGGGCCGGATAGTGTTTAGGCCTGGTGCAGGCTGCTTTTGCAAGGGCCCAAAGGCAGGGGATACTCGGTTCGTGGTGAAGGCAGGGATTAAGCGAAAGCCTTATCACTGTAATGGGTGAGATGGACTATTTTATTTAAGCAGTTAGCAAGTATTAATCATTTAACCCTTGTTCACAACCCGATGAGGAAACTGAGAGTTTAATTTGTTCAAGGTCGTACTGCTGGTAAGTGGGAGGGCTTCATTCAAACCAGTTGGTCTCAAAGTCCTTGCTTTTAACTAGTTAATGGCTACTTTCCTAATGTTTGCTGTGTGTTGGGCTCCAGTAATCAGTTCACATGTAAACTCATTTGCCAGATCCATAACAGGCAATACAGATCAAAATAGATTAATCAAAACCCCTGGTCCTCACCTGTACTTAGTCATTAGAAATCACTGCTATTGATAACAGCTCAAGTTACCTACTTTTCATCTTCTTTTCAGACTCACACTAGGAATCTGCATTAAATATTTAGGTCCTCCAAGAGTCTAAATCAAACGCTTTAACTTAGTCACCAATAGACACATTGAAAGTTAAGAAATATATACCATGGCAAAACTGTAAGAAATAGAAGAAGAAAAAAATGAAAGTTAAAAGCCTACATTCATTCTAAAAGAATTTCCCAAATAAACTCACTGTTGGTATTGGCCCTTGGTGGAGAGTTTTAATATATAACTTTAGCTTAAACTTAATAAATATTACAATAGGCCCCATTATAGCAGACTCAGTTCTATCATTCTTAAATGATCCCCTGCACCAAATTTGGGGACTGTTTACAGAAATATCAGGTAAAAGTTGTAATGCTGTAGTTAATTCAGCATTCATTGCCAAGGACAGTTATAAAAATGTCCTCAGTTGCTCTCTAAAGCAGGGAGTCTACTAGTAAGGTCACCAAATACCAACTTTATAGGTCCAGCTTGTATGTTGATAATGAGAGAGAGCAACCAGTACATATCCCTATCCACTCACATTTGGTTAAAAAGCAGATATGACTTTTAAAAAAATACATTGACAAGCCTCCCTAGGAGAACTTGCTTTACACAGGAGCAGAATGAAGTTTGTGTCCACAGGTAGATAGATCTGCTCTGAGAATGTTTGTCCTGAAATCACCCCATGTAAGGCCGGGGGCCGCCATCACGGCCATGAAGGTTTTCATTGAATTTAGGCAGACAGCAAAGAAACAGTGGAGCCAAAAAGTGGTGGGCCATCCCTTTATTAAAGTCTCACACCGGCCACAGAGCAAACACACAGGGCTCCCAAGGCCACTGACACATTCTCCCATTCCACAACCAGGAGAATCTTCTCTGGTTTCTCCCAGAATCAAAGACCCCACCAGTCTCAGTAGGGCTCCCAAAGCCCCTCAGCCCTGGTTCCCCATCTGCACACCTTCTCTCTCCCTGCCACCATGGCTTCTTCCTCACACTCTGCATTCTCTCTGCTCTCACTCTGCAAACATGGCTTCTCCCTCAGCACCCTGCATTCTCTCTGCTCTCACTCTGCAAACATGGCTTCTCCCTCAGCACCCTGCATTCTCTCTGCTCTCACTCTGCAAACATGGCTTCTTTCTGCCTCTTCCTTCTTCTCTCTCTTTTCAAAACTTTCTGGCTTGAAAACCTTTCCTCCAGCAAACATTAGCAAAACAATGGCCCTTCCCAAGCAGGAAGGTAATTTATAACTTCACAGACCACTTATACCTGACCCTGCACAGCTCCCAATGCAAACTATAAGCAAGCAAACATAAAAATCATATTTTACAAACTTATTTGACCAACACTTCATAACCACTCTGTGCCCTATCATAGTGCAATTGCCCACCTCTTTTTTTTCTTGGCCTAGTCAGAGGAATATGATGGTATTGTCAATGCCCACCATGCACTGTGCAGCAATTAGCCCCATACGTCCATCTGCAATAATACCACAAGGTCAGTTAAGAATCAGTGTCAGGGCCTGACCTGTGGTGGCGCAGTGGATAAAGCATCGACCTGGAAATGCTGAGGTCGCTGGTTTGAAACCCTGGGCTTGCCTGGTCAAGGCACATATGGGAGTTGATGCTTCCAGCTCCTACCCCCTTCTCTCTCTCTGTCTCTCTCTCCTTTCTGTCTCTCTCTCTCCTCTCTAAAAAATGAATAAATAAAAATTAAAATAAAAAAAAACCTTAAAAAAAGAAAAAAAGAATCAGTGTCAGGTTGGATTTTCATTTATCTACACAAAGGCCTTTAGGGCTCCATCTAAACTTGACAAGAAATTATGACCTAGAAACTAAGCAGTAGATCTGGAAGCACAATCCCCAGATTCCATGCCCAGAGTTATACTATTTTATTTTCTTCCTTAAACTAGCCTCATTGTTTGTTCTTGTCTATAAATCTACTGCTATAGCCCTGCCTATCTAATGGCATGATCCCAAATTACAGCTAAAAATCTGTTCTTCTTCCTGATTTGTCGCAGTGCAATGAAAGATAACTACATCTGAAACTGGGAGACAGCAGCTGCTCATACATTTCTTCATTAAATAAACATAGGGATACCTGCTGATTGAAACCATTTTGGGGTTTTGATATGGATGGCTCTTTATAACCCTTCCCATATGTTAGCTTCCATTAAATTCAACAACTTTGTTCTAGCTGCCTCTAAATCTGGCTATGAAATCCTTATTAAAACTTGAAAATGTTCTAAAGTAAAACTGTATCGCATGCTTACAAAAAAAGTGATAAAGTGCCATTTTCACAAATCATTTTTCTAAGTGATATATATGGTAGATAGGGTCAGAAGGTCAAATCACTCAGAAAATTTGTGACTCTCACCTAGATGGCTTTTGTTTGAATTGCCCAACCAAATGAGAAGAGGAGATAGATTTTGTTTAAATTGTTTACTTTGTATTGCCTTTTTAAACCCCTCACCCCCCAAAAAAAATTCTTATTATACCACATCATTTTTGGAAATTGTAATATTTGACAATAACTACCAAAACAATCACTCTCATAGAAGAGGTAATGATAGCAAGTTAATGAATGTCATTATTGAAAATAAAAAGAATGTTATCCCTCCTTAGTGTGCAAGTTAATATAAGCTTTAAAATAATTTTGAAAAGCATAATTGATAATTGTCAAATTATAGATTTCTGTCAAATGGTGAATTTAAGATATTATGTAGTGGGAAAAGGAAATAAATTTAATATGGATATCTGAGAATGTGGTGGTAGTTATCTATAGAAGTGAAGGGTGGAATGAATTTAGGACTTATCTGCATGCAAAGTGGTCAGTTGTGGTTCCAAATACCTTCTTTTCCACTCGCCTGGCAGTATTTTTCTTCTTTGTATGTACAGGCACAGCCCTTTTTTTTTCTTTTTCTTTATTTCCCCTGTTTGAAGAATTTTCATTTTCTTCATTTTATTGCAAGTAGGGAAACAGAAATGGGAATACTGAGGGAATTTACAAGGTAATTCTCAAGAACAAAAATCTTCAATGAAAGAAGAGCTCTTGTAGGCCAGTTCTGCAAATGGGCTGTGGCACTGATTTAACTGACCTTGTGTTTCCTTTGGCCTGTGCACACATTAGCTTATTAAAGGTGCAAGTGAAAGGTGGGGCTTGCAAAACTGGATAGAAATGCCTTCTGGGCTCCTTCCTCCCTCCCTTTCCTTCCCTTCCTTCCTTTCTTTCTTTTTCTTTCTTTTTTCCTTTCTTTCTCTCTCTCTCTTTCTTCATTTTCTTTTTCTTCCTTTCTCTCTCTCTCTCTCTCTCTTTCTCTCAGACGTAGGAAAGAACATTGGAGAACTGTGTCCCAGATTTAGTAAGGGACAAGATAACAGGTGTGGAGAAAGTTCAGTTGCACCCGTAGTCCTACCACAAGTAAACATTGTAACCACCATTTTTTTCTGCACAGGCCTAGTTTTCTAAAAAATAGGAAGTCAAATTGATCCATACATTCTCTCTCTGGCCTACAGTTCTGATGTGTAGGAAAACTAGTACCTGACAGAGCTCAAATTACTTTATACCTGGTAACAAACTGAAATACATATTTCCAGATGTAACTTCTGAAGCTTTAAGTCTATGCTTCATCATTTGTCCTTTGCTCTATACCTTACTTACAGAACACAGTGTACTACATATAACTGCTTGACATTTTTCTGTTAATCAATAGGGCCTCTGCCCTTATCAAGGATGACTATATTCAAATGGCTTTCACTGTATATACAGAACATTTTTAAATTACAAAGTAAAAATTTTATAGGCCACTCTTTAATGTGGTAGATGGATTCCTGAAAGAAGTTATGTAAAACAGACTCCGATGGTGAACAAAATTCTACTATTTAGTTATATGACAATTTTAGATATAATTTTATGATATTTTGACTGGAAGTGACTAACAAAATTTCAACTTTTCATTCCCTTTACTGTATTTCTCCCCTTGTCCTTCCTCATTAAAGAGACTTCATGAATACCACAGATATTCTAAAATATATATTAAGAGCAAAAAAGAATAACAGGTCATTAAGAAAAATATTAAACAAGATACATAATTACAGCTTTCTTCCTTCACAAAGTTGCTGTTTTTAATGTTGCTTATGAATATGGTCATTCAGGTAGCCACACATTAAATTAAAATGTTTACTATTTGACAGCAAGATTTATTAAAGACAAATGAGAGACAGGAATTTTTTCTGAATTGCCAATTGCTGTTTTAAATTTTACATGGTGAGAGTGTATCCAAAAATTGCAAATTATTTTAGCTAATAAAGAATGCTTAAATAACTGTAGCCACAGCTATGTGGCTTCATTCAAAACTAATAAAGCCAGTAAGTTAATAACAGTAATTAACTCCCACTCTACCATACTCCCTTCCACAGATGCTTTGTAACATACATTTGAGATTTAGTTAGCAAGTATAGAAAAGCAAAGCACAGCAGGGAGATAGAGGATGCTCATGTGATGAACATAGGGAAAAAATTCTTATATCAGGAAATAGAAATGTCCCTGCTGCATGATTGTGTAAGCCCCCACAGGGTCTATGAGCTCATGAGAACACACCAGATAATTAATTCATAAATAGCCAAGACTGGTGAACATGGTTTCTCCATGAAGAACCAGTACTATTCTTCAAGAACCTTTTTATGTAGCTAGTTAACTAAAAAACATTAAGTGAACAGATTATCAAAATGAAAACATTTTGAGGGGAAGGGTCAAGACTTAAAAGAAGCGGGAATTAAACTGAAATGATAACTAAATAAGAAGTGACATGCAATTATGCTGAATAAACAGATTATTTTTTTAGTAATGAAGAGGGAAAAATGTAAAATGTTCACTTAGAAATTATATCGACTATCATCTTGAAAGGTCTCTGGAGGTAAATGAATTAAATACCCTTGGGGGGGGGTTCTTTTTGCTGTTTCTTTTAAGGTTTCTTTTCATTCACTTTCTACAAAGGGCCATTTGTCAAATTCAAGAATAAGAAGGACACAGTGCCAGTGGATGTTGTTTTTGTTGTTGTTAGGAAAATGAGTTTACATCCCAGCAAGGTGTCTAAAACAGTGTCTAAAGTGCCTCATGAGCAACCATTGAACAAATGGAATTTTCACAGCAACTCATAAACTTCCGCAACCAGTCTATTTGCGAAGCATTCTCTAGGTCAGACCCATAGTCTATTGATTTGACCAATAGAGGAAAAAAGCTTTTCTTGCTTGTTTTGGGGAAGCACACACACAACAACAAGCCGGGGGGGGGGGGGGCAAGGCAACACACTCAGCAGCTCAGTAGGGAAAAGGTCAGGCTGCTGCTGACGAGTATGTCAAGACACCCCCTAACCCATGGGAAAACATGGATAAATCGGTTCGACGCACTGCATTCAGAACCCATGGAAGGGAATCACAAAACTGCACTTTGGCATTGTTGGCCTGAAAGGATATCTATTTATCATCTCATAAGACAGCTCGAATGATCTTTATCTACTTCGGCCACTTTCTGACCCAAATTCAGGGTTTTTATGGAAAATTGCAGTCAGTTTGATTGATGAAATCCAAAGATGTCTAAAATGGCACCAAAGATCTCCAACTGTGCAGACTCCAACCGAGGGCTTCAATGTTGGCATTGTTCCTGAAGGAATAAAAAAAGAAAAGGAAAAAGTTGAGAAAAACAGGCAAAAGTTCGGGGATTTCTGCATTAAAACTTCAAATTTCAATGAAGATCCCCAAAGCTATTATCCCTGTTCACACGTGCGAACTGGGCGGACATCAAAGTATTTCCCACACATCGCCACAAAACCGGCTTCCTCGTGAACCAATAAACCGTCTTTGTAACCCGCTGAATGGCCGTATCTGCGGAGAGAGCAGGTTTGCAGAAAGGCGCTCAGAAAGGCGTCGAGGCGCTGGGAGCTGCGGGCCCGGGGAGCCTGGCGAGCCTGCCCGGGCGCAGGGCGCAGAAACTGGCCTACGCTGTCGACCCTGCCACCGGCCGTTGCGGGCTTTAAAATGCCCCAACGAGGAGTCCGAGCCGCCACGGAAAGAAAGCATTTGCGTTCGGGAGAGGGCAGCCAGAGCGCACACTCCTCTCCCTCCTAGGCCCGCCGGTGGCGGTGGCGCCGCTGTTAACCCAGAGTCAGACCCAGGCGGAGGCACCCGGCGCCGAGGCCCACGGAAACCGGAGACAGCGTGATAGTCTGCGAAACCTCGGTCCGCTTTTTGGGGGCGATGCATTATAATGGAATATTGTCACCTGCCTAATTGTTCTAAGCGGGCCTCCTCCCCTCCCCCATTAGTAATAATAGCTGGAGCACGCCTCCTACCCGGTTACCAGGCCCGGGAGCTGATGAATGAACGCCCTCGTAGGGGAAAATCTTGGGAGCTGTCTTCTGTCGTATTACCCAAGGGGGCCGGCTATAAATCTTCCTTCATTTTAACCACATTTACCCTCATCCTCCTCGGGGCTAGGGATGCTGCGTTAAGATTGCACTGATGTGCCAACGCTCTGCACCAGCTGCTCCTAAATACAGACAGGTCCTTGTCAATTAAGGCTTTGAGAAGCAGGTCCTCCGGGCCCTGGGGGCACTGGAGCAGCCAGCAGCGTGCAGCCCCCACAATTAGTATCCATTTGGAAGGGACCTTCAGGGCACAAATGCACAGGCAAAGGAAGAATCAAAACACCAGGCAACTTCAATTCTGGAAATTGGTCGTGTAAGTGTTGTGAAACTGAACAGACGGCCCCCAAGAAGGGAGCTAAGATTTCTGGGGCAAGATGGGCCTCTCCCGCCCTCCTCCCCAATATTTTCCCTTTGTCTCCGTTCAAACCAGGCAGTGGATTGAGTTTGTGGATAGGCTTGGGGGGGGGGGGGGAAGAAAGATAAATGAATACATTCATTTTGCCTGCTCCAAGCTGAAGTTGTCTTTGGATGTCTTTTGTGGTCACCTCAAGCAGCTGGTCAATCCTGCCCGGACCCTGGCCTTTGGCCCAGAGAGCACTGGACAAGGCAGGCGCTCCAAGGAGAAGAGCTGCGATGTATCAGGTCAGGGAGGCCAAGCCGCCGGTGGGCCAGGCAGAACATTAGCAGCTCAGCTAAACAAAACCCAAAAGGCTCAGGGGTCCTGGGGCACCATGAGGGAAGGTGTTTGTTTAACCGATTAGGAGCAGTTGGTAGTTAGGGGCGGAGAAAAGGGCAGAGCTTGTGACACAGGGCAACTTAGCTGGACAGCAAGGGTGGACATTCAGAGGACATCACTGTTTAAGACTGTGTGACCCCACCAAGTTCAAGAACAGAGCAAACAGCACAGGCCATTAGGGACAGCCGTCAAATGGATGGCAACAAAGCCAAGAGGGACATTGAGAAAAATGTTTCAATATTAAATATGGAAAAGTATTGGGGACCAGGGCAAGGGGTCAATGAAAGTCAACAAGAGTTTAGGCTTAATGATAGAAAGGATTTAATATCAAAAATGCATAAATCTGCAAATGAGCCAGCCTTATAATAGAGATAAAAGAACCAGTTCAGTCAACATTCTGTGATAATGGCACCATAATAGATAGCATCAAGTTGTTAACATTTAACACAAAAGTTAAGAGAATGAAAAGAAAGACAGCTCCCTTAATTGAGAACCTGCTGGAAGATTTCCACATGCCACAAGGGATGACTACAGTTGCTAACTAGCTGTTTTATCAACATTCTGACCCTCAGGGAAAGGTGGGCCTGTTCCTGGGGGGGGGGGGGGCTGCAGCCCACATGGCCCCTTCCTAATCTTTTCTGCTCAGAGGACCACTCTTTCTCCAAAGATCCTTTCTCTCAGAACCCTAGCGATTTCCTACTTCCCATTTCATCAAAGAGATGAAATTTCTTTTAAAGTTCACTTCACCTGTCTGAGTGAGCTAACAAAAGTTCTTAACAGGGAGCATATTATGAAAAAACATTTTTCTTTTATTTTTATCCTGCTAAGGATAAAAACATGTTTCTTCAGAAGGGAGGGTCAGTCAAAAAGCTTCAAAAGAATTTCTCCCCCCCCCCCTTTTTTTTTAGAGAGGAGAAAGAGAGGGGGAGAGACAGACAGAGAGGGAGAGAGAGGAGAGAGAGACAGAGAGAAAGAAGGGGGGAGGAGCTGGAAGCATCAACTCCCATATGTGCCTTGACCAGGCAAGCCCAGGGTTTCGAACCGGCAACCTCAGCATTTCCAGGTCAACGCTTTATCCACTGCGCCACCACAAGTCAGGCCCCCTCCTTTTTTTTCGGGTTTTTTTTTTGTTGTTTTTTTTTGTTTTTGTTTGTTTGTTTTTCATTTTTCTGAAGCTGGAAACAGGGAGAGACAGTCAGACAGACTCCCGCATGCGCCCGACCAGGATCCACCCGGCATGCCCACTATGGGGCGACGCTTTGCCCACCAGGGGGCGATGCTCTGCCCATCCTGGGCGTCGCCATGTTGCGACCAGAGCCACTCTAGCGCCTGAGGCAGAGGCCACAGAGCCATCCCCAGCACCCGGGCCATCTTTGCTCCAATGGAGCCTTGGCTGCGGGAGGGGAAGAGAGAGACAGAGAGGAAGGCGTGGCGGAGGGGTGAAGAAACAAATGGGCACTTCTCCTGTGTGCCCTGGCCGGGAATCGAACCCGGGTCCTCCGCATGCTAGGCCGACGCTCTACTGCTGAGCCAACCGGCCAGGGCACCCCCCCCTTTTTTTCAATCAACAATAAACCTTATTTTCAAGGACACTTTCAGCAGTAGATCCTCCAAGTTCACTGAAGCAAGGATTTCTGCACTGTGCACTAGATCTCTAAAACTTCACCTCTGTATGAAAAAGACCTTCTCTTTAACATCCACAAGTTGATGCTGAAAGTCAAGGAGAGATTGTCCTATCCTAACAGCAACACAAAAAGTGGTATCCTTCCCATTGTAGACAGCTGCTGCCCAAGACGCAGCCTCCCCCCATTCCTGAGGAGCCCAGAGACAGAGCCCACCTTCCAGGCAGTCGTCATGGGTGGAGTGCCTTCTACAGAGTACAGCCACAGCTTCCTGGTCTGTATCTTTCAATTCCATGATGCTTCATAGTTTTCAAAACACATGTACATCCATTATCAGAATTGATCCTTCCAACTACTTCATCTAGTGAATAGAGCAGACATTATTAATCCCACTGTATAGGAAAGGAAACAGATTTAGACAGATTAAATTAAGTTGACTCACTTTACAGTCAATGACAACCAGATTCCTAATCTCTAGTGTGTTCCACTACTTCCCTGTACTTTGTCCTCCACAGTTTGGAATGCCAGGTTCAGAGGTAGAGTTAGAAACTAATGTCTTCCTCCAACCTGTACAGACACATTGGCGCTTATTCCAATCTAGGCTGTGAATGTTAGTCACATGTTTTAGAGCACCTATTCATTTCACACATGGAAAAACCTGAGGCTCAGAGAGATCTTCAGCACCCAACTTAGGTCCCAGAGTCAGAAAGGGGCAACTCTAGTATCAATCTGAGTTCTGTGGTTCCACAGCCAGGGTACATCAGAAACCCTTCAGTATCCACCACACCTGCTTTTTCCTGCAAGGAAACTGCGAGTTCCTCGCATGCAGCGCTTTTGTTCCTCTTGCGTCTCATACGGAATTATCTTCAGAAAGCATTTGTAGAAGTAATTCAAGAATGACTAATGGCTAATAAGTGAATGGATAGGATAGACACCCTAATCAAAGTGATACTAGTTTGGGCCTACCTCCAGTGATACTGATGGGTGACCATGTAAAAACCATACTCCAGCTAGCTGAACATTTAAAGGGTCCTTTTTAATGGAAAGCAAACAAGAAAAACCGGCTCCAAAGTCCTGGATTCCAGAAATGTCTGTGTGTGTTGTTTTGTTTTAATAACTGCTGCTAAGTGAATGTCCTGTTCCTGCAGTTGCCACTCCCCATCACTCTTGACTAAGGACCTAAGCTCAACAGAGCCTACTCTCTGGCAAGGTCCAGTCTCAGCTCCTCAGGTGAGGAAGTTAGAAAAGGTCAGGAGGCCACACCAGGATGGGGCTGGGCGAGACCTGCTCCACCTTCACACTTGGAGGTCACTCTGATCCCTTGACCTCTAAGAGTCCTTCCGTCTGTAAAGTTCTAAGATGCAGTCCTGATCCTCTGACCTCAGCTGGAGATGACTGGCAGGAAGCCGCTGGCACCCCCCTTACCCCCCCCCCCATCAGGAGTCTGGAAAACCAAGGCTGGCCCTGGCCTCTGGGGGCCAGCTCCTGCTGGGGATCCACGCTGGACACAAGCCTGGACAGGCGATTCCCTGGAATCTTCGGACTCATTCTCTTCCCCTCCCCACACCGGCTCCCTGAAGTCTTGGCGCCTCGGGCACAGCCGGTGGCGCCAGCGCGGGCACTTCCGGGGCCTGCCCCCACCCTTACTAGAACAGGTCAATGGCCAGCACTTGCCAGGCGCCTGGCTGCTCTGGCCTGGCGGCCGGCCCCCCAGCCGCGTCCTCGGACAGCTCCGGACCTAGCAGGGGGTCAACATCCCTGAGGGCTGCTCTTCCCTCTGCCTTCTCCAGAGACCCGACAGAGGAGGAGATTTCAGAGATGGACCAGTCGCTGCCTGGAGCTCCAGGTGCGCTTAAGTCACCTTGGAAAGCTAGGGAAACCTGCAGCTACGCCACCCATGTCCCAGCACACGCAGGGAGAACACAGCCTTCGCAGAAGGCAACTGTTTTGTCTTGCAAGAATGTTAATTTCAGGATACACCAGAATCCGAGCTAGCGGTGCACGAGGCAGGAGACTAGAAGTTGCAGGTTTTTAACGCATTTTTCTAAAGAAAAATATAATTTGGCTAAATGCAGCAAAGGTTTTTCGCGGGTTCAGGAGGTCAAGCAGATGTAGACAAGCGCAGGGAGTTATTTATGTCAGGTCGGGTTATTGTGAAGGCGAGAGAGCGAATCGCGGAGGCGGCGCGGGCCACCAGTGGGCCCGCGCGCCGGGGTCAGGCTGGCGGGCAGTGTGTCCATCCTGGCGGGACAGTAATTGCCCGGGGTCTGACACGATGCCGGGGGATCGGGGCGCCTCCATCCATCTCCATCCAGTTAGCGAAGCGCCCCCCCCCCCCCCGGACGGAAGGCCGGGCTTGGTTGAACCTTAGCTCTGAATAATGGGAACAATTGTCTGCGCGCCTGGCAGTGCCCGTAAAGCTGCTCTGGGTTCGCGCTCCCTCTCCTTTCTCTGGTCCTAGTTGTCCCCCCGTCTGGGCGATGGGGTTGGGTGGGAGGTCAGCTCGAGGCAGGTGCAGCCTGAGCACAGAGTCGGGGGCGACCAGGGCGCCTGGGAGGAGACTCCCACTACCTCCACTCCGCCTCCTCCGGCCACGAACCTGCTTCCTCCGCCAACCTTGCCAGCTCACACGGCCGCCCGCCCCTCTCTTCCCACCCAGGACCCTCCAGATCTCGCCTCTAGAACTTTCCATCCGCGCTGGGGGCTGGTAAAGAGTCTTCCCCCTCTGACAATTTAATAGTCCCGAGTCATCATCCGCGTGACACTGGCCATCCATCTTCTCCCAGGGGAGGACAAAGCCGGGCCTCCCGGACTGCGGCCTCTCCCTCCCCGGCCCTTTCTATTTCGGGACGGCCTCGCCACAATGGCGTCCTTATGAACCATAATGGAGATGTTTATGAAGGCCGCGATACCAGTGTATGAAGACAATTTTATGCCTAATTAGAAAATGATGTAACCCGGGAGAAGACAAAGAGGAGCTGTCCCCCCTCCCGTCTCTCTCTCTTCAATCACACCCCAAATTTCCTCGGGCCAGTCCGCTTGCGATGCGCTGGGCTCCTGGCCTCTGTTTTGACAGCAGCTCAGCTCCCTTCGCTCCTCCGGCCCCGGCCGCACTGCGGGCAGCGGCTGGCAAGCCCCCGGGCGAGGGGCGAAGGCTGGCGGCTTGCAAGCCCCCGGGCGAGGGGCGAGGGCTGGCGGCGGGGCGCCGAGGGGAGGGGCGGAGGCGGGCGCAGCGGCTTAAAGAGATTTGGGACGCGCGCTCCTGCACTTTCTCTTTTCCCCGTGCGCCCCCATCTGAGGGGACGTCACCCCTGGGAAGACTCCAATAAATGCAACCCGGCGCCACTCGATTCCGGGATAATTTTTAATATATATGCAATAAATGTTCACTTTGTTAGATTGAATGACAGACAATAATATCGGCAAATCTTCATATCCATCCATTACCAGCAAATGAGCCACACAAAGAACAGATTTGCTTTTGATTAATTTATTTGCAGACTCGGGTTGATAAAGCAATAACTATTTGGTTAAACTTGACATTTGGTCTTCGGGGGGTTATCAGACAAATCCCTGTCGTTCGGGAGAGATAATAAAGCTGTTTAAAGGGGATTAATTATTAATTGGCTGCAATTAATTTCCCCCCTTTGCTTGGCTGCTGCCACAATGGGCATACCTCACCCGCAAACAAAAGGCCGGGGGTTGCTCCAGCCGCCGACTTGGGGGCGAGGAGGGGCCCCCCGAAGCACCGAGGGACAAGTGGCCTTTTGCACCTCGGTCACTCTCGTGCAGACTAGTGTAATGACCACCAAGCCTAGCGCAATCTGTTCGTTTGGGGGCCATGAACTCCGTCTCGAGCAGCTTTCCTGGAATCGAGGGTCCGATTGAGCATCCACTTCAGGATCGAGGCTTCTAAACAGATTCTTCCGTCTAGATATTTTCGGGGACAGGAACATCAGCTCCTAACTGTCGTTCTATCTAAGTCCACGTCCCCTGATCTGTTTCCCAGGGGCCGTGACTTGAGGGTTGAGAATGACCTGCGCACCTGGGGGCAGTTGTGGGGGGATTCCATCTCCCCCGGCGCCCCTCGTGCCGAAACCCCTCCAGTTGCATCCCGACCCCGTGACGTGGCCCAGGCGGCTGCCGAGCGCAGGCGGGCCGAGGCCAGACCGCACTTCGCGCCGACGCCGGAGGCTGCGCTCAGGCCCCCGCGCTGGGCCGGCCGAGGTCCAGGCTGGCTGCAGTGCGCTCGGCCCGGAGTGCGTGCGGCACCTTCGTGACCCTTCT